>NW_026652288.1:44092047-44094027 GCF_009828535.3 Hylobates moloch
TTTTTTGAGGCAGAGTTTCACTCTTGTTGCCCATGCTGGAGTGCAATGGTTTGATTTCAGCTCATTGCAACCTCTGCCTCCCAGGTTCAAGCAATTCTCTGGCTTCAGCCTCCCAAGTAGCTGGGATAATAGGCGCCTGCCACCACACCCAGCTATTTTTTGTATTTTTAGTAAAGATGGGGTCTGGCCACGTTGGCCAGGCTGGTCTTCAATTCCTGACCTCAGGTGATCTGCCTGCCTAGGCCTCCCAAAGTGCTGGGATTACAGTCATGAGCCACCACGCCCAGCCTTTTGTTTCTGTGTTATAGTGTGAATGGAGTGAAAAGAGACAAGGGATTCTTCTTTCCTACCTTCAGATAGTGGAACTAAAGTCAGCCTCAAATACCAAGCAAATGTAACTATAGTGTGTTTGCATATATTTTATTTGTGTATTATCTTTAGTTTTCATAGTGTTTCTTCAGATACTGTCAAACATGAGACACTAATTCACCAAGACTATGAATATTCACAGATATATTTTATGTATTCTATATATTCCATTTTTAACTGGGTGTCACCAATAACTGTCTTTTAACTTAGAGAATCTCAAAATTATTTGGATATTTCGCTAAGTGGCTTCTCTATTTATTCAACTGGTATTTGCGGACTATCATTTTTCTCTGAGGGAGAGGAGAATGGGAGGATGGCTTATGAACATTCTCAGTCATCATATAGGTAGTTCTCCAAATAAAACTACAATCAGAAAAGGTTTGCAGTGTAGTTCCTAGAAAACTGGAGGTGGTAGTTGATGAATGATGAATGTCCTTTTCACGTACCATTGGGTGGCTGGATTGGTTTAGTCCTTGGATACAGATCATGTAGAGTGTTTATATCCATGGCAGCTAGGCAGTCAGTGGCAGTTTCATAGCTTTGTTCATAGTCAGTGATAATGTCTTCTGTTTTTCACAGAAACTTTAAGCTTCTGGTTTCTATATTTTTCTTACAGTGGTCTTTTGGCAAAACCATTTATCTGGCTAATCCTAGGTCACTAGCTGCCTCACTTCTCCCCAGAGTCTGCACAAAATTCCAATAATAGATAAATTTATTACATACAACTGAAAAACTAGAGATTGTGGAAGCCTTAATTTTCCAAATCTTCTAGGAGTATGGAGAAAATTTTGCATTCGATTTTAACAATACAAAGAGAAGAAAGAATATACTTGTTGAATTTTCATATTAGGACATTCATATTCTGATACATGTCCATATCATTAACTTTAAATCCTCTTAAAGTATCTCTTCTCAAAGTACAACATAACCATATATATTAATTTTTACATGTATGTATTACTTTTTCTAAGCCATAAGAAGCAAACAAACAAAAGTTAATCTCCACATTTTCAGCCAATATAAAGAAAGCAGTGAAACTTTTTAATTTTTCCTTGACAGTTTTGAAGCTCAGAGATTATTTCTGTGTAAAGAACAAAAAAATGGAAATGCATGTTTATTCTATTACACTGTAAGGAATGACTCTGTTCAAATAAATTTTTCCTGTGATTAGACATACAAAAATACATATCTGCTACTAATGAATTAAAAGCCTCCTAATTATAAAAATATTTTATGAGGTTATAATGGATATTAAAAAATTATCATACATTGTTTCCACATGCAAATACAGAAAAACAACAAAATAACAAAGATACCTAGTAAACCTAAATTGTTAAAACATATTATCATTTTTTCAATTTTTATTTTTTTGAGACAGAGTCTCTGGTCTGTCGCCCAGGCTGGAGTTCAGTGGCGCCATCTAGCGATCTTGGCTCACTGCAACCTCCGCCTCCTGGGTTCAAGCGATTCTCCTGTCTCAGCCTCCAGAGTAGCTGGGACTACAGGCATGTGCCACCACACCTGGCTAATATATATATTTTAATAGAGAAGGGGTTTTACCGTGTTAGCCAGGATGGTCTTTATCTCCTGACCTCGTGATCCGCCCACCTT
>NW_026652288.1:44094127-44195168 GCF_009828535.3 Hylobates moloch
TTTACTTCTCCATTGAAAAGAATTAGTAGAGGCTAAAGCAGGTTATCAATAATTTAAAAGATAATTTGCCTTCTTTATATGTTTGTGGATAGACTGAAGCTAATAAAGTCAATTTGAGTTCTTTTCTGTTATGCCTTGCATATTGATTTTGAACAAGAACACCTATAGGAATTGAGAGCAGCCTTTCTAGTAAATATAAGTAAATTAGTTTCAGGCATAAAGTCAGGGAATTTTTATTTAGGCATGTCACATCATAACTGAAAGTCAGACAGTTAGCAATAGGATGAATATAAATAATTGAAGACTGTATTCTCACCCACAATATAAAGAGAATGATCTTTATTTTTTTGAAAATCTGTTCTCCATTGTTTTAATTATTAAAGTTACAAGCAAAAATATCTGAAATATTTTTAGATTTGATTTTTTAGATTTTTTAGATAAAGTAAGTGTATAATAATAACTATGTCTTGCCTGAGATCCATCGGACACAATTGCTTTTAAAGTATTTTGTAGAATCTATATAAGTCATATAAGCCATACCTGAAATATGAAGTATATGTGTGTGTGTGTAAACTATGTATGTTCACAAAGCAAATCAACATATATGTGACATGTCATCAAGTGATTAGTACTTTTCTGAACTTTCAATTTTTTTTAAGGGAAGGAGAAACCAAATAATGTTTATTATAGTAACTGATCTGACTTTTGTAAAGACAAATGCTTGAATACTGCTAAAGATAAAAATGGCAAAGTGCTAAAAAAAAAAGTCATAACAATGTACAATAAACACTGTAAAATATATTATTCAACTCATTAAGGAGGCAATCCATGTGCTATTACATATTACAACTGGCCAAAGGAAAATTAAAATATCACACGTATGTTGGCAGAAAAGAAATATTGACATGAACATGTACATAGGTACAAACATGTTCACAGGGCAGTAAGTATTAGATTGGACACAACTAATTTGCTTTTCTGTAGACATAATATTATTTTCAATTTTTCACAAAGTTACAGATTTGTAAAGTAGATCAAAGATGATGAAAGGTGCACATAACCCAGACTGTTTCTAGGTACCCTTGAAAGCACTTGGTTTTCAAATAAAATGCACCAAATAATTTTTTGAATGATTCCAAAGTCTGTCAAATTTTTTTCTGACAGTAAACAAAACATATGACTTCATTACAAAAACCCATAATTTTATATACTTATTTTGCACTAAACAGCATCTTTCATTTCCAAATAAATATTTTTTCTTTTAAAAAATGATTATTATGTGTACTTCATAGTTGTACTTATAGCATGTAATCTGGATTTGAATATCCACTCATTTGTCTTAGTTTTTGATATTTTTCAGTGTATTTTGAATTATCTGATCCTGTTGACAAATAAAACTATCATAAAGACAACTTCATAATAGATACCTAAAATTATAAGCACAAAACAACTTTCTCCTGAATATATCTCACTTGAAAATACTGCTTCAATAACCAGACTTGCTGTCCAATGACAGTGTAAGATATTGGATGTTGGAAACCAATAAGAACCAGAAAAAATCATAGCTCTGCCTCAGAATGAAGATAAAATTTTGATCGGTAAACATCTGCAGAAAGATACAGTGGACTTTCTATGAGATTTCAGAACTTCGGCATTCATTAATCCTGAAGTTGCAGATTAACTCAATAGTAGTTCTGTAGTTCTGTTCTCTGCTGTCTCTGGATTCTTTTGTAATCCCCCTACCCAAGAAAGTCTTCTTCCAAACCCCTTGATTTCTGTTTCTGTACATCTCTTAAAGAAGCTGGTTTTAAAATTTAGCATGAGATTATTTTGTGGATCTCAAGATTATGTTGTCAAACTTATGGTACTCCTATACAGAATGCCTACATTTAGACTTCACCAGAATAGCTTGAGGGGTTTGAGTCTCAAAAACATTTTACATATTATCTAAACTAATGACTTTATGTAACAGAACAAAAGCCAAGGCCAGTATAAGATGAGTTATTCCTCAAGTTTTATGTTTTACCTTAAGTCTTCTAAATTTCAGTTTAATTTCCACTATACAAATTCAAATTGGAAGAATTCTTATTTGATTAATCATAGAATATTCTACAAGCCATGTGTAAAAAGAATATCCAGATGCTATACGTAGTTTGTCCAGTTTAAACATAATTTCAATCTTATACTTCTCTTCATGCAATTGAAAAATATTTATTTTGAACTCAATAATTAAGATATGTAGTCTAGGTTATAAAGTGAATCAGAGCATACGGGTGAAACAAAAATAATATTATTGAATTAACGGAGAAGTCTGTATTTTCTGCTACAATTTTATAGAGTGATCAATCTCTTGTTGAAATAGGGTTATAGAAAATGTATCTAAAGTGCAAGAACATCATTTGCTCTTATTAAATTTAAAGCTTAGATATCAATAATTGTATTGATTCCATGGGTCATGGTTTTCACCATTAATTTTTCTGTGTAACTTATTTATTTGAGTATGTTTGGTTAATAATTTTGAAGACTCAAAATAAAAGAATAATTAATTTTTTGGAGGAAAGTCAATAAACAGGGAACTCTAGCAATAATGAAATCAAATGAATTATTTATTTATTTTTTCTGTTCATTTAGAATCTACAATCCATTTAAGATAGAGATTTTTGTCAAGGTATTTAAACATTTTTTCCCACACTTAGAAAGTTGCTTAGCAATAATAGGTGCTTGATAAAATTTTGTTGAGTTAATAACAGGATTTTAAAATAATTATTAAATAATTTATTTAATTGTTTTTAATAATAGAGGACTCAATTAACTTATCTCAACTTAAATTTCTTTACCTCTCTACTGTAGTATTTAAAAATCTCAAACAATTTTGAGAAATCTGAAAATATAAAACATCTTGATTTCCTCAAAATAAAAGCAATATTGGAATCTCAGGTATTATAAATAAAATCTTTATTATTGGGGAAAATGGCGGATAGGAGGCAGGGCTAACTTGCAGCTCCCACTCGGATACACAGAGCAGCCTGTGGAAACTCACATCATGAACTTTTGCTCCAAGAACTACTACAGGAACATATCAGGAAAGCTGAGAGCATCTGCAGACCCTTTGGAGGAGGTGAATTGCCACTGCAGGCTTCCTGGGATAGCCCAGGAACTGTGAGACAGCTCACTTTCTCAGTTGGGAGGCTTGTAGCCTGAAGCAAGTTCTCAGCCCTGCTCACTGGCTGCCTGGAAATAAACTAGGTGTTGTTGGTGGAAGGCACAGTGGAAGTGAGACTGGCCTTTCAGGCTGCAGGCTGCATGGGAGCTGGGTGAGGCCTGTGGCTGCTGGCTTTCCCCTACTTCACTAGTGACCTAAGTGATGCAGCAGAGGCAGCAATAATCCCCCTGGAAACAGCTCCATGTGTCTGAAAACCACACCTCCATCCCCCATAGCAGTTTCAGCAAGCCCTGCCCAAGGGGAGTCTGAACTCAGAAATGCCTAACCCTCTGCCCACCTGATGATCTTTTTCTACCTGCCCTAGTAGCTAAAGACAAAGGATATAATCCCTTGGGAGCTCTATGGCCCCGCCCATTGCCTGAACCTAGAGCAAGCTTGAATCCTCTCCATACAACCGCAGCTATTATGCTCTTGAAAGAGCCACCTTTTGGCTGGAGGCCAACCAGCACACAACCAAATTACATCCAAAGACTGTCAAAGACTCCACTTCGCTCCCCTGCTACCTCCACTGGAGCAGGTGCTGGTATTCCATGGCTGAAAGACCTGAAGATGAATTACATCACAGGACTCTTGGCAGACACTCCTCAGTACCAGCCTGGAGCCTAGTAGCTCTGCTGCATGGCTAGATCCAGAAAAGAAATAAACATCATTGCAGTTCAGCTTTTAGGAAGCCCCGTCCCTAGGGGAATGGGGAGATCACTGCATCAAGGGAGTACCCCATGGGATAAAAGAATCTGAACAGTAGCTGTTAAGTCCCAGGTCTTCTCTCTGACTTAGTCTACCCAAATGAGAAGTAACCAGAAAAAAAATTCTATTAATATGACAAAACAAGGTTCTTTAACAATCCCCCAAAATCACACTAGCTTAGAAGCAATGGATCCAAACCAAGACAATATCTCTGAATTGCCAGAAAAAGAATTCAGAAGGTCAGTTATTAGCCAATCAAGGAGGCACCACAAAAGGTACAGTCCAGCTTAAAGAAATAAAAGTTAAAAAAAAAAAAGAGAGATACAGGAAATGAATGGAAAAATCTCCAGTGAAATAAATAGCATGAATAAAAAACAACCACAACTTCTGGAAATGAAGGACACACTTAGGGAAATGCAAAGTGCATTGGAAAGTCTCAGCCACAGAACTGAATAAGTACAAGAAAGAACTTCAGAGGTCAAAGACAAGGCTTTCAGATTAACCAAATCCAACAAAGACAAAGAAAAAGAATTTTTAAAAAATTGACAAAGCCTCCAAGAAATTTGGGATTATGTTAAATGATGAAACCTAAGAATTTGGTGTCCCCAAGGAAGATGATAAATCTAAAAGTTTGGACAACATAATTGAGGGAATAATCAAATAATACCTCTCTGGCCTTGCTAGAGATCTAGACATTCAAATACAAGATGCTCAAAGAACACATGGGAAATTCATAGCAAAAAGATCATCGTCTAGGCATGTAGTCATCAGGTTATCTAAAGTCAAGATGAAGGAAATGAAGGAAAGAATCTTAAGAGATGTGAGGCAAAAGCAACAGGTAACCTATAAAGAAAAAATCTATCAGATTAACAGAATATTTCTCAGCAGAAACCCTACAAGCTAGAAGGGATGGTGGTCCTATCTTCATGCTCTTCAAATGAAATAATTAAGAGCCAAGAATTTTGTATCTAGCAAAACTAAGCTTCATAAATGAAGAAAAGGTAAAGTCTTTTTCAGACAAACAAATGCTGAGAGAATTTACCACTACCAAGCCAGTACTACAAAAACTGCTAAAAGGAGCTCTAAATCTTGAAACAAATTCTTGAAATACACCAAAAGAGAATCTCCTTAAAGCACAAATCTCACAGGACCTAAAAAATAGCACAATGAAAAAAAAAACAAAATATTCAGAGAATAAATACCATGATGAATACTACCTCATATCTAAATACTAACATTTAATATAAATGGTCTAAATGCTCTACTTAAAAGATACAGAATAGCAACATGGATAATAATTCACCAACCAAGGATCAGCTGTCTTCAAGAGACTCACCTGACCCATAAGCTATCACATAAACTTAAGGTAAAAGGATGAAAAAAAAATACAATCCATGCTAATGGACATCAAAAGCAAGAAGGATTAGCTATTCTTATATTAGACAAAACAAACCTTAAAGCAACAGCTGTTAAAAAATACAAAGAGGGATATTATATAATAATAAAAGGACAAGTCAGAGAAATATATCATAATCCTAAATATATATGCACCTAACACTGGAGCTCCCAAACTAATAAAACAATTACTAGTAGACCTAAGAAATGAGATAGCTAGCAACAAAATAATGGTTGGGGACTTCAATACTTCACTGACAGCACTACACAGGTAATCAAGACAGAAAGTCAACAAAGCAACAGTGGACTTAAATTATACCCCAGAACAAATGGACTTAACAGATATTTACAGAACTTTCTACTCAACAGCTGCAGAATATACATTACATTCATCAACACATAAAACATTCTCCAAGATAGACCACATGATAGGCCACAAAACAAGTCTCAACAAATTTAAGAAAATTGAAATCATAGCAAGTACTCTCTCAGACCACAGTGAAATAAAATTGGAAATCAGTTTCAAAAGAAACCCTCTAAACTATGCAAATACATGGAAATTAAATAACCTGCTCCCGAATGACTATTGAGTCAACAATAAAATCAATTAGGGAAATTTAAAAATTCTTTGAACTGTATGATAATGGTGACAAAACCTATCAACACCTCTGGGATACAGCCAAGGTTGTGCTAAGAGGAAAATTAATAGCCTTAAACACCTACATTAAAAAGTCTGAAAGAGCACAAATAGACAATCTAAGGTCTCACCTCAGGGAGTTATAGAAACAAGAACAAACCAAACTCAAACACAACAGAAGAAAGGAAACAACCAAGATCAGAAAAGAACTAAATGAAGTTGAAACAAACAAACAAAAATACAAAAGATAAATGAAACGTAAAGCTGGTTCTTTGAAAAGATAAGTAAAATGTATAGACCATTACCAAGATTAACCAAGAAAAGAAGAGAGAAGATCCAAAAAAGCTCAACTAGAAATGAAATGGGAGATATTACAACTGATATCACAGAAATACAAAAGAACTTTCAAGACTACTATGAACACCTTTATGCATATAAACTAGAAAACCTGAAGGAGATGGATAAATTGATGGAAATACACAACCCTCATAGATTAAACAAGAAAGAAATAGAAACTCTGAACATACCAATAATAAGAAGTGAGATTGAAATGGTAATTAAAAAGTTACCCCCAAAAAAGTCCAGGGCCAGAGGATTCACAGCTGAATTTTATGAGACATTGAAAGAAGAATTGGTACCAATCCTAGTGAAACTATTCAAAAAGAGAAAGAAGAAGGAAAGTCCTCCCTAAAACATTCTGTGAAGCCAGCATTACCCTAATACTAAAAACCACAAAAGGACATAACAAAAAAAAACAAACTAGGCTGGGTGTGGTGACTCAAGCCTGTAATCCCAGCACTTTGGGAGGCTGAAGTAGGTGGATCACCTGAGGCCAGGAGTCTGAGACCAGTCTGATCAACATGGTGAATGAAACCCTGTCTCTATTGAAAATACAAAATTTAGCTGGGCATGGTGGCAGGCATCTGTAATTTCAGTTACTCAGGAAGTTGAGGCAGGAAAGTCACCTGAATCCAGGAGGCGGAGGTTGCAGTGAGCCAAGATGGCACCACTGCACTCCAGCCTGGGTGGCAAAGGCAAAACTCCATCTCAAAAAAAAAAAAAAAAAAAACAAACAAACTACAGAACAATAACCCTGATGAACATAATAAAAATAAAAATTAAAAATCCTCAACAAAATACTAGGTAACTGAGCCCAACAGCATATCAAAAAAGTAATACACCATGATCAAATGAGTGTCATACTAAAGATGCAGAGATGGCTTAACATCCACAAGTCAATAAATATAATACACCACATAAACAGAATTAAAAACAAAAATCACATGATCATCCCAATTGATGCAGAGAAAGCATTTGACAAAATCCAACATCCCTTTATGATTATAACTGTCAGCAAAATTGGCATAGAGGGGATATCACCTTAATCTAATAAAAGCCATCTATTACAAACCCACAGCCTACAATATACTGAACAGGGAAAAACTAAAAGCATTCCTTCTGAGAACTGGAACAAGACAAGGAAGCCCACTCCTACAACTTCTATTCAACATTGTACTGGAATTCCAAGCCAGAGAAATCAGACAAGACAAAGAAGTAAAGGGCATCCAAATTGGCAGACAGGAAGTCAAACTGTCTTTTTCTGCTAAGGACATTATTGTGAACATAGAAAACCATAAAGAATTATTCAAATGTAGAACTGGTACATGTATTCAGTAAAGTTTCAGAATACAAAATTAATGTACACAAGTTAGTAGCCTGGTTCTACACTGACAGTGAGCAAACTGAGGATCAAATCAAGAACGCAACCCCTTTTACCACAGCTGCAAAAAATAAAATGTTTAGGAATATACTTAACCAAGGGGGCGAAAGACCTCTACAAGGAAAACTACAAAACATTGCTGAAATAAATCATAGATGACACAAACAAATGGAAATATATCCCATGCTCATGAATGGGTAGAATCAATATTGTGAAAATGACTGTACTGCCAAAAGCAATCTACAAATTCAATCTAATTCCCATCAAAATACCGGCATCATTCTCCACAAAACTAGAAAAAAAATCCTAAAATTCTTATGAAACCAACAAAGAGCCCACATAGCCAAACCAAGCCTAGCAAAAAGAACAAACATGGAGGCATTACATTACCCACTTCAAACTATACTGTAAGACCATAGACACCAAAACATCATGGTACTATTATAAAATCAGGCATATAGGCCAATGGAACAGAATAGATAATCCAGCAATAAAGCCAAACACTTACGATCAACTGATCTTCAAAAAAGCAAACAAAAACATAAAGTGGGGAAAGGCCACCCTATTCAACAAATGGTGCTGGCATAATTGGCAAGCCACATATAGAAGAATGAAACTGGATCCTCATCTCTCACTTTATACAACAATCAAATCAAGATGGATTAAAGACTTAAATCTAAGACCTGAAACCATAAAAATTATAGAAGATAACACTGGAAAAATCCTTCTAGACATTGACTTAGGCAAGGACTTCATGACCAAGAACCCAAAAGCAAATGCAAAACAAACAAACAAACAAAAACAGAGATAAACAGATGGGACTTAATTAAACTAAAAAGCTTCTGCACAACAAAAGAAATAATCAGCAGAGTAAACAGACAACCCACAGAATGGGAGAAAATCTTCACAGTCTATACATCTGACAAATAACTAATATCCAGAATTTTCAAGAAACTCAAGCAAATCAGCAAGAAAAAATCAATCCCATTAAAAACGTGGGCTAAGGACATGAATAGACAATTCTCAAAAGAAGATATACAAATGATCAAAAAACACGAAAAATGCCCCAAATCGCTAGTTATCAGGGAAATGCAAATCACAATGTGATACCACCTTACTCCTGCAAGAATGGCCATAATTAAAAAAATGGGTTTTGGTGTGAATATGGTAAAAAGGAAACACTTTTACACTGTTGTGGGACTGTAAACTAGTACAATCACTATGGAAAATAGTGTGGAGCTTCCTTAAAGAACTAAAAGTAGATCTACCATTTGATCCAGCAATCCCACTCCTGGGTGTCTACTCAGATGAAAAGAAGTCATTATAAGAAAAAGATACCTGCACATTCATGTTTATAGCAGCACAATTCACAATTGCAAAAACATAGAGCCAGCCCAAATGCCCATCAATCAATGAGTGGATAATGAAATACACACACACACACACACACACACACACACACACACCACGGAATACTACTCAGCCATAAAAATGAACAAAATAATAGCATTTGCAGCAATCTGGATGGTATTGGATACCATTATTCTAAGTGAAGTAATTCAGAAATGGAAAATCAAACATCATATGTTCTCACTCATAAGTGGGATCTATGCTATGAGGATCCAAGGGCATAAGAATAATATAATTGGCTCTGGGGACTCAGGGGAAAGGATGGGAGGAGGGTGAGAGATAAAAGACTACACACTGGGCATAGTGTACACTGCTCATGTGATGGGTGCATCAAAATATCAGAAATCATCACTAAAGAACTTATTCTTGTAACCCAACACCACCTGTTCCCTGAAAACCTAGTGAAATAAAAATATTAATAAAATAAATGAAATTTTACAGTGTCAATTACACTCTGCCAACTAAATTGATTTAAATTAATCTCAAATTGAGGTAACCAGATGCAGCTCACAAACTATGTCACAATAGCTTAACCTGTTTTCTTCAAATAAAATAGTGAATACCTTTCCATGCCAGTGTTTTTCCTGGAGACATAGTGAACATTTGTAAAACACACCAAACATTCAGTTCAAATGTGGCTAGCACCAGCCTCATAACATGATGTGTGATAAGAATGTTTCCCATTGTGCCCAAAGAAAGCAGCCTTATGAAAGAAAGCAGAATGCCTATGGCTATAAGACTAAGGATTTTCTGGAAGAAGGCTAAACTACAAAGGGATTGTTGTGAAGTTTACCAGCCACTAGTATACATGAATGATTTGAACAAAGACACAAGAGAGAAAGAGCATCATCCAGTTTCAGGGTCATCTTTTATTTAAATGAAAACAATGAAATTATGAGATTTTGTTTAAAAGATGTGGTATATAAAGTATATTCAGTAGCTATTTGAAGGCTCATTTTCCATGAAAGAAAAAATATTCTTAGAATTAAAAGTATAACCAATTATTGTTCTATAACCAGAAAAAATATATTAAATTAATAACCTTAATAGCTATTAGAGTCTGGTTTAGGTGATGTAAAATTACATACATGTATATTTTCCTTTTAAATTTTTAGGTTTAAATTCTCACCTTTTGTGGGTAGATAGTAAGTGTGTATATTTATGGGGTCCACAAGATATTTTGATATAGGAATGCAATGTGAAATAAGCACAATATGAAGAACAAGTTATCCATCCACTCAAGCAATTATCCATTATGTTGCTAACAATCCAACAATACTCTTTATTTTAAAATGTACAGTTATTATTGACTATAGTCACCCTGTTGTGCTATCAAATAGTAGGTCTTATTCATTCTTTCTAACGAATTTTTGTATTCATTAACCATCCCCACCTTTCCCCAGCAATACACTACACTTCCCAGGCTCTGGTAACCATTCTTCTACTCTCTATGTCAATGAGTTCAGTTGTTTTAATTTTTAGATGCCAGAAAAAAAGTGAGAACATGTGACAGTAGTCTTTCTGTGCCTGGCTTATTTCACAAACATAATGATTTCTAGTTACAACCATGTTGTTGCAGACGACTGGGTCTCGTTCTTATTTTTATGACTGAGTAGTACTCCATTGTGTATATATACCACATTTTCTTTATCCATTCCTCTGGTGATGGACACTTAGGTGGCTTTCAAATCTTAGTTATTATGAACAGTGTTGCAACAAACACGAAAGTGTAGATTTATCTTTGATACACTGATTTTCTTCCTTTTGGTTGTATTCCAAGCTATAGGATTGCTAGATCACATGGTAGCTCTATTTTTAGTATTTTCAGGTACCCCCAAACTGTTCTGAATAGTGATTGTACTAATTTACATTCCCACCAACAGCGTATGACGGTTCCCTTTTCTCCACATCCTCTTCAGCATTTTCTATTATCTGTCTTTTGGATATAGGCCATTTTAAGGGTCAGTTAATATGTCATTTTAGCTTTTATTTGAATTTCGCTGTTCATCAATGATGTTAAGCACCTTTTCATATGTCTGTTTTCCATTTTTGTGTCTTCTTTTAACGTCTGTTCAAATCTTTTGCCTTCTTTTAAGGTCTATTCAAATCTTTTGCCTATCCAAATCTTTTGCCTATCTTTTAATAATATTTTTTTTTAAAGTCTTTTATTATTAGACTTTTTTTTTCCCTATGGAGTTGTTTGAGCTTTGTATATATTCTGGTTATTAATCCCTTGCCAAATGGGTAGCTTGCAAATATTTTCTCCCATTCTGAGTTGTCTCTTTGCTTTGTTGATTGTTTTCTTTGCTGTGAGGAAGCTTTTTTACTTGATGTGTTCCCATTTGCTTTGGTTGCCTGTTACTGTGAAGTATTGCTCAATACTTTTTCCCTTGACTAATGTCCTGGAGATTTTCCCCAAGGCTTTATTGAAGTAATTTAATGGGTGAGGTCTCAGACTTATGTCTTTAATCCATTTTGATTTGATTTTGGTATATGGCAAGAGATTAGGATCTAATTTCATTCTTCTGCATATGGATATTCAGTTTTTCCAGCACCGTTAATTGAAGAGATTGTTTTCTTCCCAGTGTATGCTCTTGGCACCTTTGTCAACAGTGAGTTCACTCTAGGTATGTGGATTCATTTCTGGGTTCCTGATTTTGTTCTGTTGGTCTATGTTTCTGTTTCCATGTGAATACCAGGTTGTTTGGGTTACCATGGTTCTGTAATATAAGTCAGGTCATGTGATTCCTCCAGTTTTGTTCTTTTTCCTCAGAATAGCTTTGGCTACTCTGGGTCTCTTGTGGTTCCATATAAATTTTAGGCTTTTTTTTTCTATTTGTGTAAAAACTATCATTGGCACTTTGATAAGGATTGCATCAAATCTGTAGATTTCTTTGGGTAATATAAACATTTTAACAATATCGATTCTTCCAATACATGAACATAAAATATTTTTCCATTTTTGTGTCCTCTTCAATTTCTTTCCTCAGTGTTTCATAGTTTCATTATACAGATCTTTCACCTCTTTGGTTAGGTTAATTCCTAGTCATTTAATTTTATGTATGGCTATTGTAAATGAGGTTTTATTTTCACATTGTTCACATTTGGCATATAGAAATGCTATTGAGTTTTATATGTTGATTTTGTAATCTGCAACTTTACTGAATTTATCACTTATAATAGTTTTCTTGTGGAGTCTTTGGGTTTCTCCAAATATAAGATCATATCATCTGCAAACAGGGATAATTTTACTTTTTCCTTTCCAATTTGGATGCCCTTTATATCTTCTTCTTGTCTGATTGCTCTAGCTATGACTTCCAGTACTATGTTGAATAACAGTGGTGACAGTGGGCATCCTTGTCATTTTCCAGATCTTAATGTAAAGGCTTTCAGGTTTTCCCCATCAGTATGATATGAGCTGTGGGTCAGTAATATGTGGCTTTTATTACGTTGAGGTATGCTCCTTCTACCCTCAGTTTTTTAGGGTTTTTATCATGAAGGGATGTTGAATATTATAGAATACTTTCACAGCATTAATGGAAATGGTCATATGACTTATATTTTTCATTCTGTTGATTTGATGTATCACATTGATTGATTTGCATATGTTGAGCCATCCTTGCATTTCAGGGATAAATCCCACTTGGTCATGATTAGTAATCTTTCTACTATATTGTTGAATTTGGTTTGCTAGCATTTTGTTGAAGATTTTTGCATTAATATTCATCAGAGATATTGGCCTGTCATTTTTATTTTTTTGATATGTCTTTTTCTGGCTTGGGTATCAGGGTAATACTGCCCTTGTAGAATGAGTTTTGAAGTATTTCCTCTTCTGCTATGTTTTGTAATAGTTTGAGTGGGATTGGTGTTAGTTATTCTTTTAATGTTTGGTAGAATTAAGTAGTGAGGTCATCGGGCCCTGGGTTTCTTTATTTTTATTTTTCTTTTTTTTCTGGGAGACTTTTTATTATGGCTTGTATCATTATGTGTTATTGGTCCATTCAAGTAAGGATTTTTTCTGGTTCAATCTTGCTAGGTTGTAGGTATCTAGGAATTTGTCCATTTCTTCTATATTTTCCAACTTATTGGCATACAGTTGCTGACAGTAGCTACTAATGGTCCTTAGAATTTCTGCTACATTAACTTTAGTGTTTCCTTTTTCATTTCTTATTTTATTTATGTGGATTATCTCTTTTTTCTTAGTGAGTCTGACTAAAGGTTTGTCAATTTAAATATTTCTTAAAGAAACACCTTTTGGTTTATTAATATTTTGCATTTTAAATTTCAATTTTATTTATTTTTTGCTCTGAGCTTTATTATAACTTTTCTTCTACTAATTTTGGGTTTTGTTTGCTCTTGCTCTATTAGTTTTTTAAGATGCATTGTTAGATTGTACATTTGAAGTTTTTATTCTTTTCTAATGTAGACACTTCCCTCTTAGAACTGCTTTTGCAATATCCCATAGGTTTGGGCATGTTTTGTTTTCATTATCATTTGTTTCAAGAAATATTTTAATTTTATTCTAAACGTCTTCATTGACCAGCTGGTCATTCAGGAGCATATTGTTTACTTTCTATGCATTTGTAGTGTTTCCAAAATTTCTCTTGCTATTCCATTGTGGTCAGAGAAAGTCAAATACACAGAGATAGAGAATGAAACAGTAATTGCTGGTGGCAAAATGGGAAGGAGAAAATGAGAAGATGAAGCTCGAAGGATACAAAGTGGTACATATGCAGGATGAACAGGCCTAGAGACCTAAGGTACAACATGAAAACTAAAGTTATTAATATTGTATACAGGATTATTGCTAAATAAAATTTTAGCTGCTTCTGCCACATACACAAAAAATAAGTTAACTATGTGAGGGAATGGCTATATTAATTTGCTTTGATATCGTTAACATTTTACTATCTATATGTACTCCATAACATCATGTTGCATACTTAAAATATATACAACAGTTTTATAGTTTTACAGTTTTACAACAGTCTTAAAGTTTTTATTTTAAAAAAAGGAGGGCAAAAAAGTTTCAGTTTTATTAAGTTTAATTAAACAAAGAGTTTCCATTAATAATAAAAATGCATTTTTCTTTATGTATTGATATTCTGAATTTTTGCCTTATGATGAATAAAGACAGAGATGACTATAAAACATAAAAGGAACAGATAAATTATTATAAAGGACATGGCAATTGAGTGATAAAGGTAATCAACCAAGAAAATGGGAGAATTGAAAGAGGTAAATACAGTAGCTAAATTATTTTACTAAACGCAAGTATTTAGCTAAAATATCATAAAAGTTATTCTCTGCTATATAACAAGAGGAATGCACAGTTAAAAAATGAAAAGAATCAAAGATATTTTATCACCCTATCATTCGAGTAATTGAAAATTCAAAACATTGGCTTTATATGCTATCCCACCACAAAATTACGTACATGAATTTGCCTATGCATACAAGAATATGCAAGCACATAATAACCTATGTTATATTGTTTTAATTTAATTTTTTAACCTGTAGCTTTCCTCTCACTAAACAGGAAAGCTTTCTGCCATTATTAGAAACACTAGCTATGCAGATGCAAACTTTGTCTTCATTATTTAAGAACATTATATTAAAACCCGTCTCATTTAAAGCAAAGAAAATAAGAGCAATTTAGAATACTAGTGATAATATGATATTTAAGAAAAGAGATGATGCACTTATGACTTCATAAATTAAAGAAAAAAATTCAGAAGAAGGGTAATAAATGTCAAAAGGTGCTATTAAACAAAGGCTGCCCTTTATGGGTCTCATAAGATTAAAAAAATAATACCTAGTGATGTGTCTACTATCATCCCTGGAATGATAATTGCAATGTAATATCTATTTACAGACTTCATTTTTTTTGGATACTTACATTTATTTCTAAAATGGAATTTTCAGTAAAATAATACAAGAATAGCTCGTAAATTTTGCAGGTTTATTTCATAACCACCGCAATAAAGTGAGCCACATAAAGTTTTTGGTTTACCAATGTATATGAAAGTTGTTTGCACTATAATGTAGTGTGTGACAGCATTATGTTTAAAAAATAGTGTACATATCTTAATTTTAAATAACACCTCATTGCTAAAAAATGCTAAAATTCATGTGAACCTTCAGTAAGTTATAATATTTTTGCTGGCCATGCCTCGATGTGTGTGACTCTAATTGATCAGGGTGGTGATTGCTGAAGCTTGGAGAGGCTGTGGCAATTTCTTCAAGTAATAACAACAGTGATGTTTGCCACATCAACTGATTCTTCCTTTCACAAGAGATTTTTCTGTAGCATGCAATGCTGTTTGCATTTTACTTACAGTAGACGTTTCAAAATTGGAGTCAAATCTCTCAAACTGTCTTTGCTTTATCAATTAAATCCTTTGTTATAATTTTGAAAACGTTCACAGTATCTTCATCAGGAGTAGACTGTACCTCGAGAAACGACTTCATTTGTTTATCTATTAGAAGCAACTCCTCATTTATTAGTTTTATAGTGAGATGGCATCAATTCCATCACATCTTCAGGCTCTACTTCTAATTCTAGTTTTGTTACTTTTTTCCACCACATTTACAGTTATTTCCTCAGCTAAAATCCCGAACCCCACAAAGTCATCCATGAAAGTTAGAATCAACTTACTTCTAACTCCTATTAATGTTGATATTTTGACCACCCCCCGCCATGATACCACAAATGTGCTAAATGGCATCTAAAATGGTAAATCCTTTCCACAAGGTTTCCATTTGCCTTTGCCCAGATCCATCCGAGGAATCATGATCTCTGGCAGCTATAGCCTTAATAAATGGACTTCTGAAATAAGGAAATTTAAAAGTAGAAATTACACGTTGATCCAAAAACTGCAGAATAGATGTTGTGGTAGAAGGAATGAAAACATTACTCTCTTTGTACAGCTCCATCACGGCTCTTGGGTGGCCAGATAAATTGTCAATGAACAGTACTATTTTGAAGGAATCTTTTTTCTGAGCAATATGTCCCAATATACTTAAAATATTCTATAAAATATGATGTAAACAGATGTGTAGCCACTCAGGTTTCATTTTTCTATGTATAGAGCACAGGAAGATAGAGTAAGCACAACTTTTAAGGGCCCACGCCTTTTTGGAGTAAGTTAGCATCAGCTTTAACTTAAAGTCACCAGCTTTAAGAGTTTTCATTAATATTTAAAATACTTTTATTTTCAACATTATCCCTAACAAGAGAGTCAGCTTGTCCTTTGAAGGTTTCTTAGGTTTTTGTTTGTTTGTTTTGTTTTGTTTTGTTTTGTTTGACAGAGTCTCGCCCTGTTGCCCAGGCTGGAGTGCAGTTGTGCAATCTCAGCTCACTGCCACCTCCGCTTCCTGGGTTCAAGCAATTCTCCTGACTCAGCCTCCTGAGTAGCTGGGACTACAGGTGTGTACCACCATGCCCACCTTTTTTTTTTTTTTTTTTTTTAGTAGTAACGGAGTTTCTTTGAAAGAAAGTCACTGTGTACAGCCCACATCTAAGGAATAAAGAGTTACGCTCCTCCTCCTTGAGAGCAGAGTATTAACATAATTTATTTGGAGCCCTTCTGCAAGAAAGATTTGTCTATTCTCCACATTTACTTACTTATTCAATTTTATGTTGAATAAGTAACACATGGATTCATTTATACCTATTTTAAACTTTGGGCTACAGTCCAACGCTACTTTATTTATTTTGTTTCTTAACTTCTTCCACCTTTGGCGTTTGGGAGCCCTTTCTTTGAATTCTTTTGGTATACTACCACCAAGATTATGGATCATTTCTTTTTTGTTTTTTTGACACTTCTTTATTTTATGGAGATAAAACGTGCTCCAGGCTCAATCTTGTATGTTTCTTATCCCAACCAGTCCAAGAATCAGCCATTTCTCCAAGGAGCCCTTGTTCCTTTTAACAGAAGTTTAGATCCAGCCCGAACTGCGAACCATGTGACTAAGAATATTTTAAACATTTTATCTATCCTGACACTCCAGTAGATACCTAGTGAACTTGGTCACACCACAGTCTGAGAAGTAAAGAATTGGTGCTGTTTTGAGCCAGTAAATTTTTGATAATATACAGCAGTAGAAAATTAAAATAGTATACTCCATTGAGATTTATTTTTATTCTCACTCCTATTATTAATATCTTTCATTATTTAGATAGTATACAGTATAGAAAATATTAACAATATACCTAAGAAATGTCTCAATGTTTACTTCACTTTAGATTATACTTTAAAAAATACATACAATTGCTAAAAGCATTTTCTACAAACAAAAATACACTGACTCTAAGAATCAGCATTGTTCAATTTCCTATGCTATTAGAAATAGTTTACTTTTAAGCCTCTGGCAATAATAAATGTTCTTCAACTGGAAGAAACATTTGTTATGGATTAGTGTTTGGACTACGAAAAGATGCAAACATTTATGACAGAAAGCTCTCTTGATGTTTAATGTCGTTTGAGACATCAAAAATAAACTCTAAAAATTCTCATGTTCTTTATTCATGTAATTTATGTAGAGCTGTATTATAGGGAGGGATTACATGCATATTGCCTTGAACAAAAATTCTTGGTTTGAATCTTGGCTCTTCATGTCTTATTTGTCTCATCCATAAAGTGGTAATAAGAGTTGTGTCTATCACATAGGATTACTAGGAAGACAAAAGGTGTTAACATGGGTAAACTGTTTACAACATTAAGCTATAATATGTGCAATATATTTGTTATTTTTGCACATATTAATATTATACATATTTCAAAGTTATACTTGTAAAATACATACACACATTTGATTATTATTATTATTTAGGATCAAATGCTGAAAGTCACTTAAAAATCACTGTCCATTCGAAAATTGGAAAAGAAAACTTTCTCAATTACAGAAATATTAATTTAGGGCTTCTAATCAATAATATTAATTTCATATAGTTTTTAAATATAAACAATCTGATTAACCTTCAGCCATTTAAATAACTTAATATCCCTTTTAATTATTCAGTAAAAGGTTTTGATTAAAAACGTACTGTGGGCTTAGGGTCTATTACTTAACGTGGGTTTGGAGTGAATGATTTGTTTTTAACAAAATTTAATTGGTTAGTATATCCAAGTTACATATGTAATTTGAAATCTTATGCCCTCAGTGGATCTTGTCTGTGAGTTAATTTCTTCAGATTGTCCTTAACAGGTATAAGGTATCATCCAAACCAACGGAAATAAAATTGATTACAACATATTGTAAAAATTATATATGATGTCATGTACAGACAATTTTAATATTTCATAATAAAATTACAGTTATAATCTGCATACTTCTATAGAGATGGACTAATAACTTGGTTGAGCATTGGGTCAAAGTCCATTTATTTAAATCTATCACATCTGTACACATGAAAGACTATTAAGCATACTTCCCTGTAGAAGAGTTCCTTGAACACTTGACCTCTTAAGCTTAGAAGAATATTTCCTGAATTATTTCATGTACCTCTCAGAGTTTTGTCTTTTTTCATACATAGAGGAAAGATACTAGGAAACAGCTGCAAATGCTGGAAGCAGAAAAAAAGACAACAGAGATGGAAAAACCCATTAAAGCAAGTGCTTTGATCCCGAAGGGAACATAACTGATCAAGAACAAAGCGCAGAAAGAGAAGTAGGATGGGGTAGATATAATAAACATTTGCACAAAGCCCAGTCAGCTGGTAAAATGTTCAAGATGGCACACTCCAGAGCTAAAATCAATGTTCATACAGGTTGATAGGCATAACAGTTATGGATCTGAGTCACCACTTGAGACAAAATCAGAGAACACTTTAGCTTTAGGTTTTAAGACGTGTTATTTTCACTTGTGGGCAGAAATAAGCTCTGTGTAACTGTACTGGAGGAAATGACCAGTGTGTTAATTCATTCGGATATGCTCATACATTTATTTCTAAGCATCTGTCAAAAGGAGGCAGCTGAAAAAATTAAGTTGTTTAGATATTTTGTTGAAATTGATGAGAGCAGCTGGATTGATACCATCTGGAGTAGCCCCTGCCATGAGGCTGGCCGCAGTAGAGGTGAGGTCATGACTGTGCACTCCAGGAATCCGGTGGGAGCAGGGAACAGGCTGAAGCCCCGCCCCCTTCCATGTTGGAGGGGCGGGAACCCTGCCCTCCTGAGTACAGCTGCAGCTGCCAAGCCGTGGCTCTAGACCTGGGCATCTCTGCATTCTGAGGGGCCCGGGAAGCTCCCTTGTCCCGGCAGGCTCAGCAGTTTCTGCTCCCACTGCCTGGCCTTTTCGCACTCCCAGTGCCTACTCCAGTTTTGGAGCAAAGTCGTGGGCGAGCCCAGGTGCTGCCACAACCTGGCTGGGTGTGCATGCCCTCAGGTGGCTTGGCATGGGCCTGCAGGCACCCCTTGGCACAAACAGCCTGGATGCCATGGCTGGTTAATGACAACAGGTAGCAACCGGGTCCTGGTCAGAAAGGGATGGATCTGCAGTGAAACTCCACCTTCAGGCCAGGGACGGCCTGAGGCCTGGGGGCCAGGCAGCCAGTCTGTGGATCAGAGTGAGAACTTCTGGTGCTTTTTCCAGGCAGCTTATGGCTGTCCATGGACCAGTCAGCACACACACTTCCTCCCCTCTGAAGCCCACAAAAACCTCAGGACTCAGCCAGACTCTGGCGGGATAACTTGCCTGTGGAGAAGAGCTAACCAATGTGGGTCTCCTCTGAGCTGTTTTGTCACTCAATAAATCAACTCTTCACCTTGCTCTCTCTCCACTCTCTGTGTACCTCATTCTTCCCAGACGCGGGGCAAGAACTTAGGAACTGCCGAATGGTGGGGCTGAAGGAACTGTAACACAAACAGAGCTGAAGCACACCCCTTGCTCACCACGTTGTAAGTGATAAGGAGAGAAGAGAGAAGGAGAGAAGAGCTGAGGCCCTTCAGGAAGCCCCGACTTAGGAGGTCCCCAAGCCAAGGCTGTGACACCCTCTTTGACCGTCTGCAGTTCCTGACATCTCCAAGCTTCTGGTTGCCACCACAATCCCTGGTGCCAGCTGTGAAAGCTGCTTGCAGTTCACCTGGTCCAGCTCCAGCCTTGCGGGAAGCTGGCACCCATGCCAGCACCTGGAGCTGCCCACCCCGCTGCAGCTGGCATGCCTAGGTATGCACAGTTGGCTGGACCCCACACTCACTCACTGACACACCCCTCGCCGCTGTGTGCCTGGCTCACCCTTGGCGGGCATAGGATTCAGGCCAGTAGCATGAGCAGAGTACAGCCTGCCAGGCCAAGGGGGCAGAACGAGCCCAGTGGGCCCAAGCAAAACCCGGGCAAAGGCCCACTGGCCACAGAAGTTTCTGGACATAAAGCAACACCTCAAGTATCCTGTGACAAAATGAAAGCATTTTACTAGTTGTTTACATATTTTGTTGAAATCAAGGCATTCTACTAGTAATATACTTTTTTTATTCTTTAACATTATTCAAATTGCAAGCATTTAAAAGAGTAATCACAGAATTCATTTATACCGTCTAATTATTTTTAACTGTAAGTTCTTAAAAATGTACTAATTTTCTCCCTGCTAACTCAAATCTCTATTTGTTATATAGCCCAATAAGTCCTTTTAAAATATGTATTATGAGGACAGTAATGTATTATGTGGTGTGAATAAATGATGAATAGGTACTGCATCTACCCACACTGTATTTAAAATGTAGAGGTAAAGAAAATAAAACTAATTATAACAACAAAATTCCATTAATATAATAAACTATAGGTGGTGACAAGACTTTAACTAGAGGTTCCTTGCCTACTCAAGAGTAGTTTCCATAACTGACCCATTAATCATTATTTAGGCTTATTTTTCATGTTAAATTTGATAATATAAGCAAAATACTTGAAGCATTTCCTGAGACAAAGTAAAAGCTCAATATTTGTGAGAATTACCGTTAGCTAAGTTGTGAAGCATTGATAAAGATAAGGAATCGTCCAGAATGGTATTTGTCTTGCAGGGTTTCTGTAATTTTGGGTGACATCGAATTACATAATCTCTTCATGTCTTAGTTTTCTCATCCATAAAGTGGTAATAAGTGTTGTACCATTCTGTACACAGGAATGGGCAAAATTTAATGACTAAGATATCAAAAGCAATTCCAACAACAACAACAAAATTAACAAATGGACTGTAACTAAAGAGCTTCAGCATACCAAAAGACATTAAGAACAAAGTATACAGACAACCTACACAATGTGAGAAAATATTTGCAAACTATTCTTCCGATAAAAGTCTAATATCCAAGATAAGGAACTTAGATTTACAAGCAGAAAACAAACATGAGAAATTGTGATATAAGTATAGAAGAGGATAGGAGAAGGTTAATTCCTCATCTCCATATTAGGAAGCCTAGAGAAAACGTCTGTAATGGAAAAAAATGAGGAAATAGTAATATGAGCATGTTTTGTAGCAATGAGGAGGTAAGTACCAGAAGACAGCTCAAGTGCTCCAAGCATTTCTTTTTGGAGAGTGAGACCCCAAGGTTGGGATGGTGGGATAGAGGACTGCAGTTTTTCATTATAAGTCTTGTGGAACTATTTGTCTCGTCTGTACACATATTACTTTATAAAATTTAAATTTAGAAAAAAAAGAAAACAACTCCATTAAGAAGTAGGCAATGGACATGAGCAGACAGTTGTCGAAAGAAAACATACATGCAGCTGACAAGCATATGACAAAATGCCGAATGTCACTAATCATTAGAGAAATGCAAATCAAAACCACAATGACATACCATGTCACATCAGTCAGAATGGTTATTAAAAAATAAAAATAATAACAGACTCTAGTGATGCTGCAGAGAAAAGAGAATGCTTACACACTGCTGATGGGAGTGTAAAGTAGTTCAGCCATTGTGGAAAGCAGTGTGGCAATTCCTCATAGAACTTAAAATAGAATTAACATTCAACCTAGCAATCCCATTACTGGGTATACACCCACAAGAATATAAATTTTTCTACCATAAAGACACATTAATGTGTTCATCGCAGCACTATTCATAATAGCAAAGGGATGCAGTCAACCTAAATGCCCATTAATGGTAGACTGAATAAAGGAAATATGGTTCATATACACCAAGGAATACTATACAGCAATAAAAAAGAAAGTACATGCAGCAATGTCCTTTGCAGAAACAAGCATGGAGCTGGATGGAGTGCATTATCTTTGACAGACTAACACAGGAACAGTAAACCAAATACTGTATGTTCTCACTTACAAGTGGAGCTAAATGATGAGAACACATGGACACATACAGGGGAACAACAGACACGGGGCCTATTAGAGGGTGAAGGGTGGAAGGAGAGGGAGGATCATGATTAATACCTGGGTGATGAAATAATCTGCACAAAAATCCCATGACAAAATTTTACTTATATAACGAACCTGCACATGTACCTTTGAGCTCAAAATACAAGATAAATTAAAAAAAAAAAAAAGAAGAAGAAAAAAAAAGGGCCGGGCGCAGTGGCTGAGGCCTGTAATTCCAGCACTTTGGGAGGCCAAGGCGGGCGGATCACGAGGTCAGGAGGTCGCTCTACTAAAATACAAAAAATTGGCCGGGGTGGTGGCGTCTCTTGTAGCCCACACTGGAGGCTGAGGCAGAGAATGGGTAACCGGAGGTGGACCTGTTGGCCGTGATCCACCCTGCACCTGGCCACAGAGGAGATCCGTCTCAAAAGAAAAGAAAAGAAAGAAAGAAGGAAGGAAGGAAGGAAAATCAATCACTCTATTTTAAGAACCATACCTAGTAGTAAATTTGTATGGTATTATGTTATTTTAAATAGAGTGAAACTTAAGTACCCTCCCTCCGGGGGGTTGGGGGGTGGTGGAACAGTGTGGCAGCATTTTTGGCTATTACAGTAAATGTGATGCACTATGGGTATTTTATCCTTAGCCCAGGGTGCTAAAGATTCTGCAATGAACTGAGCAAATGTGCACAACTCATACTTTCAACCAAAAGGCAATAAATCAATGCTATAAAATAGTAACTAAATAAAATACTGTAAATCTATAAAAAGATGAGGATTTGGGTGAGGCAAATGAGAATAAATTTAGAAAGGGGAAATGTCTGGTATTTTCACTTCGCTTACAGAGGTAGCATTTATGAAAACTTATGATATCTTTATTTAGAAAGTAGGAATGACATATATATTATTTTTATTCCCAAATAGACCACTTTAATATATTCAGGTACACAATATATTCCTTAGCACAAATCTATTGCTGGAGTTCCCGAGTAAAACTTTTTAATGGGATGCTGTCATACATCTTTGATCACTTCTAGTTCTTTTTCAATGTTTACAGATGAAGCATTATCAGTAGGCCATTTCCTGCATCTTTTACTGCTCTTCTTGATGAGTTGACTCCACATTTCATATCAGAGAGCATCACTAAGATCCTCAGTGAGGTCAGGAGATAGAGACCACGGTGAAACCCCGTCTCTACTAAAAATACAAAAAATTAGCCGGGCGCGGTGGCGGGCGCCTGTAGTCCCAGCTACTTGGAGAGGCTGAGGCAGGAGAATGGCGTGAACCCAGAAGGTGGAGCTTGCAGTGAGCCGAGATTGCACCACCGCACTCCAGCCTGGGCGACAGAGTGAGACTCCGTCTCAAAAAAAAAAAAAAAAAAAAAAGATCCTCAGTGACATTGAATTTGGCCAGGCAGCTGCTAATAAGGATATCGTCTTAACTCCAGTAATCAGAATACCATACACACAAATCCTAAATTACCAGAGCTTTAGCAGAACCATTACGGCATTTTAGAAATAGCTTGGAAATGTCATATATTTAGAAATCTATAACCTGATTTTATTATTTTAATGTCCATGTGAGGAGAAATAACTCCTCCTTTTTCTTTTTGTTTTTAAAGACTAAAACCCCAGAGACAGACAGAGCTGAATTATCTAGAAATGCCAGAAGCAAAACGTGTATTACATCCTGGATCAGTAATTAAAATTAAGGAGGAGGTCCATTGGGTTTAATCTCAGGGATAAATGGAGACCAGTGCTTAAGTTTCACTGAAATTCTACATCTCATATCTAATTCAAAAAGCTTATTTTGTGAAAATGAAACAACTTTGTTTTTAAAAGAGAAAAGTGGTAAGTTAAATAGGCTAGCTCCAATTATGGAAATAAGCCAATTAAATCTCATCTTACGAGGGCCCAATCATGTTGGTTATCTAAGACTAATTATAGTAATGAGGCTGTTAAAACATAATTTCAATTATCACAACATACTCTTTGATGATTTAATTGAATTATTATTATTTTATGATTTAATGAAATAGCAATGAACTATAAAATTATATTGCTCTATACTATAAAAAGAAATACCATCAACTTGGTACCAAAACATCTGTGTGGAAGGAAATGGTTCAACCCAATCTGCTTGGAGTGTTGCATATATTTCATTTAATCACCAAAATATGAAAATGAATTTTTCATATTCATATGCATGTATGATTAAGCATGGGGAATAGGAGGGGTTTTGTTCATTAGATTAAATTATAGATAGAGAAAACATTTCAATGAATGAAATTAGTTGTAAAGTCATAGCTTGCTAGTTATTTTCTCAAACATGTATTTAGATAATTACAAAACTTAATATGCCTACAAATCCTGCCTTTTATTTATAGTGTTAAGATCATACTTATTTTGGATTTTCTGGATTACAGTTTTGATCAACCAAATTAACTCAACCAATGTCCTTTCTCAATCAATCTCCTGCAAGAGATCCTACTGACCACATGGTTTAATATAAATAGTTTTATTTATTTTTTTACTCTATATAGTTCAGCTTCTCAGAAACTTCACCGAAGTTGTCGGTTGTTGTGCTTTGGTGGGCTTAATGACCATTGTCTAGTATGTGTGTCTATTAACTATATAAAAGCATGTTTCTCCTTGTCCCACAAGTTATGTTATCAGGTGATGTCAACAAGGGGTGGTGAATATTTTCTGGTGGTGGATATTCTGTTATGAAACTGTAAATTATTAAGTGGTTTCTAACGAGGGGAAGATTTGAGAAGTGGTAATTTTGTCTACAAGATAATGTTTTATTTTTTTGGATTTTGTTTTGTTTTGTTTTTTCAGGTAAAGCAGACTAAGTGGGAAGTATTTCAAGGTTTTGAAAATCAGGATACTCAGAGTTGCCTAAAACCTCCCAAAGTATTCAAGAGAGCATCATGTTCTACTGATGATTGTTCCTCTTCTTTGACAACTAGCTTTATTAGATAAAAATTTACATGCTTTTATCTTTATTTCCTCCAGCTGACTTCTTACAAGAGAACACTAGTCCCCTTAAAAAGCTACATTATTATAGGTTCCAGAAATGTATTCCACAATATTCATGTTGGATCTCCTCAAACACGCAGTCTGGAAAGCCCTGTATGACTTGGTCCTTGCTTGTATGTCTGCTTTACTTCCTATAATTCCCCTTCTTACATTATACAGTTTACAAATCCTACACAATTTATACCTCATAATTATCCTGGTCTTTCTCATTCATTCTTAACAAATCTTATAACCTATAAGTATAAGGTCTTCTCATCCTTTCCCATGTGACAAAATTCTGACTGATTGTTCAAGAAACTCCTCAATAACTGCCTTTTCTGTGAAGTTCCCTCTGAATTCCCTAGCATTATAAAGCAGTCTTTCTTCTATGCTCCATGATAGATGCATTATTTAATTTTCCAAATTTTATTTTTTCATTAGCTGTTCTTTTTCTTTCATATAATATTCACTTTATTATATTTAAGTTCCTCAACGTTAGGGTCAGGAAATAGATTTTTATATTTTTATCCTTAGCCTGAGCAAATTATCTGCACTTTAGTATATACCAATAACATTTTCTTGAATAAAGAAATGGATATAGAAGAGTAAAAACTTGCCAACATATTTTATCCAAAAAAAGAAGTATAGTTGTCTTCTGTAAGCATATAGCCTTAAGGTCAATCTTAATAATAAATTCATCTTTTTTATAGTTGCTTTATTGCCATTACCATTATCATCATAACAACTTATCTCATCATATACTTGGGTATATTATTTTACATATACTAAATGCAATATAAATTATTTCCGCCATTTTAAAATTTTCGGGACATTATTAAAAATTTGTTCTATTTTTGAAACGCAAAGAGAAAATAAAAGGGAAAAAATAGTTGACAATATCCAAGAACTGTTGGACAATTTCAGTACATGCAACTGGAATACCATAACTAGAAAAAGGTCAGAATAGAATAAATATTGGAAACAGTAAAGGTCAATATTTTTGCAAAATTAATGACAGACACGAAACTATAGATCCAGGAAGCTCAGAGAACACCAAGCAAGATTTACATACACATTTATATATGTAAACTTTGTACTCAGGCATATCATATTCAAACTGTAGAAGACCAGAAACAATAAGGAAAACTTTAAAGTGGCCAGTGACTAGAGGAACAAGGATGAGAATTACATTGAACACCTAATCAGAAAACTTGCAAGAAAGGAAAGACCAGGGCAAAATTTTGAAAGTATTTGCTTATTTATTATTCTACACCTAACAAAATTATCTATAAAAAGTAAACGATAAATAATTGCTCAGACAAACTAAAACTGAGGAATTCATCAACAGTGGAACTTCCTTGAAAAAAAATATGAAAAGAAGCTTAAAACCTACATAAAGACAGAAAAAACTTTTCATACTAATGTAAATACATAGATGAACATTTTAATGAATGATGGAGAAGACACAAATTGTCAGTGTAGAAGAAGTACAAATAATTTCTATGGATATTCCTCCCTATATGAGGTATACCATAACTCCTGCTTCTTAAATGTGGGCTGTGCTTACTGACTTCCATGTACGGTAGAGTATCATGGTTAGATACCACAACAATTGGTAACTTTTTTTTTTTTTTTTTGAGACAGAGTCTTGCTTGGTCACCCAGGCTAGAGTGCAGTGGCACAATCTGGGCTCACTGAAACCTCTGCCTCATGGGTTCAAGCAATTCTCGTACCTTAGGCTCCTCAGTAGCTGGGATTACAGGCATGTGCTACCAGGCCCAGCTGATTTTTTGTATTTTTAGTAGAGACAGGGTTTTGCTATGTTGGCCAGACTGATCTCAAACTCCTGGCTTCAAGTGATCCACCCACCTTAGCCTCCCAAAGTTCTGGGATTACCGGCATGAGCCACCGTGCCTTGCCAACCATCAGTCATTTTAAAAAATCTATTCATGCATAAGACTAGATTATGAGTTACGTATAGGAAGAGGCTATATTTGTGGGTAACTTTAAAGTAGAGAAATCTGCCAAATATTACCTCAGCCAGGTGATCAAGGTCATAATCAATAGCCATAAGTAATGTTAGTAGTATGTTATCTTGATACGACATGATGGAAATGCCACTTTACCTTATTATCCTCCTTCCTGAATTCCAGAAAACCAGTCCAGTAACAAGAATAACATCCAAAAATTTCAATAAAGGGTGATCCTAAAAAATTCCTGACCATTATTAATTGCCCAGACTGTCAAAGTCATGAAAAATAGGAAACATTGTTACGAAATGTCACAGTTTAAAGGAACCTATAAAGAGACATAAAAACTTCATGTAATATTGATTCCTGGAATGAAGTCCTAGAATGGAATAAAGGACATTAGGCAAAATACTAAGTGTGTCTAAATAAGGTATGGGCTTTTGTTAACATTAATGTATTAGTACTGGTTAATTAATCATAAAAGATATACAGTGGTAATGGACAATGTTGATAATAGGGGAAACTAGGAGTGGGGTAGATGGAAACCATCTCTACTACCATCATGATTTTTCTGCAAATATAAAACTATCCTAAAGATAAATTATTCAAAATTAAAACCCAGTTTTTAATCATGCAATTATCTGTTTAAAATATTTATTTAAAGTCAAGATTTAGAAGCTGTCAAGTACTTGATAAAAATTAACACCAGTTATCACTAACCATGGTGTCATGTACTTCAGTCTGACTCCTATTATAAGGGTTCATTCAAATTTTGGCAAAGATGGTAAATGCCAGTTGATATCTGAAGCAACCTGAGGTCTGCAGATTATTACTGGCCTTTGATGAAATATTGCACTTCCCAATAGCCTAATAGTATGGTAAATGATCTCACTTCCACCCTAATGAGGAAGAATGCATTCATCGTTTTTGGTTTTAAAATCCATTCTCTATGAGCACTTAATTGACAATTAGTAGGCATTAATAAGGAAATTATGTTGTAAACTGGCAATTAGCACTAAACCATAATTTTATAGTGTCAAAAATTACAGTGTTTACTGTCCTTGTAATTTAAAATACTAAAATGTATACAAGCATTTTTGTGTCCTAACACCAAAACCCAATGTGGTGTTGATCTCATCACAAAAGATAGATAGACACGTGAGAATGAGAGAAATATTGAGGATACACTGGAAATGAGAAGGTACTGTTATCTAAGTTTCACTCATAACTTCTCAGAGGCTTGGTGAACCATGTTCTTCATCTTAGAATAATTTTTATACAATATATCAGATCTTGAAAGCAGAACTGAATTTCTCATATTCTAAGAACACTTATGATTAGATAGACCAACCATCAGTAATTTTAAAGTTCCTGTCATGCATAAATCGTTTACCATGCTGGACTCTAGGTTACATAAAGGAAGAGGTTATGTTTTGGTTCTCTTAGAATTTCTTAAAATGCCTAGGACTACCAAGAAATTAATTTTTTTAAATCATCATACTGCAAAAATTGCTTTTTAAATTTTCTGTCCTTCATCCCTCATCTTATCCTGATGTTTTTAAGAGATCTTTCTACTTGAAGAATCTAATTATCTCAGTATCTAGGTCCTCCGGCCTATAAATACATTTCCTGAAAGAGATATGATTTACTAACAGACTCCTTAACTCATAACCTGCCTAGAATATCCATCAGTCTACTCTTCCTGCCCAGGCTTGCTCCTACTTGAGTGCCATTTGACAAACTACTTAAAAATGTGTGACTAAATATTCCATCATCCTTGCTTCAACCAATGTTTCTGGTTAAGTTGTTTCTCAAAGTTGGCTCAACTAAATATTGAGTTCATGAGGAGATACTATTGTGAAATGGACAAAACTCTGCAGAGAAGAAATCTATTTTCCTCACCCATCACAAGGTTCATTGCTGACACCCTTATAGCAAACCATAGGTTAATGGAAGAAAGGCATATAACATTTATTTAGCCAAATTTTTACATGACCCAGGAGCTGTCAGAAATAAAGGCCCAAGAACTCAGGGAATACTATTTTAAGCTTATATTTAATGAAGACTGGAGAATTGTATAGAAATACGATTGGACAAAAGGAGTTATGATCTAATGGTAATAAACAGAGAAACGTAGCAAGGCCTGTCTATTCAAATTCTTCCTGGTATCTCTGTGCTTTCATTTCTTTCCTCTGGATATAGGGCAGGACATCTGTCACATGAGTGTCTTATGACGAACTTTCAGTGCAAGTAGGTCCGAGAATTCTCTATGGCCTGTCTTCACACAGAGAGGTGGAAGAAAGTAACAGAATGATCTTTCTGCTTCTGTTGTTTCCTCAATTTCCTTCAGCTTAAAATACCAAATATGTAAAAATGCCGTATTTTGGGGTATCACGTTCTGAGTCCTCTAATCTCTGGCTTCAAATTGCCTGCATTTAAATTCTAGTTCTACCTCTAGTGATATGACTTGAATAAGTTGCTTATGTATCTAACCCTCGGTTTTCTCATATGTACAATGGAGGTAATAATAGTTCCTGTTTCATAGGATGATGTGATTTCATGGTATGATGCACGAAAAGCACTTAGAATAATTCCTGGAACACAGATCCTATGTTAGTTAAGAACATCATTCTCATTAAATGCCTCATTACTCTAAGAAGTGTGCCTAATTTGCATCCCAAAGTGGTAAATGTCTCTTCTCACCATACTTTTCTTCATACTACCCATAACGCTAAAGGTCTGTTTCTTGGATACTATTTCCCATGTTGCTTATTGCTGAACTAACATTATTCCAGATAATGGTATATGCTTTCATTTTTATTATTTGGTTAACTTTTGGCCTCTGTCAGTGTTCTATAACACAATATTATCATGTACTAGAGTGTGGCCTAATTCTAAAGAGAAATATTCTTATGGCATCTGATATGTTCTTTAATATCTTTCCTTGTAGAAAACTTATGATCACGCATTTTGGCTAATGATTCAGTTTTAGATGTTAACTCATTTGGGTACTCTAAAAGCATCATGTTAAAAGCATATTTATTTTTTGTTGCTTGCAGGCACGTATTCAGCTATTGCTTTAGACTACCATCAGTCTAAAACCTACCCGTACTCATGGCATGTAGCACTGATTTGTTTTCAAACCCTGAGTGGGGGACATCAAAATATAACCCTTTCGGCTAGGCACAGTGGCACACACCTGTAACCCCAGCACTTTGGAGTCTGAGGCAAGCAGATCACTTGAGGTCAGGAGATCGAGACCATTCTGGCCAACATGGTGAAACCTCGTCTCTACTAAAAATACAAAAATTAGCTGGGAATGGTGGCATGCCCCTGTAATACCAGCTACTCTGGAAGCTGAGGCAGGAGAATTGCTTGAATCTGGGAGGCAGAGGGTGCAGTGAGCCAAGATTGTGCCACTGGATTCCAGCCTGGCAACAGAGCAAGACGCCGTCTCAAAAAAGAAAAAAACAAATATATAACCCTTTCCTTTGAAAATACTTTTATCAGGGCATTGAATTATCCAATTGTATTAGTCCTCCAAAATTCACACAATTCAAAATTTGAGTCATCAGTAGTATAGTCATTATTTTTTTGTTTTCTACTCTTATATAGAGGGGTTTTGAATAGATTTTGAGCAATGACCACTATTTTCCTTATTATTATGCCTAAATTATACAATTCCATGAAGATAATACAATGGAAAGGAAGCTTAATGGCCAATTCAATCTTCCAATAAGGCATTAATAACCACTGAAACTTAAAGTCCAATTCTTCAGTGAAAATTTTCTAATATTCTTTTTTTATGTTATTTTGCTGATTTTAGGTAATTTTTAGAGCTTAAAGTGAAATACAATGTGGAAATGAGAAAGATATAACCTATCCAACATTCAAAAAATAAAAACTAGTATATAAAATCTGTTTAGTATTTAATATGAGTTAGAAGAATAAAAGAAAATGGGTCATAATGAGTGGCAGTTTAAATATTCTCTTACTTTCCTCCGACTTGGTGCCAAAATAGTATCTTAAGGATAAACATAAGTTCTAAAGAAGTTTGTTATTTTACTGATTTCTTTATTGCATTTTTTCCAGCTGTGCAATTCCTTCAAGAAACAAAAACCCTCTTAGTAGGCTAATCAATATAAACCCTGAGTTTTACCAACACTGCCGATGCATTTGTAACACACAGGAAGCTAAGTTCATGGGTAGCAAAGACCAAATTGTAAATGAATATATTGCTTCTACGATGCATAATATTTTTGAATACTCAGAAAATTCTGAATAGCAACTTACTTATATCCTATTGGGACCTCAGAATATCTTATATCCAGCATCAAATTAATCCCTATAATGAATAAGCTGGTGTAACAAGAAGAGAAAAATATTAGTATTTCCTGGGAAATAAAGCTAAGTGTCAAGCTGCTCAGCAAATAATATATTGTACTAGAAAAGGGGAAAAAGGCTCATGTTTTCATTGTTAGTATTGTGCTTCTATGTATAAAACCTACATTTCATTCCAGGATAGTTATTACTATGGCTTAGAAAATGTAAAATTATAACTTAAATGTAAATATTTTAGAATTTTGGAAATTGATTAGTCTTAGTGTGTTAGAATATTCTTTAGAATATTTAAAATACATATTTTATTGGTCTGAGTTGGATTACTTTTAAATTTCACATTGAGAAAACAATCAATATCCATGTACATGTTATTAAATTTCTCTAACATGCGTGTTAATTTTAATTAAAATATTTAATACATAATTCCAAAAATAGCTTAATGTTTTAAGCTTTATATTATGGCTCTGTTTATGTAAATTAGCAAATAATATATATGCAGAATTAAATTTATATTACATAACAATTCGATAGAAGATCAAAGAAAATAAGTTGTGCTTGTGATTGTAATCCTTTTTGGTAGCAGTTACTTTAACCTACATGTGAATTGTTTCTATTATTTAATTACTCCAAATTAATGCCTAATATTTTAACTCTCAAGAGTAATATGACAAGGATAATTATTAATTTCACAGTAGTTATTCATATCATTAAAATTTTAGAGACTCTTTATTGGGATTTCCACTTTACAGTAATTTTCAAACTTAACTAAATAATGCAAGCAGGGATAAGTACACCATAGATACCATACCATAATTATTATTTTATTATATGTTATTATTATTTGTTAATTATTATAAACAATTTATTATTTGTTATTTAATTGTTATTTATATATTAAGAAATGTACTAGGGGAAGTTTTAGTAGGGCAATTTGTTGGCTAACTTAAGTATTTTAATTCTTTTGCTCTGAAAATACATTGGTATAATATTAAATACAGTAGCATGTGGATCAGTCCTTTTACAGTGGTTTAAGCGTCATTTTATGTGACAAAAGCTATGGACCAAATTGGAATCTTATTATACTGTGTTTTAACAAGATGGTAATTATCATTGTAATGTGTGGTTTTATTTTTCTTTTGGCACTTTTCAATGCCCTGTTTGCTCTGGCAAGCTGGTTTGGGAACAGCACCGAAAACTCTGGCTGTCTCATGTTTAGTGAAGAAAAAAGGAAAACGAAACCAAGGTTAAATAACTTCATTTATTTAGAACCTGTATCTTAATTCTTTTTTTTTTTCTCAAAGTATGTCGGAACTGATTATCATTTCATTTGTTACCTAGGTCATCAGTCATAATCTGAATGAGGCGATAAACTAAAAGAACATTAAATAAACAAATATATGCAAACTCATAGTTTCATCCAGTCAAACCTGGACTTTGAAATACAATTTTGGTTTTCAGATAAGGATTAATAAAGATTCATTTAGTTAAGGTTGTGAAACAGCTATTTGATTCTGGTGTAAAACTAATTTATATTGAAAATATAAGTTCACATAACTAGTTAATATTGGCAATGTGTATGAATCAAGAGGATGGGTGTTAAAACCTGAGCCCCCGCCCCCGGCCCTATTTTTTTTTTTTTATAATTTGGAATAGAATTTCCAAAATCTATGTAAGTAGTCTTATTTTATATTTCTCTAAGGCATAACTATATTGTAATTTTATGGACTAGGCTAAATAAAGTTCTCTTAGCATCCTTTTGTCCAGCTAAGTGCTTGTGACTTTAATGGCAACTATTACTTATTACCCCTCATTTGCCATTTTTTAAAACTTTGCATTTGTGATACTTGATGTTTTTCTGTGGCTTTTGATCTTAAAAACAAAAATTAATATATAAATAAACAGGAGGAAAAAGTATACATAGCTTATATAACCAAATTAAATGCAAATTGTTTATAGCCAGTGTCTGAAGTTTATAATTTCTTATGTATCATTAATGCTATTTATGCCAAAATCCAGAAATATGTATCTGTGTAAAAACTATTTTATTCTAGTTTTATTGTATGTACCCTGAAAATAAAATTGTGATATAAAAGTGTCACCAATTGAAAATGTATAGGTGAAGTTATTTTTTAATCATGTAATTAACTATATTGAGTTATATAAAATAAATTTTCATCATAAAGTTTGATATGTTTTGACAAACATATACTCCCAATGGCTACCATTCCATTATCAAAAAGTAAAATATTTTCAGAATCCCCAAAATTTCCTTGGGCCGCTTAGCAGCCAAATGGCTTCAGGTTCATTCAGGCTGTTAATTTATTGGTGGTTTGTTTCTTTTGCTGATGAGTAGGATTCTATTGCATAGCGGTACCATCACTTGTTAATTTATTCACCTATTGATGAACATTTAGATTGTATCCAGTTTGGGATTATTATGAATAAAGCTGCTATGAGCAGTCATACAGGATAATTTCTTTCAGTTTATGTTTAGTTTATCTTGACAAACACCAAGATGTGATATTGCTGCATTATACCATAACCGTGTTGCAGTATGTACTTTGCGGTACTGTATTTTGCAAAACACTAGCAAACTATTTTCTGAGGTAATTGTACCATTTTACATTCACATCAGTGATATGAGTCTTAGTTGATCCATATCCTTTCCAATATTTAATATTGTCAATCATTTAAATTTAGCTATTATAGTGCTTATGTATCTAGTTGTAGTTTTAATTTGCATTTCCCTAATGACAAATTATATTGAGCACAGCATAATTTGCTTACTGGCTAGTTATATATCTTCTTTTGTAAAGTGCCTTTTCAAATATTTTGCACATTTGTGACTTGGTTTTTAAATTATGACTGAGTTATAGAAGGCTTTAATATACCCTAGATGAAAGTTCTTTCCCAGACATATGTATTTTGTGTATTTTATCTCATTTTCATATGTCTTTGAATCACAGAGGTATTTTATTTGATTGTTTATCATTTTTTTCCTAAAATTTGCTTGTATTTATTTCATTTAAAAAGGCTTTATCAACTCCAAGATTATGAGAATTTTTTCTGTATTATTTTTCCATATATTTTATAGGTAGGTCTAAGAAAAATGTTAAGATTGTGTGTGTAGTAAGAGTTAAGGTCCATTATTTTTTCTTATAAATAGCTAATTGTTCAACCACTAATTGATGAAAGTACTATTCTTTCCCCATTGGAAAACATTTGTGTATTTGTAAAACAGTAAATAAACATATTTATGTGGGTCAGTTTCTCAACTCTCTATTCTGTTCCACTGATCTGTAAGCTATATCTTTATTCCAGCATACTGTCTCGATTATGGTAGCATTATAGTATGCTTGGAAATCTGGCAAATATCCTCTAATTTTTTTCCTCGATTTCAAAATAATATTGGCCATTCCATGTTCTTTGTAATTTCACATAAATTTTAGAATCAGATGGTTAATTTCAGCAAAAATAAAAACTCCTAATATTTTCATTATGATTGCATTGAGTTTATAGATCAATTTGAGAGGAACTACAAACCACTCCCCAATGAAATAAAAGAGGATACAAACAAATGGAAGAACATTACATGCCCATGGGTAGGAAGAATTCAATATTGTGAAAATGGCCAGACTGCCCAAGGTAATTTATAGATTCAATGCCATCCCCATCAAGCTACCAATGACTTTCTTCACAGAATTGGAAGAAACTACTTTAAAGTTCATATGGAACCAAGAAAGAGCCCACATGACCAAGTCAATCCTCAGCCAAAAGAACAAAGCTGGAGGCATCATGCTGCCTGACTTCAAACTATACTACAAGGCTACAGTAACCAAAACAGCAAGGTACTGCTACCAAAACAGACATGTAAACCAATTGAACAGAACAGAGCCCTCAGAAATAATGCCGCATATCTACAACCATCTGATCTTTGACAAACCTGACAAAAACAAGAAATGGGGAAACGATTCCCTATTTAATAAATGGTGCTGGGAAAACTGGCTAGCCATGTGTAGAAAGCTGAAATTGGATCCTTTCCTTACACTTTATACAAAAATTAATTCAACATGGATTAAAGACTTACATGTTAGACCTAAAACCATAAAAACCCTAGAAGAAAACCTAGGCAATACCATTCAGGACATAGGCATGGGCAAGGACTTCATGTCTAAAACACCAAAAGCAAAGGCAACAAAAGCCAAAATTGACAACTGGGATCTAATTAAACTAAAGAGCTTCTGCACAGCAAAAGAAATGACCATCAGAGTGAACAGGCAACCTACAGAATGAGAGAAAGTTTTTGCAATCTACTCATCTGACAAAGGGCTAATATCCAGAATCTACAATGAACTCAAACAAATTTACAAGAAAAACAACCCCATCAAAAAGTGGGCAAAGGATATGAACAGACACTTCTCAAAAGAAGACATTTATGCAGCCAACAGACACATGAAAAAATGCTCATCATCACTGGCCATCAGAGAAATGCAAATCAAAACCACAATGAGATACCATCTCACACCAGTTAGAATGGCCATCATTAAAAAGTCAGGAAACAACAGGTGCTGGAGAGGATGTGGAGAAACAGGAACACTTTTACACTGTTGGTGGGACTGTAAACTAGTTCAACCATTGTGGAAGTCAGTGTGGCGATTCCTCTGGGATCTAGAACTAGAAATACCATTTGACCCAGCCATCCCATTACTGGGTATATACCCAAAGGACTATAAATCATGCTGCTATAAAGACACATGCACACATACGTTTATTGTGGCACTATTCACAATAGCAAAGACTTGGAACCATCCCAAATGTCCAACAACAATAGACTGGATTAAGAAAATGTGGCACATATACACCATGGAATACTATGCAGTCATAAAAAATGATGAGTTCATGTCCTTTGTAGGGACATGGATGAAGCTGGAAACCATCATTCTCCGCAAACTATCGCAAGGACATAAAACCAAACACCACATGTTCTCACTCATAGGTGGGAATTGAACAATGAGAACACATGAACACAGGAAGGGGAACATCACACACCGGGGCCTGTTGTGGGGTGGGGGGAGCGGGGAGGGATGGCATTAGGAGATATACCTAACGTTAAATGATGAGTTAATGGGTGCAGCACACCAACATGGCACATGTATACATATGTAACAAACCTGCACATTGTGCACATGTACCCTAAAACTTAAAGTATAAATAAATAAATAAATAAATAAATGTTCAATTTATGAACATAGAACATTTGTTCACATATAGGTCTTCTTTATTCTGTCAGCAATGTTATAATTTTCAGTGTACATATCTCATACATATTTTGTCAACTGTCTTCCTAAGAATTTTTCCTACATTTCCAATGCTATCAAATTTGATTTTTTCTTACATTATTTTTTCATTATTTGTTTTTTTTTTAATGAACATACAGTTAAATTCAGTCATTAACTCTAGGAGTTCTTTTTTAGTTTTCCTGGAATATTCTATGGTATAAATTATGAACAGGTACAGTTCTACTTTTTTTCTCCCAATTTATCTGATTTCCTTTTCTTGATTCATTGCCCTTTTTATGGAGTCCAATACAGTGTTGATGATAATTAGTCAGAATAAATGTCTTGTTTCTAATCTTATAAAGAAAGCATTTTGTCTTTCACCATTAAGTGTGATGTTAGTTGTACATTATCTTGTATATGCTCTTTGTTAGATTAAGGCAGTCTCTCAAGATGGATGGTAAATCATATGATTTCTTTCTTCTCTATTCCATTAATATAAGCAATTACACTGATTAATTTTGAATATTAAACAACCTCACATTCTCTCTGACTTGGATGATCAAAACTCAGAGGTCTCCCAGGACTTTGTGAGCTCTGGAAATTGTTCATCTTTTAACTCCATGCTACCTGCTCTTTGCCTAGTCTGCTGGAGCCTCAACAGACCCACATGTGGTTCAGCATCTAATCAAAGACTGGAGGTGTCCGCTATGCAGAGCTCTATGTTATTGTCGCTTCATCCTCTCTGATACTTTACCTGTAAATTCCAGCTTCCTTAGGCCCTCCACGCTCTGATCTCTGGCTCTTCTATTCAGTGAGAGCACCATGCTCAGCGTGGGTTCCCTTTCTTGGAAAGAAAGGAAACCAAATTTGTTTTGCTTTTCTCAGAGATAACAATCCTGTGCCTCCTGTTGATCAATGCTCAAAAGTTTATTTATTTTGTCTATTTTTGAAAAATGAGGATATAATGGGAGGAAAAATCTAGGACTGTTTACTTCATCATGTCCAGGCATCTAATTTTCATGGTAATACTTAAGGAAGCTATAATACTTAAATAAAAATAATACATTTCTTTTGGGATACTTTTTCCTCATCAGGTGGAGAAAAGTCCAAACTAATAAATGAATTATTGTTGGAATTTCTTTCTTTTTTTTTAACAGTTCAGAAGTTTTTGATATATTTACATAGTTGTGCAAATGTCACCACTATCTAATCTTAGAACATTTTTGTCACCCCCATACGCCACCCCGTATCCATGAGCAGTCACTCTCCATTCCCCTTGAGCCCCCAACCCCTGTCAAGTACTAATCTACTTTCTCTATATATGTATTTTCCCATTCTGGACATTTCACATAAATGCAATCATACAGTGTGATCTTTTGTGCCTGGTGTCTTTCACGTAGCATGTTTTCAAGGTTCATCATATTATAGCCCATGTCAGTACTTCAATTCTTTTTAGAGATGAATAATATTCTACTGTCTAGTTACAGACATGCTACATTTTGTTAATTACCATCAGTTGATGAATATTTTGACTAGAATTCAGGCACCATACTTTTATTTTTAAACTTTCATTTTGAATTACTTTCACACTGTTGGAAAATTAGTACAATTATTTCTTATTGCCCTTCTCCCAGACTTCCAATTATTAACAGCTTATATAATCACAGTACAATGATCAAACACTGATACAATACTATTATCTCATCTAAAGACCTTATTCAAATTTCTCCCTTTGTTGTACTAACCTTCTTTTTCTAGCACAAGATCCAACCCAGGATCACATAAGAGGGGAGGGATAACATTAGGAGATATACCTAATGTAAATAACGAGTTAATGGGTGCAGCATACCAACATGGCACATGTATACATATGTAATAAACCTGCACGCTGTGCACATGAACCCTAGAACTTAAAGTATAATAATAATTAAAAAAAAGACCATGGAATTTCTATTCTGACCCATCAAGTTGTATTCTGAATAGTGCAGGAAGAAAATTTACATATGTGAAGTTGGTTTCCAAAATCTTAGATTTTTATTTGGAGAGTGTTCAAACTTTGGTTTTGGCTAAAGCAAGACCAAAATGTGTCATATCAAATGACTACATATCCTCCCCAAACGCTCATAATTACACTTTAACTATAATTTATGGAGTATTAATTGTGTATTTCTTTCACAATCTAAATATTTATGTCAAGATGTCATTAATGTAATACATATTGATCTCTGTCTCTTTTTTTAAGAGTTGCAGACATATCTTGGATTGTAAGTGTTTACTAGTGAGAGATCAAAGTCAGGTTTGCTTCTCACAAAACTAGGCATGTCTATTTTTTGGTAGAAATAACTATAATTTTACTAGTATAAAATAAACTTCTATATATTTACCTTTCCTTTATGGGGAAAATATACTTAATTTTAACATTTTAAAAAACAATAGGATGAAAATGAAACTAAATTATTCAAGCAATATCATTTTCAAAATAATGTCACCTAAAAATTAATATATTTTGGTAGAATTGGCCATGATTTAGTGAATAAAGCATTCATCTTTTAATGAAATTGGTAAATATACCAATTATTTGTGATTGCCATTCAGGAAGGCTCGATCAGAACTAGCATAAAAGCTTCCCTATCTAAAGACAATTTAGATATCCATTTCTAATTTTTAAGAAAAAAGAAAATAAATATTTCATGTTTTTATACAGGAATATAATTTTCTTTTGGGAGACAAAATTAATTTTATTTTACATAAAACTTCATATATGTTTATAAGTTAATATGCAAATTATGTTTATTTTGGCATTATTTGGACCTGTGAAAAATTATAGACCACCTGAATACTTTGTAGTAGGGAATCATTAAATAAAAGATAGTCACTATATGCCAGTAAAAATAGATACATATCTGATAATAAAATTTCAAAAATATCATTAAATGAAAAATGGTGTTTCATAAAGATATTTGTAGCATAATATAATCATATAACTTGTTCAGAAATCACAGAAGCATGATATATATTTCATATGAACCCATATCCAAGTATTTGTGTGTGTGTGTGTGTGTATATAGATAGATAGATAGATAGATATTCACATGTATACACATATATAGACCTAAGATGCTTATTCACCAAATTCATGATCATGTTTGCTTCTTAGTAGAATTATGTGAATGAAAATAAAAGTAACCACATAGTTATCAGTTACATTTCACTTTTCAAATAATTAAAATAAGTTATTAAACATGTATCTTACATTATGGTAGTGAATATAAAAATGTTTACTATATAATTCTCTACTTTTCTGATTATGCAAATTGCTTCCATAACAACTATATTTCAATATGTAGATAGTCATTAAATGAGTTAACATACTTTTTCAAAAGTGCTTCAAATTAAAATATGAGATTGTCATTTCACCTTATTAAATATCTTTTAACACATTAATATTGTTGGTAATTATTGTCATTATTAAATCTATTAGACTATTATGAGACAAATTTTTATGATAATGTATGTGAAATTCAATATAATACATATTAAAGACAGTTAAATTATACTGTTTATTAGTTGAGCTTCTATAATAAATTTTTTGATAGAAAAATACACTGTCAGTGTACCAGAAGATATGTAATTTTAGAAAGACTTTAAATTAAAACAAGGACAAACATGCCATATAAGTTAAAATGGAGTCTCCTAAAGTGATACTTATAATACTTATAAAAATTACCAATAATACCAACTTAACCTCAAAGAGTTATTTCTTTGTGCCATATTTTAATTATCTATCAATCATTTTATTTTCACAATAATTTCATGAGTTATTCTCAATTGACAGCCAGGTGAGCAAACTGAGGCCCAAAAGGTTCAAGTAATTTGCTGAAAGCTACAAGCTAATAAGTAGTGAAAGCAGTTTAAATTAAGTCTATTTAACTTAACCATGCCATGTTTTCAAACACCACACCCTACAGACTGTCAAAATATGTCCAAGCAAAAACAAACAAAAACCATGTACTTACTATGTGCCCAGCTTAAAGAGAGAAACTATCTGTTCATTTCAAGCCTTCCATATGTCCTCCTCCAATCACATTTCTCTCCTAAACTTCAAAAGAAAATACCTTCATTACTTTGTGGAGCTCATTCCCTTAGTTTGATTTATGGTATTATCTCATTTGTATCATCTCATAATAGCACATAAGACAACAACATATATGGCTTAGTTTTATTTGAAATTTTGAATTAATTAAATCATTTCTCATGTATTCTTCTGTGATTTGTTTATTTAGGTTTCAATTTTATGTTCATTGATGATAATGATGAATCTACAATTCATTTTTACTACACGAATATTTATTTTCACTTTAAACAGTGTTGATGTTAAAAACATTTTTGTACACATCTTCTGTTCACAACTACAATAGTTTCTGTAATGCATTTACCTAGGTATGAAATTGCTGGTCACAGGATATGGATTATTTCAACTTTTAATGATAATACTGAACTAGTTTCTGTGGTTGTAGAATTATTTTCACTCACAACACTATTTTTACCCTGCAACTGGTATTCATCAAAATCATGAATGTAAATAAATTCATTCGTGTGTCTCATCTATGGGCCTATTATGTGCTCCTCCTTTTCTTGATTCTAGATTCTTCTGTTTAGTTAAATCATACTTTATCATGGTCCTTATGATGTGTGTTTAATTTGCATTCAGATATATCCTTTAATTACCCGTCTTTCCTGGCTGCCTGTTATCTTGTAATATTCATTCTTTATTTAACTTAATTCATGTATTGAGTAAATAATTTCCTATATAGAATGAGTTCAGGGACACAAGAAACAGCCTGGCTTTCCTTGGATTCCTCTTATGGCTGAAGCCTCAAATTATACAATTATATAATCATAGTTATTATTTATACCTGAAAGCTTTAATATTATAACAAAAACACCAGGGATGTTGAATAATATATATAATTAGCTTTAAGAGGACACAGCTGAATGTGCACGTCTGGGGCGATGTAAGCAGTAGAAAGTTTGTGCCCATGGAATAGAAATTTACAGCAGTTTAAGGATAAACATGAGAGCACAACATGGGCTTTATTTTTATGCTTAATATGTATGCTGAGATTGAGGGTGCTAGTGATCAATATTTGCCACTGTATTCTACTGTGTAACTTGTTTTATTACTAAAATTACTATACTTTTCTGTCTTCTCTCCACTGTTTCTCCAGAAAAAAACAACTGGATACATAGTCTCTCAAAATGGCAAAAATTACTGAAAAATACTTTCTGCATTTAATTTTCATAAATTTAACTATTTGATTGAAATATATTTTACCTTAAAATACTTTTGTATTAGAGTTCTCCAGGTAGACAGAACCAATAGGCTATACATACACATTGTATAGCTAGATAGATGATAGATAGATAGATAGATAGATAGATAGATAGATAGATAGATAGACAGACCGATCGATTGATCGATCGATCGATAGATAGATAGATGATAGATATAATGGGGCTTCATAAAGGGAATTGGATTATGCAATTATGGAGGCTGAGAAGTCTGACCAAAAGCCATCCAAAAGCTGAAATACCAGTGAAACTTGTAACGTTGCTCAGTCCAATTCTTAAAGTCTCGGAATCAGTAAAGCTAGTGATGTAACTCACAGGCTGAGGCCAAAGGCAGGAGAAACTTGGGGAAGAGCTGGTGCAAATTCCAGAGTCCAAAGGCCAGAGAACTTGGAGTTCTGTTGTACAAGATGTAGGAGAAGAAAGGTGTCCGCACTCTGGAAAAGAGAGACAGAGAGTCAATTTACCTTTCCTCTCCCTTTGTGTTCTATCTAGGCCCTCAGCCAATTAGATGGGGTGTGTCCACATTGGATGAGGACAGATCTTAGTTCAGTGATTCGAATGCCAGTCTCTTCCAGAAACACCCTCATAGACATATCCAGAAATAATGCTTTACCAGCTATTTGAGTATCTCTTAACCCCATCAAGTTGACACTTGAAATCAACGATCACAAATTTCAACCAAAATAATTTAAACATGAATAGTTTAGGAGCAGAAACTGACAAGGAAAGACATTCTTTTAGAGAGAAAGAGATCTTCCATATTTTCTCAAATAATGTGAAGACATTTAAAAAATTGTGTATGCTCACAAAATAAATATAATTATATTTGAATATATTTTATAAATTCTCACCATTTGGTTTCTTATGATAATGCAATGGTTATTCTTATCATTGTTTCCGGTAACAAATGCAGTATGTCCTTCTTTACACGTTGCCTTTAAGATTTTCTTCATATCATTGAGCATCAGCAATTTGATTGTAATGTGCTTTGGACCTGTTTTATCTCTTTATTCTGCTTGGGGTTCATTGAACAGCTTGGATATTTTGGCCTATAGTTTTCATAAAAATGTGAACAATCCCTCCTATTTTTTATGCTCCAATTTCCCTATTTTCATATGCTGACCCTTCAATTACATGCACATTAGACTGCTTGATGTTGTGCCATGGACCATGTTGTTTATTTTTTCAACCCTTTTTCTATTTATGTTAAATTTGTATAATTCCTATTGCCCTCTCTTCAAGTTTATTTATCTTTTTATTTGAAGTCTCTAGTCTGCTATTAGGTAGATTCAGTGAATTTGTCATTTTTAGGAGATTATATTTTTCATCTCTAGAATCCCCTGTTGATTCTCTATTATGTCTTATATTTCTCTATTTATATCCCTGTGATATTCCTCATTATGTTCAATTTTTGCTTCCAATCTTTGAATATATTGTTAGTGCCTGTTTTAAAGTCCTTGGATAATTCTAAAATCTCTGACATTTCTAGTTTGCTAGATTTTGCTTCCTTGCTCAATTAGAATATTAAATTAATTCACTTCAGATTAGCTTGATCCCGTAAGGTTTGTTTTTTAGCTTTGTTAGAATGAGTTTGAAGTAGTCTTATCTCAAGATCTAGATTAACTCTATTCCTAAAGTATTCCCCGTCTGGGGTATGTATACAATACTTGGAGTGTTCAAGAAATCTCTCTATGGTCACTATTTGAAACTCAAGTGTCTCACAACCCCAGGTTGTTCAGCTCAAAGTTTCCCAATAATTGCTCTTTTTATGGTAGATGCTGTTTTTATTTTAAATTGTTCTTTGGTCCCTTGGAGCCTTGCTCGATGCATGAGCAGCTTTGTATATGTGAAACATTCAAGAGATTGCCTATGATATTTCTGGATCTTTTTTTCAAGGTATCTCTTCTCTCTACGGTGCTCTGTTCCACAAATCCCAGCGGATCAAATAGCTCCAAACTCTAATACCTCTCTCTCATAATAAAACTACCATGCTCTGAGTTTGCCTCCCTTGTGGGAAGGGGGGGACCCCTCCAAGTCTGGAGGGAACCTTGACAGAAAGCTGGAGCAACTGTGACTCATTGTCAAAATCTGTGATGAGTCTGAGATTTACCCTACTTACAAGTTAACTAGTTAACCTGCCATAGTCTCATGGTTGCTGGTAGAAGACACTATACAGGATCAGAGACAAAAAGACTTTATATTACTCATGGTGCTTCAGCATAATAAACTTTATGTGAGTTTCCCTTGTCCCTGAAGTCCCACAGAAAGACCAATGTGAATGTTACACACACAGTGAGTTTGTGTTACAGCTATAGAATCCAGAGCCTAGTGAATTCCAATCTTTTTTTTTTTTTTTTTTTTTTTGAGCCTGAGTCTTGCTCTGTTGCCAGGCTGGAGTGCAGTGGCAAGATCTCGCCTCACTGAAATCTCCGACTCCCTGGTTCAAGCAATTCTCCTGCCTCAGCCTCCCAAGTAGCTGGGATTACAGGTGCGCACCACCATGCCCAGCTAATTTTTGTGTTTTTAGTAGAGATGGGCTTTCACCATGTTGGCCAGGATGGTCTTGATCTCCTGACCTCGTGATCCGCCCACCTTGGCCTCCCAAAGTGCTGGGATTACAGGGAATTCCAATATTTTATACTGGGTTTGCAAGCAAACCTGCCCAACCTTTTCCCAGGAGGAAGGGACTCTCTCTTCCAAGCCTGTTTGTTATATAAGTGTACTTGAAAAGAAGGATTGGGTAAAACAATGTCAGTATTTCTGCTGACATGTACAGAAATGTGGAACACCAGTGGAAGACTGACTCTCAACATTTGCCTCGTTTGTTTCCTTTCTATTACGGCGCACCATCCTGTGCTGCCTATCATTTGCCTCGTTTGTTTCCCTTCTATTACGGCTCACCATCCTGTGCTGCCTATCATTCAAAATGTGAAAACAGTTACTTCATAACTTATAATTGACCCACTTTTACAGTTGTTTGAACAGGGAAAATTAGTCAGATGACAGTGACATCAAAGAAGATATTCCAGTTGATATTTCTTTGAGGTTATCAATTTAAAATAAAATGCAGCTCAGATAATTAGAAATCTTTTGAAAACTATGACAAGTTGCAAGATATTTCCAGGTATAGTAAGTATTTCTTGCATGAGTTAAAGATTTTAAATCTATTTTTAAAATTTATTCTTTTATATATACATACATATGTATGCATATCAATGTACGCATGCATATGTTTATACATACATTATACTTTATTACACATTTGTTAATTATGGTTTATGTATACCTTAGACCTTTAAAATAGAAAATATGTTATAGACTCACTAAAATTATTTTTCCAAATCTTTTTTCTTCTGCAAAATATCGTTTACACCTAGAATATCCTCTCTTACTTTTTAACCCAGATCACATCTTTTTGTCCTTTAAGACCAAACATAAATGTGACTTTGTTTATAGAACACACAATTTTGAGTTCCTATTCTAAGCCAGACTACAAGGTTTTTAGGTAAATATTCTGGACACAAAGATTTGAGAATCACTTTCTTTATGATGAGGATTCTCTCTCTCTCTGATGTTAGTGAAAAATTTTGCAATTTTATTTTTTGGTAATTTTTTCAAATGCATTAACTCTAGAGGCAATATGGAGAATGATTTGGAGAGAAAATTATAGGCAGAGAGATAAATTTGAAGGTAAGATTTGATAAGGAACTGCAGCAATGAGAATTTGATCAGTAGTAGTGGGAATGTAGTTGGCAGTGAGTTAACAACATGAATGGACATTTAAGAAAAGAGAATCAGCTGGGCTTTGGGATTGCTTAGATGTGGGCAATAATAAGAGAAAGTGTTATAGGATTGCTATTTATGAGATTTTGTTCAGTTCTCCGGGTAGAAGATTATCCAACACTTTCCCAATATCCTTTACAAAACAATTTTTTTTTTTTTGAGATGGAGTCTTGCTCTCGTCACCCAGGCTGGAGTGCAATGGCACGATTTCAGCTCACTGCCACCTCCACCTCCCGGGTTCAAGCGATTCTCGTGCCTCAGCCTCCCAAGTAGTTGGGATTACAGGTGTCTGCCACCATGCCCGGCTAATTTTTGTATTTTTAGTAGAGAGGGGATTTCACCATGTTGGCCAAGCTAGTCTCAAACTCCTGACCTCAGATGATCCACCCACCTCGGCCTCCCAAAGTGCTGGAATTACAGGCATGAGCCACCACACCCTGCTACAGAACAGTATTTTAATACAATGTATTTTATATTTCCCTTTTTCAATTAAATTTTAGGATGGTGGTAATCCTAGGTACATGCTGATGCAATCTCCAAACACTGCTGAGTGGAATTAAATAAGCTAGACACAACTTAGTAACACATTAACTCCTTCTTTTTTCCCATTGGGTAATCATGCCAGATGAAGGAATTTGATATGGACAGGCACCACTGAGTTACTCACAGATATAATGGAACTACGAGCTTTCACACCAAGCCCTCACTTATAACTTTCTAAAACCCGGGTCTATATCCTTTCTTTTTTCCTTTTGTCTCTCAATGTTCATTCTCAGCAGTGTCCCCTATTAATATCCACAGAAAAATAGACTCAGTTAAGTTGCATTAATTCTGCTCTCAACAAATCACGCACCTTGTATGCATTCCTTGCACTAGCAGTAGAGACTGAATTAATGCTGGCCATTGGAAATTTCTACAAACCTTATTTAGTGCATTTGAAATCATGAAAGGCAGGCTGTCAAACAAACACATAATGCTGGATTGCTGAACATAGCTCCCAGCATATTATTTTCCTACACATTATATCACTTCTATTCTCCTTAAATTTCCATACTCTTTTGATCTGAAAAAAAATTTTGAAAACCGAAAGAAAAAAAAGGTTCTAATTATTGCCCATGCTTTGTTTCAGTGATCAGTTTTGCTTTAAACTTGCATAGAAGGTAAAGACTAAAACAAATACCTTTGTTATTTCCAAACTATTTTAAACCAAAAACTACCTATTTGAATCAAGTTAAATACGAAAGTCCAAAATGCAAAATATGAACTAAGTAGAACAATATTTGGCATGGTATGAAAAATGATATTCTTAATTGTTACCCAGCTCATGCCAACTATGCAAGTTTCATGGTAAAGTAGAATATTCAGACAGTTGTAGGAAAAGCATTTCCTAAATACACAGAAAAAAGGCTAGAGTACATGTCTCCTGTTGTTTAACTACCTCTAGAATGTGTGTTTTTGAAAAAGCAGTACAAAATTAACACTTGGACAGAGAGGCTTTTCCAAAACCAACAATCAGCAGATGCTTGGGTCACAGGGTCCCAACACCACTTTTCTAGGAGTCAGATATTCTCTGTGCTTGCTTCTAGTAAAAGTAAGAAATAACTATAGGATATCTTACTAGTAAATAATTACAAAGGTAACCGTATTAGAAATTGCATTATAATTGAAAGTAAACAAAATTGCATGCACACATTATATCTTGCCTTAGGACTAAAACCCCAATTTCCTTAATATTATTATAGCATTAAGAAAGGAAAAAAAAGGGTAACTAATAAATTTTAAAACCTCAAAGAAACAAACCACAAAAGCAATACCAAATTTAAGAAAGCTTAAAAGTGTCAACACAAATGACTCACTTTACTTTTCTAAACTGCAATTTTTTATATATATATATAGTTATATAATACAACTATATATAACTATAGCTATATATAGTTATATATAGTTATATAATACAACTATATATAACTATAACTATATATAGTTATATATGTAGTTATATATAGTTATATATGTAGTTATATATATAGTTATATATATAGTTATATATAGTTATATATAGAGTTATATATAGTTATATATATAGTTATATATAGTTACATATATAGTTATATATATATAGTTATAGGGTACATGGGCACAATTTTCAGGTTTGTTATATATGTACACATGTGCCATGTTGGTGTGCTGCACCCATTAACTCATCATTTACATTAGGTGTATCTCCTAATGCTATCCCTACCCCTGCCCCCCACCCCGTTACAGGCCCCAATGTATGATGGTCCCCTTCCTGTGTCTAAGTGTTCTCATTGTTCAATTCCCACCTATGAGTGAGAACATGCATAAACCGCAATTTTCAATGCTTCATAGAAGAATTTATTCAGATGATCTCTTAGTTTTCTCCCAAAGCTCTAGAATGCTTTGACACTCTATGACTAGATCATTTTCAACCAGCATATTAATTCAGATTAAGAAACAATTTTAGCTACAACTTTATTTTAACTTCACTTAATAAAATTTTGACAATCTTTTGGAGTTGTTCTAATTGGCACACTTATTCTGAGTTGAAGTACTTTCACTAAGGAAAATATGACAGAAAGGACTGAAATAATTAATCAATTTAATTTGGCATATGTTCTTATGTTTGAGCTACAACCTTCTGTTTCTAACAAGAACACCTTAACTGTCATCTACTTTCTTCTATTGCCACTTTCCTTCATTTTCTAATAATAGAAACTACGCCATGTAACCATATCCATTATTAAAAGAAATTAACTCAGCTTTCAAAATATATTGCTTTGATTCAAACATAAAGCTTGCTTTATATTGTTTGCATATATTGTTTTGCATATATTGTTTGCATATATTGTTTTGTTTTATGATGAAGTGTTAAATTTAAGGGTTCCCTGGAGAAATGTAAATAAATATTATTAACGAAGTGATAATTATTTTGAGTGCATAACATTATCCTTCCTTTTATGTTTACATAGATAACAAAAGTATTTCAAGCAGCTGTCATTTTTAACTTGAATAAGCGTGTAGTTATAGAAGTCAAGGAATGAAAAGAAAGTCCTACGTACCTAAAGCAAGCTATTCAAAAATATACATGAATCACAAAAATATACTAAGTGATTTTATTATTTTCCTTATTAATGACTAGATTGGCTTCTACCTTGGTTTATGTAAAATTCTCTAGAAAAAATTACAATATGGCATAACTTATTCTCAAATAAAAACATTGTTTTGAAAATATCAATAATTTTGTATCTTTCCGATTATTGTTAGATAACAGAACAAGCATTATTTAAAAAAATAGAAACAGGTAGCTAATTTTAGAAAATAAGTTACATGTAGAGAATATAACACAATTAGTGGGTAGAATGCATGGAGCACAGGAAAAAAAGAAAACCCCTAAGAAAGAAAGGAAACTCTAACCAAAAAAGTCATTGTAAATAGTAAAGACGAGTGGGATTCAGAGTCTGGATGTTCTAGATGTCCAGACTGTTCATGGTAAAGTTATTCATATGACAGTATGGATAGCACAGTGACTCTATTGAAAAGTTAATCATTTTAGAAATAGTTTATAAGATATAGCTCTGGACCCACAATGTATATTTACAACCTAATAGGAAGCTAAAACTTTTTACATACAACGTAGCAATGACTCTTTTCCCTCTCTGTCATTGAAAAGCAAACAAAAAAATTCAAACCAGCAAATAAATTTATAATAATGTTGAATAAAGTTGCTAACTTCTTAATGATTGTCATAGGACTAGTTTTAGACAATAGAAGATAGGGAACAAAAGATAAATAGACACGCACATAGAGTATTTGGATTTTCATGGACAAAATACATAGAATAACCTGTAATGGTCAACTGGAGAGACATTATTTGTATTGCTGGTTATTAAATGCTGTAAACATTGGTTATTAATTGATAAATGGTACTAATATATGCAAATACATATATATGCAAATACACATGTGTCGACACGTTTATTAGTTTAGACTAGGTAATACCACAGTAAAAAATTATCTCCCAAATTCCAGTGGCTTATTCCAGTTCTAGAGAAACAGAATTTTAAGGAGAAATTTTCTCAGTTGATTCTAGGGGTTTGAGAATTGGGTACATATGTGATTACATTTAAATATGCCAATGACTCTCTTTCCAGTAGTAAACAGAGCACTGATAGTTTATGTGATGATCTAGCAGCAGAGATTTACAAAATATTGCAAATATGCTTATATTGGTTGATAATGAGATTGAGTGTTCCTAACGTTACTAGACAAAGTAGGGGAAGAGATTGGTGAGCTCTCTGGGGCCTCTAATCTCATTTATGGGGGATCTATCCTAAGTACCTAACTACCTCCCATAGGCTCTCACCTCCTAATACCATTATATTGGGGGTTAGGATATCAACATATATGTTGAAGGGGCTTAGTCCAACAAAGACTATGTCTTACTCACATAAGATGCTCATCATGGGTCAATGTGGTCTCTGCTATACTCAGTGACTCAAGTATCTTGGATAGGAAAGCTCTGTTACCTTGAAATTGCACCATCAGAGATATATGACTTCTGTGGCTGCTGGAGGCTCTTGTATTAGCCAGTTAAACACTTTGCCTTAGACGGACACACAATTGCATGCACACATTACATCTTTATTTTTTACACAGATTTCATTGGCTGGAACCAGTCATTTGGTCCTGCATAACTAAAATCAAGCAAGAATAATCCTCTCATGTGTTCAGGAGAGACTAATGGATATAGATGGATGTATATTATAGTCTCTACCATGATGCTCACACTGACATTAGTTAACAATGGGGTAAAATACTGTTCAATTCCAACAGCTGTTCTTAGGCTGGCAAATCATGAAGCTGGAAATTCAATTTGTTTTGGGTTATAGTTTTTAAGGCAGTGACTTTTAAAATGCAATCAGAAACATATGGAACATATTAATTTTTAAACACATGAGTTTCATCTTCTCTAAGTATAAACCTCAGTATTTTGAGAAACTCTGACTCCATCAGGCCTTCGCATGTGGAAACTTTGTAATGCAAGTGTTTCTACAAATCACTAGTGCTTTATGCTTACATAAAGTTACTCTTATTCTAATAATTTCTAGTATCACTTTGAATGGAAATAATTTTTGATGCTTGGTTGAAACAAAATAAAACTTTCCCATGGTGAATATTTAACTTAGACATAATATATGAGAAACAACCATTTCAAAAACAAAAAGTGACTTATTTAAACCAGTCACTTTTGGCAATGGCTCTTAGAACTTAGAAAAAAAACTGACTCAGAACATCCAAGAAAATGCTTTTAAGCAAATTAGGGAGTCAGACTTTTAAAACATATCAGACTGTAATACTATTGTCTCTCAATATAACTCAGTATAATCCGGATATTAAAAACATTTTTCAATGTCATAATAACGAAGGAAATAAACCAAATACTTTAATTTTCCATAGGCAAAAACTAATTTAATATATAATAACTTAATTTAATAGGCAAAGTAACATATTTTAAATCTTTTTCTTTCCAACTCACAAACACAAATTTGATGATAAAATACTTAAATGAAGTATGTTATGCCCTGTTGCATTTTATGCAACAAAGTCTGTAAATAAAAAGACAAGTAATATTAATGTTTCTGGAAATTGTATATTTTTAGATTCAAATTTTATATTTGACAGGTTAATAGGAAATTTGTCTTAATGTGTTTTCTTTAATTTTAACTTCAAGATTAACTTTACTGTCATAAACTCTCCTTCTCAATGTTAAGGGATTTTCTTGGATAAATGCATTTGTTTGAACATATAAATTCTACTATTCTGATCTGATATTTTTGGTATAAGATGAGTCGTGTTCACTTTTTTTTTCTTCCATTTGCCCTTAAGTATCTAAGCAGGAAAAGAGTTGCTGCCATTTGTGGATGGTTGGGTTTTTACAGGTATCTTGCTATCTATATTCTAATTGGCTAGACAATTTGGAACTCCTGCCGGATGTAAGTTCAAGAAGTTATCATGGCAGGAGGTAGTGATTTAAGTAAGTGTGTGTGTGTGTGTGTGTGTGTCTGTGTGTGTGTGTATAGGTGTATAGATAGATAGATAGATCGACAGATGATAGATAGATAGATAGATAGATAGATAGATAGATAGAGATAGATGATAGATGATAGATAGATAGCTAGATAGATAGATAGCTAGATAGATAGATAGATAGATAGATAGATAGATAGATAGATAGATAGATAGATAGATAGATTTTAGGTTGATCCTTGAACAATGCAAAGGTTGGGAATGCTGACTTCAGTGCAGTAGAAAATTTGCATACAACTTTTGACTCCTCCTTCTCCAATACTTAATAGTTTACTGTTGATGAGAAACACGTATTTGTATGTTATATATATTATATACTGATATAGTTTGGCTGTTATTCCCTCCTCATCTCACGTTGAAATGTAATCTCCAATGTTGGAGGTGGGGCCTAATGAAAGGTGTTTAGGACATGAGGGCAGATGCCTCAGGAATGTCTTGGTGCCCTCCCCAATGGTAATGGTTGGCAGTGAGTTTATTTGGGATATGGTTATTAAAGGAGCCTGTCCCCTCCTCTCTTCTTTCCTCCCTTCTCTTCTCTCACCTCTTAGCTTTCTTAAAATGTGACACTCCTGCTCTCCCTTCACCTTCTGCCATGAGTAAAAATTTCCTCGGTTCTCTTCAGGAGCCAAGCAGTTGCAGGTACCATCCTTGTACATCCTACAGACTTATATATATATATATATATGCTATATTCTTATAACAAAGTAAGCTAGAGAAAAAATGATATTAAAATCATAAGGAAGTAAAAATATATTTACTATTCATGAAGTAAAAGTAGATCATCACAAAATTCTTCACACTTATCATCTCCATGTTAAGCAGGCTGAGGAGGAGTAAGAAAAAGAAGGATTGATCTTGTCTCAAGATTGGCAAAGGCAGAAAAATGTTCATGTATAAGTTGTTCTGCACAGCTCAATCACATGTTGTTGAAGGGTCAACTGTATGTCTATATTTATTTATAGATGTAAAAATGTATATTATAAAGCTTGGGATTTTTGGCAGGTGTTTAGGTCATGAGGGTTCTGCCCTCATCAACACATTAATGCTTCTGGAACTGTGAGAAATATCTATATCCATATAGATATATCCAGTAGGATATATCCAATCCTATATCCCATTGGATATATCTAATCTATAGATATCTAAAGAACCCTGACAAATACAGACTTTGGCATCATGATCAGTTCTAGAGAAACAGAATTTTAAGGAGAGATTTTCTCAGTTGATTCTAGGGGTTTGAGAATTGAGTACATATCTGATTACATTTAAATATGCCAATGACTCTCTTTCCAGCAGTAAAGATAGCACTGATAGTTTATGTCATGATCTAGCAGCAGAGATTTACAAAATATTGCAAATATGCTTATATTGGTTGTAATGAGATTGAGTGTTCCTAACGCTACTAGACAAAGCAGGGGAAGAGATTGGTGAGCTCTCTGGGGCCTCTTTTGTAAGAGCACTAATCTCATTTATGGGGGATCTATCCTAAGTACCTAACTACCTCCCATAGGCTCTCACCTCCTAATACCATTATATTGAGGGTTAGGATGTCAACATATAAATTTTGAAGGGACACTCATATTCAATCCTACCAGGTGCCATTTCTCCCATAGCCAGGTATTGAGGGGTAGAAATGGGAGTGTCATTACACACTGTCACTGCTAGTGACCCACTAGTGAAATTTTTGCTTCTTCTTCCCCAACCTCATCTCATGTTTCCCTTCAGGTTTTGGTTACAAAGGAAGGAATGCTTCCACCAGGAGACGCAACAATGACTCCAAGAAACTGGAAGTTAAGACTATGACAACTTCGGGCACCTCTTGCCTCTGAATTAACAGGTAAACAGGGAGTTACTGTGCTGGCCGGGGCACATTAATCCTGCCTACCGAGAGGAAATCAAACTACTATTATGAGATGGAAGTAAAGAACAATATGTGTGGAATACAGGAGATCCCTTAGGGTGACTTTTAGTATTACCATGCCCTGTGACTGACGTCAATAAAAAACTACAACAATCCAACCTAGGCAAGACTACTGCTTTGGTCGAAATGTGTCCACCAAAATTCATGGGCTGGAAACTTAATTCTCAATGCCAGTGTTGGAAGGTGGGACCTTTTGAAGGTGTTTCTATCATGAGGGCGCTGCCCTTATCGGTAGACTAATGTCCTTATAAAAAGGGTTTGTGAAAATAGCTTTGCTATCTCTTGCCCTTCTGCCTTCTGCCATGCAGATACAGTAAGAGAACCCTTGCAAGATGCTGCTGGCGCCTCGATCTTGTACTTTCCTGCTTCCAGAATTTTGAGAAATAAGTTTCTGTTCTTTATAAATTATTCAGTCTGTGGTATTCTGCTACAGCAGCATGAAATGAACTAATACAACTACTAATGACCCAAACTCTTTAGGAATAAAGATTTGGGTCACAACACCAGGTAAAGAACCACAACCAAGTGAGGGGATTGCTGTAGGTAAAAAGAATAAAAAATGGATAGTGGAAGAAGATAGTTATAAATACCAGCTGGAACCATATAACCAGTTATATAAGTTAGAACCGTAATTGTCATGAGTATTTTCTCCTTATTTTGTTATGAATATAGGAGCTACAGCAAAACATTTCAGCAGGTGGCCTGGTAGAAAATTCAGTTGTGGAGTTGGTGTTATGTGCCCTGAATGTTTTTTTCTACCTGACCCCTTGACTCTGATTTAGTTGGATATGACAAGAATGGCCCAATATGTATAATCAAGTTTCACAACACAAAGATTTAATCTGCAGCACCTGGGGCTCCAGTTTGCTGATGGCAGGTCTTGTGACTTCTCAGCCTCCATTACTGCATAAGCCAATTCCTTATAATAAATCTCTGTGTGTGTGTGTGTGATACATATATAAAATAATCAAAGATGTGGATAGAATAAAATGACTTAGACATATAAATATATATATAATATACACATATATATAATATATATACAAGAAAAAAATGTCTCCCATAAAGTGTAGAGAAAAATTCAGCCCCTTTTGATTTTTGACAGTAGGAACCTAAACCTGTTATGATAATCTCCAAATCTTAGTTTTTATGCAAAGTGTTCTGTTTTTAAAATATTGCTTAAATATTTTTAATAACCTTATGCAAAAATAAATTTTACATATTAATGATAGGTTTATGGTCTCCAGAATTATTTGTTTCTAACTTTTTTACTCAGATTTTTTCTTATGATTCAATATGTATGGGTCCTTGCTGGAAGATCTTCCTAATTGCTTATCCTAAGCATCAAGCAAAACTTGAAAGATATGCTCTGCTGTGATTATTGGCCACTCCGGCAACATAGAAAGGTCTGATGTAGCAGAGGACCATAGGAATGAAGTGTTAGTACTGATTATAATTTATCACCCATAAGGAACCAGGCACAGCCCTGGATATGATCATGTATACTGTAGCTAGTATACTGGGGACTTCTTTTTGTACTTGTTCTATATTTATGGTCAGGTTATCAAAGCCAGTCTCCCTAAGGCACAAGTCTCTTCTTTATTCAGTGTCCAAAGTTTCATAAATCAGAATTTTGAAAAATGGTTGGATAAGAGGCTGGTTTTTCAGTGGGTATGTTATAGAAAAATAAAACTAGGATGTCATTTGTGATTAATAAGGAGGGAAGCATAGTAATATTGAAACACCTTAAAACTTATCCGAGATACTACGGTAAAAGAGAAAAGAAGGGTAGTAGAAAGGAGTAAATCAAAGGCAGGAATTTAGTTCATTATTATTCAGATTAAAAAGGTACACTGTCATTCACTTCAATGTGTTTTCCTTTGACCATCTGACCTGACTCAGTGTTGTTAGGCACTGAGGGAGAGAACACTGTTGTGATTTCTATCTCTTTTTATCTCTCAATAGTTGCAGTTTCTAGCTCCTTTATTGTTGGGCAAAGGAAAAATATAAAATTAAAGGAAAAGGGCATGGTACATTAATGGAAAGTGCTGTCATCAGAGCTTCCTGTTTGCCACATGCCTAGATATTAGTTCTTTTGTAGGTAATTTAATGATGAAGTTTCATCCTTAAAACCTGTCATTTCTTTGCTCCTCCCGCGGGCTATTGATAACTCCTCACTAGGACCTGACATCTTATAGTGTAACTTTCATAGTCTCTTTTAATAGAATCATTCTCAACTTATTATAAGTTCCCAAATAAGACTAAAAGTCTTGAAGAGTCACCCAATGATATTGCAAGTTTACACATTAGCATGTAATTAATTGCCAAGTGAATGATGAAAATGAGTGTAAATGAAAGGTAATTGATAGATTTTAAAATACAAATGTTATGAATACGTGGCAGATGATATGCCAACTACATTTTATATTCCATATTGACATTTTGTTTGAGGTTCTGTATTGTATACACTTTTTTTTTTTTCCGTATAGTATGTTTACACATCTTAAACAACATTTCTAGCTAGGGGAAGACTGCCTCTACTGAGGTTAGTTTATTTGTAGAGATTGGCCCAGCCAGGAGCATGCCTTTGTTATGCAAATAGTAGAAGGAGCCATACCTCTTCTACTTGGCCCTTACCCCAGAAAGCAGTATTCCCCTGCCTTAACCATCCCAGGGCCAGGCACCAGGCAAAGAGGAACCCCTAGTTTAGAGCCCTGCTGAAATTATTCAAATTAGCCAGTCCTAAACTCATCACTGTACTCTGCCTTGTCTTTCCCACAAAAAAAACCCAATGAAAGTTTATTTAACTATCTGAATTAAAACCTATGTGTTAAATAAAATTATGATAAACTCTTGTTATTAGAGTCCTATATGAAATGCTCATGGATCATTTAAAGATCTTCAAATGAAACCTATTTATTTGGATGTGTCCTGTCTGTATACTATCAATCATTTTATGAACAGTCATGTGATGTAATACAATATGACTGGTGAAATCTCTCAGGAGCAAATGTAACTGACAGAGCTTAAATTGATGTTTCATGAAAATGTACTGTGGATATGCCTTAAAAGATGCCTTTATATGGCATCTAGCATTAACATGCTATCTTTATGGCTTATGACTTAAAAGGTTAAAAGATTCAAATATATCTCTAGAGAAGGCAAGATTTCAAAACAACGGTGGTTTAATTCTTTTCTGATCCCATCTTGATTCTTCCTTCTCTACATTTTCCTCTCTGATGCCAGTCATCATTTGAATTCATTTATTTCCTGGTAGCAGCTATTGCTCCTCTTTCTGCTTCTATTACTTACATGATAAGCTAGATACTCTACACCTCACACTTACAAAAGTGAATGTGTCTTAACTGATCTTTTGCTGTTAGCATACTTCCTCTCTTACATATTCCACATAATAAATACATACATTTACATACTACCTTGACCATAACTTCCATCCCAAAACTACAGAAAGATTTTTCATAAGTTTCCACGAACATGTTAGTTTAATAACAAAATAAAGAATCCTTTTGAGAATACATGCACATACCCCAGCAGATGGCAGAGCTGGGTGGGATATATCTATGTATAATATATTTAGAAACTGAATTAAGCCATGGTTATACAACATCTAAGCAACTGCTTTTTCAGAAAAGTGGATATTATTGAACCAAGGGATTTTTTTTCTCTTGCGAATATCCATGGATTTTTGCTAAGACTGTGTGGGCCTGGATATGAGCTTGAGAATTAAAAGCACTGAATTGTTCTATACAATTTAGTGGAAGAAGTCAAAATTCTAGAAACACCTCAGGAGGGAAGGCATAAGAATAAGTCTGAATACTATGAGAAGAAACCATAATCTGCAGTGCAGTAAAAAGGAGATGGGGCTGTGAAATTTAAGAATAGATGTATCTCATATTTTATTTGAATTTATTCAATTATTTATGTAAGATGTTTTATTGAGCCCTACTATTGGTGAGGAACTGTTTCAGATTCCGGGAATGCTTTGAAAAAATAATAACAATAAAAATTCTAGACTTTATAGAGCCATACAAAATTAGCCAGGCATGGTGGTGCATGCCTGTAATCCCAGCTACCTGGGAGGTTGAGGCAGGAGAATCACTTGAACCCTGGAGGTGGAGGTTGTTGTGAGCCAAAATCACGCCATTGCACTTCAGCCTGGACAACAAGAGGGAAACTCCGTCTCAAACAAACAACATCAACAAAAAACCTTTATAGAACTTGCATTGTAGTACAATAGCAAGCTGATAAATAAGTAAAATACATAGCATATGAGATGATGACGTGTAAAAAGAGAAAAACAAAGCTTTGAAGAGGGATAGTAAGTGTGTATATACACTAAAAGTTTAAAATTCTAAGTTTGGTGCTAAGTGAAAGCCATGCTGAAAAGCTGATCTGAAGAAAGGCAGGAGTGTGCTATGTGGATATGGTCAGAGGACAGGCCGTTCTAGTAGAAGAAAGAGTAACTGTGAATGCTGTGAGTTGGTTAAGTGCATAGAGTAAAAACAATCATGAGGACAGTGTGGCTGTTCCAGAAGGAACAAGAGGAAGAGCGGTAATATGATATACCAAAGAGTTAATGAGTAGAGGGGATTACACCGGGCTGCTAAATTATGAGGACTTGCCTTTTACTCCACGTGGAAATTTGAGATAGAAATTTATTGAGAAGTTTTGAGCAGAAGAGTGTAGCAATCTTAGCCATATTTTAATAGGACCTCTCTCAGTGTTATGTTGAGAACGCACTGTGATTTTTTAAAAAGTAGAAATAGAAAGACCAGTTAGAAGTATTTTGCAACAATCCAGGCAAAATATAATAGTAACTTGAACCATGGTGGTGGGAAAAGAGGTCGTAACAAGCAGTCATATACTATCTATTATTGAAAGATAATCACTTGCTTCAGATGCAGAAAATGAAACAAAAGAGTCAAAGATGATTTCAGAAGTTTTGGCTTGAACTACTGGAATGATGAATTTTATACCAATTGAGAGGAAGAATACTAAGAAAGAAGCGGATTGGAGTTTAGTTCAGTTTGGGAGGTATAAAGTTTCATTCGACGTCTAAAAAATGTTGATTATGCAATTGGACATATGAGCCTAGATTTCAACAGAGAGGTCAGAGCTGTAGATATAAAATCACCAGTCATCAAGCCATAAGATCGATTGCCAACTGGGAAGTTATTTTAGTGAGAAAATAGTGCAGCACCTAAGCCCTGGGGTACTCATACATTACGTCGGGGAGTGAAATATTGGTTAAAAAAAAAAGACAGAGAAGGAGTAGTCATCAGTAAGATAGGAAGAAACGCAAACAAAGCCAAGAAGATAACAGCCTTCATTTGGTGAGAGTGATAAACTATATGAAATGCTGCTAAAATATTAAGATTGAGAATTGATACTGAATTTTGTAATGTGAAGATAATTGCTAAGCCTGATAAGAAAGTTTGCTTAAGCAGTGGACATGACAGCCTGATTATGATAGATTTAATAGAAAATTGGAAGAGAAATTAAATTAAAGACAAATAGCAACTATTTTATGGAATTTTGCTATGAAAAGGAAAGATTGAGCCATCAGCTACAGAAGCAGTGGTATCAATAAATTAATTAATCGAGAAGATATACAATATACATAAGGCCACAAGTCTTAAGTATGTAGATTGTTTCATTTTTACCTGAGTACATCCATGTGGTCACTTATCCAGACATCATCAGTTAGCCTTGCTTATTTTTGAGTTATACAAAAATAAAATGTTGTATGATATACATTCTTTAGATTCTTATTTTTTTCCCACTCAAAAATATGTCTATAAATTTAGACATGGTATAATAAAATGGCTCATTTTCACTGGGTAATATCACAATGTGTAACAGCATATTTTAAAATTATACCACAAATTATTCACTCATTCTACCACTGTTGAATGTTTGGGTTGTTTACAACTTAAAAATTACTATTAGTGAAACTGTTATGAACATTCTTGTACATATCTTTTCATAGATATCATCATGTGTAATTCTATGGATCACCTCACTGGGTTAAAGTGGTGGCTAACACCTATAATCTCAGCACTTTGGGAATTTAAGGTGGGAGAATCATTTGAGCTCAGGAGTTTGAGACCAGCCTGGGCAACACAGCAAGATCCCATCACTGCAAAAATAAATTATAAATAAATAAATAAATAAATAAATAAATAAATAAATAAATAAATAAGCCAGGTGTGGTGATGCATGTCTACAATCCCAGCTACTCAGGAGGCTGAGGAGAGAGGATTGCTTGAGCCCAGGAGGTGGAGGCTGCAGTGAGATATGACCATGCCACTGCACTCCAGCCTGGGTGACAGAGCAAGACCCTGTCTATAATAATAATAATAGTAATAATTAATAATAATAAAATACCTAGATATCTGGTAAAACATTATTTCTCTGTGTTTGTGAGGGTACTTCTGGAAGAGATTAATGTTGGAATCAGCAGGCTGAGTAAAGATTCCTCCTCACTAATGTGGCCCAGCATCGTTCAATCCGTTGAGGGTCTGGATAGACCAAAAAGGCAGAGGAAGGACTTACTCACTTTCTCTTCTTCTCCCACCTTTTGTTCATCAGAGCTCCTGGCATGTACTGTTCATATCTTTTCCTAGACTGTGGTTTGCTTTTAATTTAACTCCCTTAATCATGCCTTTTGGACACTTGTTCTTAATTTTCTTGAAGGCTAATATGTTAATTTTAATAAGCTTTTGAGAGAATATACTTTGTTTTATTGGTTTCTCTGTTTTGCTGTTTTTAAATTGATTTATTCTTCTATTTGTCATTGTTGTTACTGTTACTTCCTGCCTTTAATTTCTTTGGGTTAATTCCTTTCATTTTTATAGATCTTTGGATTAGAAGTTTATTAAATCATTAATTTTAAACAAGTCTTATTTTCTTACATATTCATTTAAAGCTATAAATGCCCTCTTAGCACCACTTTAACTGCATGTCATGAGTCTTGGCCTGTTGTATTTCATTATGATTCAGTATTTGTAATCTTCATTTTTGCTTCTTCTTTAAAATATGAGTCATATAAGTTTAATTTTCAAGTATTTTCTAGCAACTTTTCTGTTATTGAGCTCTAATTATACTTCACAGTGGTCAGAGAATATCCTTTGTATAAAATCAGTTCTTTGAAAACTGTTAAAGCTAGCCTTGTGGCCAGGATATGACCTAGTTTCATAAACACACCATGTGCACGTGAAGAGGTTATCTCTACTATAGATGCACATGAACTTTAATATTTCTTCTGTTTTGTACAACCTCTGAAATCTCTGGTAGGTAATCCAGACTTATAGTGGCTGTTCTCTGCTAAGCCTCTTAGAATTTTTCCCTGTGCATACATGGAATAGGGGCCAGCCAGGGAACTGATGGGAGTTCTTACACAGGTTTATCAGGCTATGTTTCTGCAAATCCTTACTCTGTGGATCTTCACCTGAGAAAGTTCAAAACTTTAAGGCAGCTCTGATCTTCAGCCTCTCTTTGCTCCACTCAGAAAGACAATTGTGATTAGAAAAGCCTGCCCTTGCTGTTATTTTCTGTTCCATGATTGTTTAGAAAATGCTCTCCCGAAGAAAGCCTGGATTAATACTTCCTTTTAAACCCCTTCCTGGTTAAAAATCACTTCCCTTATCTTCTTCATTTCCCGAATTTTATGTTGGTTAATTGTTTCCAATTTCTTTAAGAAGTGTTTCTGTAGTATGCTAAGATGTATAATTATTAACAATAAGAAAATAAGTATGATTTTATCTACTCTTTAATGGTCATATTGGAAGGGCTTACAATTTTTTAAGGTGGAAAAATAATAGCATGTTTTTATGTATATAGGAATACTCCAGTGATGCCATAAATAATAATAATGAAGGAAAAAGTGAAATCTTTTCAGAGCAAACTCTTTGAATAAGTGAGAAATATTGAGATGTACTCTATAGGCAAGGGGGTTGTTTTCCCTACAAAAAAAGTAAAAGGACCCAAATTAGAAAAATGTAATCATGGAGATTTCTTCAGTAAAAGAAGAAGTAATGCCATTAGTTTGATGTGATAATGGGAAAAGAAGTGTTGGATTTTGATGAAATTAAGAAATTAGGAAATAACAACTGGGAACTTGAAAATGGGAAAGCCCCAATTCAATGCAATCCAACTGTCAACAACGTAAAGCCCCGATTGAAGTTACTGATCATGAATTTCATACGAAAGAAGGCCACTTATCTTTCTCATTTGGGTTCAGCTGTATAAGTACATAGGAGGCGAGGGTAGATTTTTAGGTTTAACAAGGATTGCAGTTTAACCCAGTGAGTGCTATGCAGCCAGAAAAGGTTTGAGGGCTTTATGTGAGGGAGTGACTATGATGATTTTCCTTGTGATGTTAGAAGGGTGAGGGATGTATGAAGTAGGTCATGGACAGTGAAACCCAGATAGGATCTAGGGACTAAGACACTTCCAGATTTGTTTTGAGGGTTGTATTGGGTTGTTAGAGGAAATGAGCCAGAAGATGGGAGGTAATGATCAGCAGGTAAAATATTTCAAATGGAGATAATGGAAACCTCTGCATTCTTCATTGTCTCCCAACTTTCACAAGAGCACACTGTACACACAACTGACTTAAAAATGGTGGTGTGAATATGTTTGTGTGTATGTGCGTGTGTGTGTGTGTGTGTGTGTGTAAAAATTAAAACAAAGGGCAAAGTTTTACAATTGGGCAAATGTGGTAGAGAATGAGAATAGCCCAAAAGTAATGGCATATGATTGCTAAATTGAACTAATTTAGCAGAAGCAGAATTTATGAGCCATACATGATTATAAGAACATATGCCTCTTGGGAATATTCAGAAATCCTGTGGAGGGCAATGCATGTTTCAATATCACTGTAATGAAAGTTTAAGGACATTTTATTTCTAGCTAAAAGAGAATCAACCTAGCTGGTGTCTGGGATATATTTGGAATTTCCCGCTGATCTATCTCAGTGAGTCACAGTATTTTTGAACAATAAAGCCCAAGTGACAAAACACAGCTTTCATTAAAATAGTACCTTACAATAGTACTTGTATCATCTGTCAAATGGTATTTTCTAAAAATTCAAAAAGAAGTTAACTTAGCTTTGTCTGTTAGTCTATACCTTTACTTATCTAAAACATAAGTCAGCATTGAATAATATTAGTGGAAGTTGTTATTCTGGACATTTTTCCAGATGTTGTTGAATATATTTTCCAAATTTACCATTTAATAAGATACATTCATGGTGGCTTTTAATTAATTTTCTTTATTATAATGAATAATTTAGGTTATTATTTGCATAGCATTGGATGACAGCAAAATATAGACATCTTGGCTACATGAAATACAAAAAAGCTCCATCACACTGGACACCTCAATTGGAAGATTTAAATATAGAATTAAAATATTCCTATGGGCCAGGCAGAGTGGCTCATGTCTGTAATTCCAGTACTTTGGGAGGCCAAGGCAGGAGGATTGCTTGAGTCCAGGAGTTCAAGACCAGCCTCAAAACTCAAGACTCTGTCAATAAAAAAAAAAAAAAAAAAAAAAAAAAGCTTAAAAAATTATCTGGGCATGGTGGCATATACTTGTAGTCTCAGATACTTTGGAGGCTGAGGTGAGAGGATTGCTGGAGCCAAGGAGATAGAGGCTGCAGTGAGCAGTGTTCACACCATTGCTCACTGGGCAACAGAGGAGATACTTGCTCAAAAAGTGAAAAAGGCCAGGCATGGTGGTTCACAAAGTACTGTAATCTCAGCACTTTGGAAGGCTGAGGCGGGTGGATCACTTGAGGCCAGGAGTTTGAGACCAGCCTGGCCAACGTGATGAAACCCTGTCTCTACTAAAAGTACAAAAATTAGCTTGGTGTGGTGGTGCACACCTGTAATCCCAGCTATTCGGGAGGTGGAGGCACGAGAATTGCTTGAGCCTGGGTTGCAGAGGTTGCAGTGAACAGAGATTAGCCACTGCGCTCCAGCCTGGGTGACAGAGCAAGATGTTGTCTCAAAAATATACACAAATAAAAAATAAAATAAAATAAAATATTTATATGGAATAAGATACAATACAAAGACTAAGACAAATAATACAATGGAAATTATGTATAACACATAGCAGGCAAAAAACAGCATCACTAATATATAGTTTCTACGAATTGATTAGATGCATACCATATTACAAAATGAGCATGTTAATGATTGTAGAATTTGTGTATGTGTGATACTTTGTTATTTTGATTCAATTTTCATGAGTCACATGATGCTTAGTATTGCTTCATATGCTTTTCCCTTTTGGAAAATGCATAATCATGTGTCTTGTCCAAGGACTTTTGAGTTGTTTGTGCTCTTCTTTCTAACTTTGAGGAATATATTTTTGTATATGTTGATAATAATATGTTTTCAATTGTGTATCATGAGAATCTACTTCCAGTTATAACTTGACTTTCATTTTCATTAATATATTTTCCTTAAAGTGAAAAGTAGAAATGAACATCATTTTTCTTCATATGAAATATAATTTCTTCTACTTCCAATTATTGAAAAGTCCTTATATTTCCAATTTACCCAGCATGTCATTAATGTACCACACATGCATGGGCTTTATATTTTATTCTGTGGATCAGTTGATCTATCTCTGTGCTTACCATACTGTCTTAATTAGATTAACTTCATAACAGGTCTTGACATGTTGTAGGACAAGCCCTAACTTCCTAGTCTTCATTTTTCCTTTTGTTTATTTTCAATTTGTATTTTGTTTTTAATTTTTATGGGTACACAAGTATATATACTTATGGGGTATATGTGATGTTTTGATACAGGCGTACAATGTGTAATTATCACATCAGGCCCCATCTTTATTTTTAGAAGTGTGCTAGTTAGCCAAGAAAACTTAACACTTATTGTCAGCCAAGTTATCTACAATTCAACGGTTCCGGGCCTAACTGGCAATACACACACACACACACACACACACACACTATATATATATACACACACACACATATATATATACATATATATTTATGTGTATATATTTATGTATTATATATGGTGATGGTTAATTTAATGTTTCAACTTGGTTAGACTATGATGCTTTGATCAAACACTATTCCAGATGTTAGCATGATGGTGTCTTGCAGATATGATTAACATTTATAATCAGTTTACTATAATTAAAGCAGATGACCTTCCATAATGTAGGTGGGCCTAATTTAATCAGATAAAGTCCTTAAGAGCAAAAACTAAGGTTTCTCTGGGAAGAAGGAATTCTGCCCTAATACTGTAATATCAAAATCCTGCCTGAGTTTCCAGCCAGCTGGCCTGCCCTGCAGATTTTAGACTAAAGACAGCAACATGAACTCTTATTTCAATTTTCATTCTTCTGGCCTCCCTAACCTTACAGATTCAGATTTGCCTGCCCCCACCAATCACATGAACAAACTCCTTAACATAAATTTCTCTTTCTCCCAGTATCTCCTATGGTTCTTTCTCTAGAGAACCCTGAATATAATGAATGTTAGAAATATAGATAAGAGGAAAAGGAAAGAATCTGAGGATTCACAAAGGAAGAAATGCAAATTATCAATAAATTTGGTAATAGATATATCTAACTAGTGAATCAAAAAGGGAAAATAAATCCACCAAAAAGGAATGTGATTTTTATGCATTCAGTGGACAAAACCAAAACCAAACCAAACTAAAACATGATGACCAATCCTAGCTAATTATAATTCTTATAATTTTATTATACATGAGCTATTGTGTCTATTTACATTTTACTTTGGCAGGATCTATCTTATCAAAAGATAAGTTGGATGGCTGGCTACCCAACTCCTGAAAAATATCTGAAGTTACAAAGTCAATAACAGTTGAATAAAGTACATTTATATATGCTATATTATGCAGCTAGTAAAGCCATTTAAAACGTGTTGGTTAGGCTTTTAAGGAACCTGGTAGTGAGAGTATTTATGTTTGTGCTAATACATTTGCATATTTTGGACAAGTAACATTAATAATTTGAAATTTAAAAGTAATAAGAATTACATACAGAATTTTAAACATATAAATTCAATATTTAAAGAGAATTAGTTTAATTATTAATTTATTATTTAAAAAGTGGTTAAAAACATTCTGGTTACATTTTCTGTCAATAAAACTGCTAAAAAAAATTGTCATCTTGTGTCTGTATTTATCTTTCCTATTTCTTTCTTCTTACACTGTTTATCTTTGAAAATTCCATTTTTTGGCCAGGAGCAGTGGCTCATGCTTGTAATCCCAGCACTTTGGGAGGCTGATGTAGGAGGATCACCCTGGAGTTCAAGCTTTACCAACATGGTAAAACACTGTCTTTACTAAAAATACAAAAATTAGCCAGGTGTGGTGGTAAGTTCTGGTATTCTCATCTACTTGGGAGGCCGAGGGGAAGGAGAATCACTTGAACCCATGAGGTGGAGGTTGCAGTGAGCTGAGATTGTGCCACTGCACTCCAGCCTAGGCAACAGAGTGAGACTCCATATCAAAAGGAAAAAAAAAAAAGAAAACACACAGGAAAATTTCATTTTTATTGCCATTTTTAGAATATAAAAATCTGTGAACTAAGGAATAAGAAGCAGAAATAAGATAACAAAAAATATGGGTTTCTCAGACTGGGTAACGTAGCTGCAAATAGGCACCTTATGATTTAATGTGTTTTATCTTCTCTAAGTCAAGATGGAGTATTTTAAGCTTTACTGACATGGCGATTCCAGTGTCCATCCATCTAAAAATGTAGAGTCCTTTGGCTATAGCTATGTAAATAACATTTCAAGAAACATTTGTTTATAAATATTTAGGCAGAATCTTGACCAGAAAATACATACTTTATTTTTTAAAAAGTGATTCTAATTTTCTTTTACAAACCTCCCTTGTTGGATTTCTTGTTTCAACTTATAAATCCAGTCATGTGCTACATGAAGATGCTTTAGGCCACATATACAACAGTGATCCCATAAGATTATAATGAAGCTGCCCTATACAATGTATCATTTTTATCTTTTATGCTATGATTTTGCTATACCTTTTCTATTTAGATTTGTATAGATACACAAATACTGTGTTACAATTGCCTACAGCTTACAGTATTCAGTACCATAACATGCTGAATAGGTTTGTAGTCTAGGAGCAATAGGCTACACCAGGTAGCCCAGGTGTGCAGGAGTCTGAACGATCTAGGTTTGTGTAAGAACTCTCTATGATGCTTGCACAATGGTGAAATCACTTAACAATAAATTTCTCTCATCATTAAGAGACACACGATTGTATTTAATTTAATTTCAGTTATGGGGAAAGTAATTTTCTTGTTTATGTTGAAACCATGTTGGCATTTGCCTTCATTTCTAATGACTAAAAGAATGTCAAAAATATATAATTTTTTAAATAGAAAAGTCTGTTTGAAAATGGAAAACATGGTCCGGCCGGGTGGCTCATGCCTGTAACCCCAGCACTTTGGAGTCTGAGACAAGCAGATCACTTGAGGTCAGGAGATCGAGACCAGCCTGGAAAACATGGTGAAACCCCATCTCTACTAAAAATACAAAAATTAGTCATGCATGGTGGCATGTACCTGTAATCCCAGCTACTCGAGAGGCTGAGGCAGGAGAATCCCTTGAACCTGAGAGACAGAGGGTGTAGACAGCTGAGATCATGCCACTACACTCCAGCCTGGGCAACAGAGTGAGACTCTTTCTCAAAAAAAAAAAAATAAAGGAAAATATGAACGAGATTATTAAAGTTGTTTAAGCCCTGAAAGTTACAAAAACATATTGTCTATGGTAAGATAGGCAAGGTTATACATACATACTTCAATCTTAAACAGCTTTAGCAAAACTGTGACATAATATTGCAAAACAAAATGCCCCAGTAACTAATTGCAACACATTAAATATTTTTAATATCTACCTATACTACTGTTTTGTATAAACATGTTCTTCAGTATAAAACGTTTTTTTTTTTTTGAGACGGAGTCTCGCTGTCGCCCAGGCTGGAGTGCAGTGGTGCGATCTGGGCTCACTGCAGGCTCCGCCCCCGGGGTTTCAAGCCATTCTCCTGCCTCAGCCTCCTGAGTAGCTGGGACTACAAGCGCCCGCCACCTCGCTCAGCTAATTTTTTGTATTTTTAGTAGAGACGGGGTTTCACCGTGTTAGCCAGGATGGTCTCGATCTCCTGACCTCGTGATCCACCCACCTCGGCCTCCCAAAGTGCTGGGATTACAGGCGTGAGCCACCGCGCCCGGCTAAAAACTTTTATCACTTGCAGTAATATTGGTAAGTAAATGTTTCAAATAAAGATATACAAATTTTAATATTTTGATGAGGAAACCATTTAGCTTTCAACCATGTAAATGACCAAACTTCTAAAAGGTTACAAATGAGAAACACATAATAGGGAACTTTTGTATAAAGCTGAAACATTGCTGCTTCTGATTGATAGACAGAGACAAGACTGATCTAGTAATAGGTAGGTCCCTACACTAGAATTTACCGGAATTGTCTCTTTTTTCTTTTTCGCCCCTCAATTATCTTACGGACAGTGTGCTACAGATAATTCTGCTACACTACCCCCAGATCTTTAGATCGTTCTTTAACACTGCAGAATCACACTTACATGGATCTGTGTGTGCACATGCACAAAATGAGAAGACTTTTGAGGTAAGGACTACAAAAATGCAAAGCAATATGAACAATTACACACCTGATTTTCTTTTCATCTCATGTTTTTTTTTTCCTCTGGAGATAGTCAATTTTAGAAGATCAAACAATTATTTTTATATTGACAAATAGATGGCTGATTTTGCTTTACAGAATAAACAAATAGCTGATGTCTGCTGAGGGTTTAAGAACCTGTGCTTTGTTTCAATTTGATAATCCAGAGTCAGACATGAAATACTATGAAATTTTATCCTGAAGCTCACAGACCACACTTTTATGAAATTAAACGAAACTTTTACATGGTGAAAAGTGGGTTTGCTAACAAATAGCTTTGTCTTCCTGCAAACCTCATGAGAATTTATTCATGCTGATTCCTTGTCTTAACATGTAACACAATCGCCAATTAGTGTCAAAGTTACTGGAGCCATCACACTCCCAACTGCATTAACCTTATGTACTGGTTCAAGGAAAATGCAATTATTCTTCTTCTAAACTAATCACTAATTTCAAAGTTATTATTAACTAATTTAATCTTTAAATTGGCATAACCTATCATGCTACAATACAAATTTATTGCTCAAAGGAAAGGAAGAGTATTTGGATATGTGTTAAAACCAAAGCAAGTGGAAAATAGGATTTTCTTAAATTCAGTTGCAGAGAAACCATGCTTTTAACCTTGTCCAGGTCAGAACAATTTGAAGAAAAAAATAGACATTATTCATGTCACTGAAGACTGAGAGTGATTTTTCTAATTCCCTGGCATATTAATGACCAACAATGAGTGAACCCCTTAAGTACCTTATTTATTGTCTTAAATATGAAAATGTTTTAGAGATTAGAGAGGAAATTGTTTGAATTAATTAACTGAGCTGGCGCTCAAGGGATCTAGTACAAGATTTTTAGACAAAAGCTGGGAATTTACAATAATGACATTTCTTTCATGGTTAGAAAATATAGCACCAGTGAGATTTGGAGGTCCTCTTAACATTTTAGCTGATGTCTGTTGAGGGCTTAAGAACCCTCTGAAACCATTTATTTTATTCATGGGAGACTTCGCTCAATCACAGTATAAAAGGCATCACATTAAAATAGCCATGAGGCCCGCAAATTTCATCATGTAAGTGGAATCGGACAACTGGCACAATGAAATTTAGAATACAAATGGAAGCTATTAAAGTAATAGCATCATTTTAAAATATTCCTTTTGCAGGAAAGGTAATGTGGAGAAAGATAAAAACAGAAGTGTTGTACATGGTTAGCTTAATCACATTTTCATTTCTCTTGTGGGTTATCAGTTGCAAATGAGATGCCTCTGTGCTTAAGAATCCATCCATATGGTGGTTCTTCCTATTAGCATGGCAGAAGAATTTGAAAAACATTTTGGTTTAAGCTGGATTATGCAAATACTCAAAAATATAAACTTCAAATGGCCTAACGCATTTGTTTATCGATTTATCTACATATTTATAATTTATTTCCCCATTTCTACATCATCAATAATCAATCAATCAATTATCTATCTACCTACTATGCTTTCAATGTGCCTTGTCCTTTGGTTTGTGGAGGTGGATTCCTCAAGAACAGATTAATGTCCTCCCACCATGGGTAAATGAGTTCTCATTCTTAAGACACTGGATTAGTTCAATGGAGAACTGCCTATTAAAAAGAGCCTGGCTTCCTCAGTTTCCCCCTTTTGTTTCCTTGCTTGCCATGTCATCTCTGCAAATGCCTGCTCTCCTTCTGCTTTCCACCATTAGTTGAAGCAGCATGAGGATCTCACCAGATGCAGCTACCCAATCTTGAATTTGCCAGCCAACAGAATTGTGAGCCAATTAAATCTCTTTTCTTTATAATTTTCCAACCTGAAGTATTCTGTTATAGCAACATTAAATTGACTAACACACTCTCCATCTATCATCCATCCATTCATCTGTCTATTCATCAAAATCTATTCCTATCTAGATTGATCAATCTATGTTATACAAAGCTAGACCTGATTTAACACAAATAGATTATTTGGAAGTGCTAGGTATTAACACAGAATTTGCCTCATTGGACCAACTTTTGTAGCAACACTCAAGGATGTTACATGTGTCATTATCCTTCCCATAAAAATAACTGTATTATATTTATTTACATATAAAAATGTAAAGTTCAAAGCCTTTTAGGCCCCAAACATCAATTTTATTTCAGTTTTAACAGCTTTACTGAGGTATAATCAACATAAATTACACATATTAAAAGTATAAAATTTGGGAAGTATTGACCTATTTACATACCCATGAAAATATCACCACAAGATAATGAAGATATGTCATCCAAAAGATTTCTCATAAACCTTTGCGACCTCTCTGTTTCCTTCCCTATAGTCTTATGCCACAGGCAACTTCTGATTTGCTTTCTGTCAATATGTATTATTTTACATTTCCTAGAAATCTATTTTATTTAAATAGAATCATATGGTATGTACTCTCTTGCCTAATTTCTTTCAATCAGCATAATCACCCTGTGATTGATCAATTTTGTAGGTTGTATCAATAGTTTATTATTTTTATTACTGACTACCATTATGTTATGTACTTATACAAGAGTCTATCCATCTGTTGATTGATAGATGGGTATCGGGTTATGAGTTTTGGTCTATGAAGATGCATATAACACCTTTATATAAATAAACTTATAAACTGAGGTTTCTATTTAGGTTCAAAACTGAATTTGAGTTATATTTGATATATGCTGTCAGGCATAGATCAAATGTCTTTCTTTTCTTCATATCTAATTATTACATACACCTATTGTTTTAGCAATGTTTTTAAAAATATATTTATTATGTAACTAATTGCCTCTATACCTTTCTTTAAAAGTAGCTGACAACACACATATGGTCTCATTCTGTTCATTCATTCATTTCTCTTAGTATCAATATCACACCTTTCTTAAATATTGCAGCTTTATAATAAATCTTGAATAAAGGTAATCCTGATCTTCTACTTTGTTGTTTCTTTTCAAAGTTGTTTTCACTATTCTGTGTTCTTTATCATATTAATTTTAGAATCTGTTTAAGAATTTTTATAAAAACTTTTGTGAAATGTCATTGTGTCCATAGATCAACCTCAGGAGAATTTACATAATCAAATTAGAGTCCCCCAATTCATGAATATGTATACGTCAGCATTTATTTAGGTCTTTATTACTTACAGCAGTGTTTTGTAATTTTTATTATTGAGATCTTTCACATCTTTTGTAAAAATGGAGTCCTCCTAGGTGAGCAGATCACTTGAGTTCAGGAGTTCAAGACCAGCCTGGCCAATATGGCAAAAACTCTGTCTCTACTTAAAAATACAAACAAAAAATAAAATTAAAAAAACAAAAGAAAATTTAGCCAGGCATGGTGGTTCATGCCTGTAGTTCTAGGTACTTGGAGGGCTGAGGCAGAAGAATTACTTGAACCTCAGAGGGAGAGGTTGCAGTGAGCTGAGATCGCGCCACTGCACTCCACCCTGAGTGACAGAGTGAGACTCTGTTTCAAAAAAAAAATAGAGTCCTAAGCATTTTACATTTTGTGTTACTCTTGTAACTGTAATTACTTTTAATATGAATTATTGTCTGTTACTATTACTATATAGAAATGGAATTGATTTTATATTGTGCTCTTGCAGCTCTGCTAAACTCACCAATTCTAGTAACATTTTGTAGAGTCCATAGATTTTTTTTAATATAATGGTCATGTCTGTACATGAAAACAGGCTCATTTGTTTTTTTACAAATGTATATATTTTTAAAATGTCCTTGTGTGATAGCACTGACAAGATAAGCCAGCACAATGCTGAATATAAGTGGTACAAAAGGAATCCTTGGCTTATTTATAACATTAGAGAATAAACATTCATTGTTTCACCATTAAGTATGATGTTAGCTATCGGAGTTTTTCACAGAAGCTCTCTGGCAGGTTGATAAAGTAACCCTCGGCTCTTACTTTGCTGATGGTTTTTATCAGGAATGGATGTTAAATGTTTTCACAAGCTTTTTCTGGATAAATTGGCATGACCGTATGATTTTCCTTTTGTAATTGTGTCAATATGTTGAATTAAATAATTGTTTTATTATTAAGTTAAACTTGAATTTCAAAGATAAACAACACTTGATCATGTTATATTATCTTTTTTACATGATGTTTGGTTTGATTTTCTAAAATTTTTTTAGGATTTTATTATCAATATTTTCTTGTAGCGTCTTTATTTATTTATTTATATATTTATTTTTGGCATCATAGTAATACTGGCCTTAAACATTAGCTGGAGACTATTCTCTTTTATTCAATTTTCTTAAACATTTTTGTATAATTTCTTTATTTTTTCTTTAATGTTTGATAGGAGTCATCATTGAAGCCATCTGTACCTATTTTTTTGTGAAAATAAACTATTTAATATTTGGAGTTTTTAAAGTGTAAATAAATTGTTTCATAGATATCAACCTAAGCAGATTTTCTATTTCTTTTTGAGTGACTATTGATAGTTTGTGTCTTTTGGAGGATTTGTTCATTTCATGTAAGTTGTTATATTTATAAGCATGAAGTTGTGCTATTTCCTTACTACCATTTCAATGTCTGTAGAATCTGTAGTGCTATCATCTCAATCATTACTGATATTAGTAATTTGTGTTTCTCCATTTTTTTCTGATTTATCTGGCTAGATGTAATACATTTTGTTGACATTCTCAAAACATCATCTTTTTGTTTTATTTGATTCTCATACTCATTTAAGCAGTGAGTCCCCTTCCACATGACCCCAGGCCTGGGCAACTGCCAGTCTGTTTTGGTCTCTGTGAAGGTTGATGTTCTACATATTTCATATAAATGCAGTCATACAATATGTGGTCTTCTGTGTCTGGCTTCTTTCATTTTCTATAATGTTTTCTTTTTCTTTAGATATCAGCGTTACTTACCAATGCATAACGTTTTCAAGGTTCACACTTACTATATAACGTGTCAGTACTTCATGTCTCATTATAGCTATATAATATTTCATTATATAGATATATCACATTTTGTTTATCCAGTTTTTTCATGATGGAGATTAGGGTTGTTTTCACTTTATGGCTAGTATAAATAGTGCTACTATTGTAATTTGTTTGTATTTGTTTGAATACCTGGTTTTAATTTTTTTTAGGAGTATACCTAGGAGTGGAATTTCTGTGTCATATGTTAATTCTATGTTTATCTTTCTGAGAAACCATTAAACTGTTTCTACAGTGGTTACACCATTGCAAATTCCCAAAAACAATGTGCAAGGGTTCCAAGTTCTTCACCTTTATGCTTATTATCAAATTTTTTGTAAAATATTATTATTAATGCCATCCTACTGAGTGTAATGTGACATCTCATTGTGTGTTTTAATTTGTATTTTCCTAATAACTAATGATGTTGGGAGTCTTTTCATGTAATTGTTGGTGTTGGAGAAATGTTTATTCAAATCTTCTGCCTATTTTTAAAATAGGTTGTTTCTTGTTATTGAGTTTCGAGTTTCTGTATGTATTCTGGACACTGTACTCTAGTCAAATATATCATTTGCAAATATTTTTCCCACTTTTTAGGTTGTCATTTTACTTTTATGATTGTGTCCTTTGATGTATGGAGTTTTTTATATAAAGTCAAATAATTTATCTCTTTCTTCTTTTGTTGATCAGGCTTTGGTGTCATACCTATGAATCCATTAACAAATACAAATATTTCTATATCTCTGGTCCACTTAAAATTACTGGAGTGGATTTCTCTCCTACCTTTTGTTGTTGCTGTTCTTTTTTTCTTTTTTTTCTTTAAAAATGTTTTCCTTTTTTTTCTTTTTTTTAAATTATACTTTAAGTTCTAGGGTACATGTGTACAATGTGAAGGTTTGTTACATATGTATACATGTGCCTTGTTGGTGTGCTGCACCCATTAACTAGTCATTTCTAAAACAGCATGATTAATTCAGCAAGCTCTGTTATCCATAGTATATTTTTCCATTTTTATGTTTATGAATGTATTGATACACTCTTTCTGGAAGGAAGAGGCTATGATATAAACTCATAAGACTGAAATCAAGAGAAAACAAATATAATAATATACGTTTAATTATTTAGTGTTTAAATCATACCTATTTCCCGTAATTCAGGAATCCCACTTTAAAGATTCTTGTAAGGAAATAAAAATTTCAGTTCATAAAGATCTATAAATGCGGTTCATTGCAATATTTGAAGTAAGAAAATAAAAATGTAGACTGCATGAGTGATATAAGTAGGACAATGAAGTATACTAAAGATGAAAAATGATATAATTTGCAAAAAAATTAATCGAACGACATGTATTGAAGTGAAAACAGATCAAGAATTACTGATGTGTTGTGAAAAAACAATCTCAGAAGTTATAAAAGACTAAATGAAAAAAATTCCCACTAAAACATGAAAATATTTTGGATATTGTATTAATATAAAACTTTATTTTTAATAAATTTAGTTTAGCTAACAATAAAGTTATCTGGGAAACAAAACTAAGCATAAAGTGAAATTCAATGAATTTAAGAAAGAGCTGGTGCCCAAAGAGATGTGATAGTTACACTAAACAAGAAACTAGAAATTTACCTATTATAGACATTGTAAGTGAGCAGCACCAGTCACCAAAAATTGAAAGATTAGATTTCCAAGAACTTCAGATAATGTAATTATTAAAATAGAGTCTATAAAATAACAGTTTTAAAGTATTTATAGTATTGAAGGATTTTAAAAATATAGAACATGTAAGACATCATAAAATACTATTAGATATCTGCTTCCAGATATCAAAATGAAGAGAAGACAAGTGAGCTGGAAAAAACAAACAAACAAACATATGCATATTGTCCATAACAGAAGACAGCATTTAAATATTGAAAATCTGAAGGTAAAATTAAGAGAACTGGGGATATTAAAAACAAACAAATTAAAAACAGTCTAGGGAAAGAGAAAAGAAGAAAAGATGAGAAAAGAAGAAAGAAAAGAAAAGAAAAAAGAAAAGAAGGTGCCTTTATAGGGGAAATGTTAGACTAATAGCTGACTGCTCAGCTAAAATAATGGCAGCCATAAGACAATGGAATTATGTTGTTAAAGTGATGAAAGAAAAAACTGCCAAATTATAATTTTCTAGAAAGGACCCTGGAAAAAGCCACAAGAAATAGTGTTAATATGACATTAGATAGAGTCTAACGAATGAGAAAAAAATGATAGCCTACACCAAAAGAATTAATAATTCCAGAAATACTATATTTCAGTAGCAAAAAAAAAAGAAAGTGTCAGAAGGTTAAATTAGAGTGGTAAACTAGAAAGGCCAGAAAATCAACCAGCCAACTATGTTCTACAAAAATTTCTGAAAGATAATCTCTTTACCAAAGCAATAAGGAATGCTCTGTCAAGATGGCACCCACATCATTCACAAGCTCAGTAGTGGCTCTGGTTTATATGCCAGGACTAATAGTAGGAGATATTGTTACAATGGAATCACTTACTGTGAAAGTAGAGTCTCAAAGTTATAGAATCTAGGTTGTATTGTTTAAATATCACAATCAAGGTAAGTGCAGTTACTTTACTGGGTAGCAAGAATCAGAGTGACAGCCATGAATGTGAGACCTGCAGATAATAAAAGGGATAGTTAATTGTACAAGGTGTTCCTACAAGAAAGACAGATGTACAGCAACTAAGGTATTGCTAAATTTATGTCAGTAAGAGAAATTAATGATTTTTGGATAAGGTAGTTGACACAGTTAGAAGACTATTAACTCTTTCACTAAATGAGAAACCACATCCTAATAAGGTAGGAATGAGAATTCTGCCAGAAGATAGCCTTAGTATTCAAATAGCAATATTGGCTCTTTCCTGGGTCAGCAACATGTCAACTTGCTTTTCAGATTTTGGACTTGCCAGCCTCCATAATCAAATGAGTTGATTTCTTTAAATAAATGTCTCTGTATATACACACATCCTATTGCTAATGTTTTTCTGGAGAACTCTACCTAGTATATGAAAAAACTGTTAATTGGGAGAAGAGAGTAACCAGACCTTTAATTAATTATTGGATGTGATACTTGAATTGATACTCAGTATTCAAAATGCCACTATGGCTTCTCATTAGGGAAAGAAAAATATGTGGATTAGGTAACAAATAAAATCCTTGTCAGGGTCTGGCTCAGAGTTGGTCTACTAGGTCAATAAACTTAACCAGTGGTCATTTCACCAAGCCTGCAATTTATAATAAGGATGAATATACTTGGTAGTAACAGAGCCTTCACATTGATTCCATGAGCATTGATTTAAGTGGCATTGTAGTGGGAAAGGACACGCAAAAGCCTCTGAAACTACCCCTCCTACTCTGTGTCTCTTAGCAAAACAATGCTGCTATTCTTGGGATGGTAATATTGGTAATATTCTTTATATTGCTCTACAATGTAGAAAAGAGGTGCTTATTTATGAAAAGTACACAGCCAGATACTTATTATTTTGCAGTACTGTTTTATATAAATAAAAATGTGTTTACTGTTTTATAAGAGGTATGAAGGATAAACTGTTTAGCCTATCAATACATTTAATTATACATATATGTATATGTAATAGACAATATAAAAAGTAAAAAGATAGAAGTAGTATTTACAAAGTTAATAGAAGCAATATTACCAAAATTTTAAAAGACATAAATGTTTAGATTGAAGATACAATTCAACCACTGGGTAGCACACATCAAAAAGCAGTCTACACAAACATTTGAAGTGAAGCTTTAGGAAAACAAACAAACAAACAAAAAAACATGATATTTTTAATGCTGAATCTGAAAGAATATACAGATTGACAATAAAAACTACATTGGATTGGCAGAATCATTACCTTATCAGTGGAACATTAAATTCAATAAAAATGTATCTGCAAAAATATTTTATAAAAAGCACTTTCATCGTATAATTCTATGCTCAAATTACAAGAGAGAGGGAAAAAATTCAAATGAACAAAAAACAAGTTTACCAAAAATGATAAATAACTGAATATTTACTTCAAGAAAAATACTTAACTCTGGATAAAATATGATTAGAGAGAAAGTATTAGAATAAAGATAAGTAAGGAAGGAAGTAAGTAAGTGAAATATATAATACGTTACATGATGATAAGTACTGTGGAAGAAAATACAATAGGACAGAAAGATGTTGAGGATTATTTTGCAATTTAAAAATATAAACATATAGGTTTATTTGAAGGTAATGTTTCAGAAAATAGCAAACAATAATAATTAATAATAATAAGAAGAAGACAAAGAAACCATGTGGATAATTGAGGAAAGAGCATTCTAAGAAGAGGGACTTGAGCAGACAAGCAAGAAGGCTCTAAAGCCTAGGTGTCTCCAGTGTGTCCTTGGAACTGCCAGAAAGCCAGTGTTTCTGAGTATACCAGGGGAAGTGCTAGGACATGAGGTCAGATAATGGAAAGTGCATCAGACGTCGCAGCTTATAGACCAAACTAAAGATTCTGTTTTTACTAAGACAAGGATGTGAAGAGTTTATTTTACAGTGAATGACATTATTTCATTTTGCAAATATACTATAAAGGGCAAGGACTGAAGAAGGAGACCAATAAGGAGAAAACTGTCACATTCCAGGCAGGAAGTTATGGTGTCTAAAATCAGATGGTAGCAGTGATAGAAGTTTAGTGATGATGGCATTTGCTGAGGGAGTATGCAAGAAGTGTCAAAAGTGATTCCAAAAGTTTGGCCTGGGGGAACAGAAAAGAAAAGATGGAGCTTAGAGTTTGGGAATAAATATCAGAAGTTCTAGTTTGGACATTTAGTAGTAAGATTTCTATTTGATACTAGACACACACACACACACACACACACACACACTAGATACTACAGAAAGTAAAAAGATAGAGGTAATATTTGCAAAGTCAATAAAGTAGATATTTTTAGCAGGCAAAATGATGAGTCGACAAGTCACCAAAGCGGAGGTCCAATTAAAATATCAGTGGGATAACATTTTCCCTCTAGACATCTGGAAAAAATATATATGACAGTAGCATGAATTATCAAAAACATGAAGCAGTCATAATAAGAAATAAGTTTTCCTACTTATTAGAATAGAAATTTTCATACTCTTGCAGCAGAAATTTAATAGACTCCAGAAAGTTGCAGATTTGATACAATCCAGAAAATTTCTAGCGAACAAGTTTCCATTTTTATGAATGAAATATCTTGTAGTAATATAAATAATTAAACCCAGGACAACTTGGAAAGGAACAAGGTTTACAACATGAATAAAATTCTACCTCTCTTAAGTATATAGGATTGAATGATACATACTGCTCAAAGCAATCTACAGATTCAATGCAATCCCTATCAAAGTGCCAACATCATTCTTCACAGATTGAGAAAAACCAATTCTAAAATACACATGGAACCAAAAACGCGCCCAAAGAGCCAAAGAAATTCTAAGCAAAAAGAAAAAAATCTGGAGGCATTACATTACCTGACTTCAAATTATACTACAAGGGTATGGTAACCAAAAGAGCATGGTACTGTTTTAAAAGTAGATACATAGACCAATGGAATGGAATACAGAACCCAGTAACAAAGTCAAATACTTACAACCAATTGATCTTTGACAAAACATACAGAAACATAAACTGAGGAAATAACACCCTATTCGGTATATGATGCTTCGAAAACTGGATAGCCACATATAGAAGAATGAACTTGGATCCCTATTTCTCATCAGGTACAAAAATCAACTCAAGATGGATTAAAGAATTAAATCTAAGACCTGAAAACATAAAAATTCTAGAAGAAAACCTAGGAAAAACTCTTCTTGATATTGCTGAGGCAAAGCATTTTGACTAATACCCCAAAAACAAATGCAACAAAAACAAAAATAAATAAATGGGACCCAATTAAACTAAAAGCTTCCACACAGCAAAAGAAACAATCATCAAAGTGAACAGAAAACCCACAGAATGGGAGAAAATATTTGCAAACTATGAATCCAACAAAGGACTAATATTCAGAATCTAAGAGGAACCCACAATCTATACTAGACCCTAAGTGGTATAACAAACACTGGAGACTCAGAAAGGAGGAGAGAGGGAGATGAGGGGAGGAATAAAAAATACACATTGTGCAAAAGGTATATTACTCAGGTGACATCAGCAAGAAAAAAAATAATCCCACCAAAAAGTAGGCAAATGACATGAAAGGACACTGTTCAAAACAAGATATACAATTGGCCAACAAACAAATCATCAGATAAATGCAAATTAAAACCACGATGAGATGTCACCTTACTTCAGCCAAAATGGCCATTATTAAAAAGTCAAAAAACAACAGACGTTTGTGTGGATGCAGTGAAAAGGGAATATTTATACACTGCTGGTACGAATGTAAATTACTACAACCTTTGTGGAAAGCAGTATGGAGATTTCTCAAGGAATTAAAAGTAGATCCACTATTTGATATAGCAATCACACTAATGGGTATCTACCCAAAGGAAAAAAGCCATATCAAAAAGACATCTGCACGCATATGTTTATTGCAGCACAATTCACAATTGCAGAAATACAGAACCAACCTAAGTGCCTATCAACTGATGAGTGGATAAAGAAAATGTGGTATGCATACACCATGAAATACTACTCGGTTATAAAAAAGAATGAAGTAATGGAATAGAAAAACAAATATCATACGTTCTCACTTGTAAGTGGGAACTAAGTTAAAGATACACAAAGGCAAACGGTATGGTATAATGGACATTGGAGACTCAGACAGAAGGGGAACAAGTTGGGGAAGATGGTCAGAGATAAAAAAAAAGAACATATTATGTACAATGTATGCTACTTAGATGATGGGTGCGCTAAAATCTCAGACTTCGCCACTATACAATTCTTCCATGTAACCAAAAACCACTTATACTCCAAAGGCTATTGAAATTTAAAAATCAAAAACAAACAAACAAACAAAAAAAACACATTTCACAACAAGAAAAAAAGAGTAAAATAAAAGACATATGACTGTTTAAAACAAAAAAAGCAAAGAAAAATAACAAACTAAAAATCTTTTTGAAGTACATTTTTGAACAAAGAAAAATATCTGAGAGAATGTATCTGAAATGTTCATTCTTGGCCACTATAATATGATAGAATTGCAGAATTGGAGATAAAAGAATGTTGAATTTTTATCTGTCACTGTGTTAATGAAAAAGTTGTAAATTATTTTGTAATATTTTGTATTAAAATAGATTTTAAAATATTGCATTTGCAATATAATCACTTCTAAATATTTTATTTGTATATTTGTTGTTCTCCCTTTAATAAGAATGTAATTGGTACAAGCATGGAAACATATTAAAAATAAAATAATATGAAATATTTTTGTAGATCTACCAAACCTCATTTCCAAAAGTATGTTAACTATTAGAAACAGGATGGATTATTATTATTATTATTTTAATTTTTATATAATTACATGCAATATTTGCATTTAATCGGGAGCATTTAGTTCATTTACACTTACATCAGTAACTATTCCTCTAGGTTTATTTCTTTTATTAAATTTCTTTTTATTTATATATTTATTTATTTATTTTATTTTATTATTATTATACTTTAAGTTTTAGGGTACATGTGCACAATGTGCAGGTTAGTTACATATGTATACATGTGCCATGTTGGTGTGCTGCACCCATTAACTCGTCATTTAGCATTAGGTATATCTCCTAATGCTATCCCTCCTCCCTCCCCCCACCCCACAACAGTCCCCAGAGTGTTATGTTCCCCTTCCTGTGTCCATGTGTTCTCATTGTTCAATTCCCACTTATGAGTGAGAACATGCCGTGTTTGGTTTTTTATCCTTGTGATAGTTTACTGAGAATGATGATTCCCAGTTTCATCCATGTCCCTACAAAGGACATGAACTCACCATTTTTTAAGGCTGCATAGTATTCCATGGTGTATATGTGCCACATTTTCTTAATCCAGTCTATCATTGTTGGACATTTGGGTTGGTTCCAAGTCTTTGCTATTGTGAATAGTGCCGCAATAAACATACGTGTGCATGTGTCTTTATAGCAGCATCACTTATAGTCCTTTGGGTATATACCCAGTAATGGGATAGCTGGGTCAAATGGTATTTCTAGTTCTAGATCCCTGAGGAATCGCCACACTGACTTCCACAATGGTTGAACTAGTTTACAATCCCAGCAACAGTGTAAAAGTGTTCCTATTTCTCCATATCCTCTCCAGCACCTGTTGTTTCCTGACTTTTTAATGATCGCCATTCTAACTGGTGTGAGATGGTATCTCATTGTGGTTTTGATTTGCATTTCTCTGATGGCCAGTGATGATGAGCATTTTTGCATGTGTTTTTTGGCTGCATAAATGTCTTCTTTTGAGAAGTGTCTGTTCATGTCCTTAGCCCACTTTTTGATGGGGTTGTTTTTTTCTTGTAAATTTGTTTGAGTTCATTGTAGATTCTGGATATTAGCCCTTTGTCAGATTAGTGGGTTGCAAAAATTTTCTCCCATTTTGTAGGGTGCCTGTTCACTCTGATGGTCATTTCTTTTGCTGTGTAGAAGCTATTTAGTTTAATGAGATCCCATTTGTCAATTGTGGCTTTTGTTGCCATTGCTTTTGGTGTTTTAGACATGAAGTCCTTGCCCATGCCTATGTCCTGAATGGTATTGCCTAGGTTTTCTTCTAAGGTTTTTATGGTTTTAGGTCTAACATTTAAGTCTTTAATCCATCTTTAATTAATTTTTTATAAGGTGTAAGGAACGGATCCACTTTCAGCTTTCTACATATGGCTAGCCAGTTTTCCCAGCACCATTTATTAAATAGAGAATCCTTTCCCCATTGCTTGTTTTTGTCAGGTTTTTCAAAGATCAGATAGTTGTAGATATGCAGTGTTATTTCTGAGGGCTGTGTTCTGTTCCACTGATCTATATCTCTGTTTTGGTACCAGTACCATGCTGTTTTGGTTACTGTAGCCTTGTAGTATAGTTTGAAGTCAGGTAGCTTTGTTCTTTTGGCTTAGGATCGACTTGGCAATGTGGGCTCTTTTTTTGTTCCATATGAACTTTAAAGTAGTTTTTTCCATTCTGTGAAGAAAGTCATTGGTAGCTTGATGGGGATGGCATTGAATCTATAAATTCCCTTGGGCAGTATGGCCATTTTCACGATATTGATTCTTCCTACTCATGAGCATGGAATGTTCTTCCATTTGTTTGTATCCTCTTTTATTTCATTGAGCAGTGGTTTGTAGTTCTCCTTGAAGAGGTCCTTCACGTCCCTTGTAAGTTGGATTCCTAGGTATTTTATTCTCTTTGAAGCAATTGTGAATGGTAGTTCACTCACGATTTGGCTCTCTGTTTGTCTGTTATTGGTGTATAAGAATGCTTGTGATTTTTGTACATTGATTTTGTATCCTGAGACTTTGCTGAAGTTGCTTATCAGCTTATGAAGATTTTGGGCAGAGACAATGGGGTTTTCTAGATATATTATTTATTTGAGATATTTAGTTGCAAAAAGTATGATTATAGGCTTTAAAATTTATCAAATATTTTTTTACAATGAAATCAAAATCAAATTTAATTGAAAAATACTAATAGAACACCTAGGCCTTAGGTAATGCTTTTGTAAAGAGCCCGTTCGATTCGATGTGTTAGAACTAAATTAGTTATAAAAAGACAAATTCAACAATGTTGGATATTATATTTTTAAGGAGGAAACACATTTTTCTCTCTTTATTGTTAGATATGGGTAAACTGTTCCACAGCTAGAGTTGATTGAGATTCACTATCTTGTTACAAGGCACATTTTTGGTCTATAGCACTTAGAATTAAATAAAACTTCATAGTCTGAATCATATCTGCACATGAAAGGATATGCCAAGAAAACTCCACTGTCTACTTTGGGGGAGTTGGCCAGTTAGCAACAAATGCACACCAGGTAAGACTGTATGACTGAAGCTCAATGAAATGATGGCCTATTTTTAGCTTAGCTCTTTTTCTCCACTCTAAAAGGCATGGCTGAGCTTTGTGTTCACGTTTTCATAAAATGATGGCTAAATGGCACCAGCTAGAGCCAAGAACAGTGAAAGTAAGCATCGCTGTATGTTTCTGCCAGAAATGCCTCTGCTCTTCCCATCTCGAACCTTTTTGAATAAATGCTGCCAAATGTTCAGAACCATGCTAGCACAGACACAGGCTCTTTTATAAGCCACTGACCCTTCAGACTCAGACGTATATCCATGAATGACTAGACTTTTAAGTCAATATTATTCTGGTACTAAGGTAACTGAAAGGAAATACTGTTATATCTAGCAATCACCTAACTGGAAGAAACTCAAAAAGTTATTCAGTCCAAGTACACTCTGATTTATATACATATACTTTGAAGACCAAGTGGAGCAAAATATTACACTGGTGTCAAATTTGCTTAACTACATTCCTTTCCCCTGTAAATAGGTATTCTGATTTCTTATAAATATGTGAAGCTTTCTAATTCTTGGCCAGGAAATTACTATAAGTTATCTTCTTAATTTTGGTCTATTTTTTCCCAGTCCTGTTGCAGGATTCAATTATTTGATGATACCCAGTTTCTAAATGAGTCCCCTAAAGGCATGAACTAATTAATAAATATGTTTATAATTTATTTAAAAATAATTCTTCACATTTAAATTTTATATAGTAATTCTTTAAAGAGCTAACATTTTATTTAAAACACATTCAAATATTTAATTTTCCCTCAACCTTATTAGTAAAATGTGTCATTAAATTGATAGTTTTGTTTCTGTTACACATGTACATAGACATTTTCTTTTACAGCATTTTTATTCCTTTTTAAATTTTTAAGTGTGAGTATTGTAGAGTAGATTAACCTAGGATAGACTGCTCCAATAGCATTCTATCATGCTCTGAATTATGCAACAAGATGGCAACAAATAAATTACAGTAATTATATTTCAGAAAATAATAATCTGATTTGAGATAAGTGATAAAAACCTCAAGTCTTTCAATGATCAATGAGAGACAATAAAATAAGATGGGGCAAGGTAGAACATACCACTTGTTTTACCTGCCTGAGAAACTTATTTGAGGTCATAAATGCATTTCTATTTTCTTCATTTAGAATGAAAGATAGTAAGTGCACTTCCTTTTTCTTCCTTTGGAAAGGCATGATGCAACTTGAATTTTATGATGAAGAAGTCAAATAAAATTTGTCAATATTATTGAAATTGAAGTAATTTTCAGAGCTCAGAATGGACTGCTGGCAATAAAACAACACAATTAGAATGAGCCAAAGGTAAAAAGACTCCAACTTGGATGTGCTAATATCATCGTTGTGACTGTTCCTGGATGAACTAAACAAGGAGAAGTGTGTAAATATAAGTATCAAATTGTTATTTATATTCAGCCACCAATCTTGTGCTTCCATGCGGGAGTTATATTTAATTTGTGGCCAGCTGAGATATGGAAGGAGGAGAGGATAATAAGAGCAGAATTTAGTAACAAGAAAAGGATGAGAAAAAGACAGTTCTTAAAAGGAAGTAAACAAGAGAGACAGGGCTGCTCTGATGAATAAGCAGTTTTCACTGCAGTGTTTTCCAAATATATTCCATTTCCAACAAAATTTGAGGTCATATAAAAAATAGTTTCAAGTCCAAGTAAGTTAACTTTGCTTTAAACAATGTTGAACAGGTTTCTTTAGGGAGGGATTGTAATAGACATTTATTGCAATAATTTGGAAGATTAAGATGACTTAGACTATGATGTTAGAGGAACAAGTGGTAGAAATTATTAAAATCAAAATATATTTTAAAATTAACAAAATGTCTGAGCTGTTGTATGTGGAGTGTCTGTAAAAAAGGAAAGCCAAATGACTCAAACAATTTTCTCTTTGAACAAATAGAAAGATGGTATGCCATTTAGGACAACAAGAAAGATAAACAGGAAAGATTTGGAGTAGAATGAAGGATTTTAGTTTAGAACCTATTAAGTTGTCTATAAATCACCCAAGTGGAGGTGTGCACTTGGTAGTGGATATAATTCTGGTCTTTCAAGAGAAGCTTGTGCTACAAACATAAATTTGGCGTCAATGGCATATACATAGAATTTAAAGCCATTAAGTGAGTTAACCTTCCGCTTACTCCAGAAATGAGTATAGATAAAGGAGGGAGGCAAAAGGACTGGATCCTGAGATTCTCCCATGCTCGTGAGCTGGTGGAGAGGAAGTAGGGAAGGAAGACGAGGAAGGAAGGACAGCGTCTTATCTGCCAAATGAAGAAAGTGCTTTCAATGGAACAGAATAGAGAACCCAGAAATAAAGCCACGTACCTACAACCATCTGATCTTCAACAAAGGTGAGAAAAATGAGCAGTGTGGAAAAGACTATCTATTCAATAAATGGTGTTGTGATAACTGTTTAACCATATGCAGAAGAAAGAAACTGGACTCCTACCTATCGCCATATACAGAAATTAACTCAATAAAAAATAAAGACTGAAATGTAAGACCTCAAACTGTAAAAATCCTAGAAAAAAACTTAGGAAATACTGTTCTGGATATCAGCATTGATTTAAAAACTTAGGAAATGCTCTTCTTGATATCAGTGAAGAATTTATGGCTAAGTCTTCAAAAACAATTGAAACAGAAATAAAAACTGACAAATGGGAAATAATTAAACTAATGAGCTTCTGCACAGAAAGAGAAATTATCAAGGGAGTAAACAGACAACCCATGAAATGAGAGAAAATATTCACAATCTATGCATCTAACAAAGGTCTAATATCTAGAATTAATAAGGAACTTAAACAAATCAACAAGCAAAAAACAAAAACCCATTAAAAAGTGGGCAAAGGACATGAACAGATCCTTTTCAAAAGAAGGCATGCAAGTGTCCAACAAACGTATGAAAAAATGTTCATCATCATCAATCATGAGAGAAATGCAAATCAAAACCATGATGAGATACCATCTCATACCAGTGAGAATGGCTTTTGTTAAAAGCTCATAAAATAACAGGTGTTGGAGAGATGGAGAGGAAAGGGAACGCTTATATGCTGTCAGTGGGAATGTAAATTAGTTCAGCCACCATGGAGTATAATTTGAAGATTTCTCAAAAACTCAGAGCTGAACTACCATTTGACCCAGTAATCTCAATACTGAGTATATACCCAGAGAAATATATTTTACCAAAAAGACACATACACCATATGTTCATCACGTGATATTCACAATGGCAAAAACATGGGATCAACCCAGATGCCTGCGAATGTGGATTAGATAAAGAAAATGTGGTACATGTACACCATGGAATACTACATAGCCATAAAAAAGAACAAAATTATTTTATTTACAGCAACATGGATGCTGCTGGAAGCCATTATCCTAAGTGAACAAATAAAAAAAAGAAAGTGTTTTAAGAAGAATGGAATTAATGTTCAGTTGCTGAAAGAGTGCTTGGTATGGTCAATATTTTGTGAAGCGTCTTCTGCTCTGCAAAAGAGGAGATGGACTATTAAAGCAGTCACTGCATCTTGCTGTAAAGAGGCAGAATTTTGAAAGAGCTGGGCAACATCACCAGTCCTATAGTGACATAAACACAACTTTCTCTTGAAGTCAAGGTAGGCCAAGATAAGGCCAATGAAGTTGGCAGAAAGGATAGAGCATTTGAACATCCAGGAAGGAATTAGTCAGTCTATACATAATGACGACAGTATTGAAAGGGACGTGGAGACCAGTGATTAAGCTATTGAAACATGTGCACTTATGTAACATTTTTCATTTGTGCACTGTGGCACCTATACTTATGCCATTAGATTTTATTGATTTACTCTTTTCTTCCATTCTCAACAAGGCACTGTTATATGAGCTCTAACTGTGGAGTCTCTTACTTTTGCCTAATTAAGGATCAGTGTTCCCGGCCACACGTTCTCTAACTTTATTATTGTTAACAGGCAGGGCAATTATATATATTTTTTGTTTCTCTTGTCAAAATGAAGATAATTATTTTATGTTTGGTTAACATGCAAATTATAGAACATTAAATAATATATAATTAATCATTATATATCAATATTTCATATAATAATTATATATAATTAATGGCTATTATAAAAGATCGTTTACTTGAGTAACACAATTATACAGTCTAAACTTTATCCCTACGATACACATAGAGATGGAAAGTGCATAGATGACAAAATATTTCTATTCAAAGAAATATTACAGTTATGCTTTATGATGTAAGAAACAGGAAATATCATTTTATGTGCAGAGAAAATTATTTTCCTTTTTCTATGGCTATTTATGTCATGCCAAAAAAATTAATTCTAAAGCAGTAGTGCATTTTGTAAATGCTGAGATTTGGTTTGATTTCAGGCTATTTCAAGCATGAGGCGATTTAACTTTGGTATTCATACTTTCAGCTGGGTTCGAAAGTGTGATGACTAGAATTATTTTTGTTTATAAAACACTACATACATATATTTCAGCTTAAATGTCTTTGAGGGACATCAGAATGCCAAGCTCTTGTGAAAGGCAATTCAGTTTCTATTTTCTTCTTGCTTTCTTTCAAATATGGCAGGTATGTAAAATAAGTGATCTCAGAAGTAATTAACATTCCTCTAATATATGTCTTATATTAACGACTATAATTTTCTCGCCTTTTTATTAATAGGTACATTTCAAAGCATAAATTTTTAGACACGTCAATAAGCACTATGCCTAAAGCATGTGTGTTGAATTACAAAATGAAGAGAAAAAAATGGGAGAAAAAGTGAGCATTTATGAAAAACACTATACTCTGTCAACTCACATCCATGTTCATTGACTAGTTGAGTCTTCTTCCAGATAGAAGTATTCGGTTGGTGCAAAAGTAATCTCGGTTTTTGACATTAAAAGTAATGTAAAAGTAATGGCAAAACCCGCGATTACTTTTGCACCAACCTAAATAGATCTGGATGTGAATGAAACCAAAAATGCTAAGAGCTGCTGGGACAGGGAGTTTCCTCCCCACTTCTTGATGCTGTGGGCTGACATAGTGGCTTGATCACCCCTTTATTCTCTATAGATTTCAAATACCTTTCCCAAGAAAGATAAGTTAATATTAATTTTTCAAAGCTGATAGAGATGTTATTTTGAATCTCAAAATTAAAAAAGATAGTGAAATGAGAGAAAATACACATTAGAATCTCTTGGACAGGCTGCTCACATAAATTACATCTATATAAAAGAAACGTTGGGGCTGGGCGCAGTAGCTCACGCCTGTAATCCCAGCACTTTGGGAGGCCGAGGCGGGCGGATCACGAGGTCAAGAGATCGAGAACATCCTGTCTAACATGGTGAAAACCCGTCTCTACTAAAAATACAAAAAAAAAGAAAATTAGCTGGGCGTGGTGGCGGGCGCCTGTAGTCCCAGCTACTCGGGAGCCTGAGGCAGGAGAATGGCGTGAACCCCGGAGGCGGAGCTTGCAGTGAGCCGCGATCACGCCACTGCACTCCAGCCTGGGTGACAGAGCAAGACACTGTCTCAAAAAAAAAAAAAAAAGTTAATTTTCATATCTTTATGGGGATGTTTTCCTTATATTCAAACCCCTGTATCGTAAAGGACCTTATAAAAGTGGCTCTATTATAAGTAGATATTCATTTTGTATACACTTCTTTGCCTTCCCTTCTCTCCACCATAGATACTAAACAAGGTGAAAGATGGATGCCACCATGTGAAGACGGAAACTAACAAATTATTTTTTTTCAGCTTCTTGCTCTGACGGTCTTCTTAACACAGATTTTGAAATGAAAAAACTGCTTTATGTATTCTTGCATCTGAATCACACTAAGTGCTCATTGTCAGATTATGCTTCAACACGGACTAATGGCTAGTACTCTGGAACACTTGGGGTGGAGCAAAATTCTCTGACAGTGGAGCTATTGGATGTCATTGAGGCTGTTGTTTCCGTGACCTAGCCATTCACTTGTTAAAATATACACAGATTCTAGTTTTCAATTTAAATAATTTGCTGACTCATAATATTTACATTTAAACACATTGATAATTTCAGATTTGTACAGGATCATGATTTCTCGGTTTTACTTAAAGATAAAATGTAAAATCAATGCAATAAAGATCATAATATTTGTTTTAAGCTTCAGAGACAGCCTAAACGCCTAGCTATACAATTGTCAAGTAAAGAAAACAACACTGTCTTACAATTAGAGGAACTGACTCTTGCCTTCTGATGCTGAGTGTACCTCTTGTATTTTTAAAATTATTATCTTACTCTTACTATATAGTAATGATAAAATAATAAGCTTGTACGGATGTTTTGAGCCTTTAACTAAAAATATGTGGAACAAAAGTTTCAACACCTGATATAGATGGCATCAGATACATTTTGTTATATGGAGAATGAATGAGTGCTTTATCATGTTCCAAGTTTCTCTTGAATATTGCAAAATATATTAGCTGACATAACTAAAATATTATCCTTAAGGAGTTATTTTTGGGCTGGGTATGGTGGCTCATGCCTGTAATCCCAGCTACTCAGGAGGCTGAGGCACGAGACTCACTTGAACCCAGGAGATGGAGGTTGCAGTGAACTGAGTTTGGCACCACTGCACTCCCGCATGAGTGACAGAGTGAGACCCTGTCTCAAAACAAACAAACAAAAAGTTATTTTTGCATTTTAGAAGTAGTCTCTGATGAAATAGAAAAGCTGTACATTTTTAAGTTGAACCTATAATGCAGTAGGACTGAAATCAATTTGAAGAATATGTTGTTCAATGAACAAATATTTATTGAGCGCCTGCTTTCTACTATTAACTCTTCAAGACACTAGCAATATAAAGGCCCCAGTTCTCCATTCAATTTACATTTCAGGATGGGCATCAGATAATAAACAAATAGCCAATTGAATAATTATAATCATTTCAGAAACTGTTAGGTATTATATGACATGAGTCACATTGACTAATGAGCTGGATAGAAACTAGAAATGGGTGGAATATCTACTTTGGTTTAAGGGATCTTAGAAGCCATCTCTGAAGACGTGATATTTTAGGGGAAACTTTAATGGTGATGCCATTTTAAGATTTGTGAGATTATTTTTATTAGAATTTTTAATATAGACTAAGATATATTGAGATGGAATATAGTAAAATTTTAAACTGGTCTTTTAAGGTACCAAGGAGTTAGTAAGTCATATTTTGTAATTAACCTTTGGGGGTAGGGGTGTGTGTTCCAGCAAAATTGGTCTTTACTTTGCCTACTCAGATTTTTTGCTTTACTTCAGATCAACAAAATTATGTTTTAATGACATTGGTTCCTCAATTTATACTCTCTAGAAAAGAGTATTTCATTGTTTTATCATTTTATTATATTTTATACTTTGTATTACTTTTCTTTCAAGAAACTCTTGAAGAACTTGGAAGTTCACAGAAGGACAATGTCCACTGAGGATAGAATGAAGTTATTTTCTGTGTCCAGCCCTATTTGTCTTACATCACATTATTGAAGACCTGTGTTTTTTTTCTTGACATCTATAGTTTTCAAAATAACTAATCCAGTGCACAGTGTTGTAATATTTCTAATTTTGATGGCTGTAACAGTTTATCTAATGTGGTATATGCCATATGGGAACCATAGACAAACTCCGCTTTGGCATCAATACAAGTTCAAATAACACGGTATTAATGGTAAGCATTTTTCATGTGAAAATCATTTATTGGCCATAGTTAGGTATATTAATGATAAAGCAATCTGCTTTCTAGCCTTGGCAAGAGTGTATTAGATTTTCAGGTATCATTTTATAATTTTTACTTTAATTCAATAGCATATTGTAGGGTCAGGAAAAACTCTTTACAATTTTAAAACTAATATTTGGATTGATAGTTTAAAAGTTATCATTGGTTGTAAAAGTTGATTTTTCAACTACATTTGTAAATATAAAAGCACTCAGAGATTAAAAATTAACGTTTTAAACACTTGGTTTTATAATTTTATCTTCATTGTTCTCCCGCACAATGGTTCAGCTGAAACAATACAAAAGGCTGGATATTACTTAAGCCTCTGCACCATAGTCTAATTCATCCATATATGGTTGAAAATATTTTTATGTAATTTAAAATCGGCAAAGTTGATTAATAATCAGTCTCCTTATTTCTCTTTTCTTCTCAACCTTCTCTTTCTTAACCTTCTCTTCTGTGCCTTCTTCCCTCTCTGCTTTACATCTGATTGCAAATTGTTTCTAACAATCTTCACCAACTAGTAACCTGACATTTATATAATTTAAAACATAATTAAATAAAACTAATCTAAATAAGTAGGAACATGTTATGAGGTTTTTATTAACCTGGACATTTTTACTTCTATCTTCATAATCTTGAATGTAATTTTGATTCTTTTGTATTTTATGTGCATATGTACACATATGTTATACATGTATTAGAGTCAGTATAATAAATATTTCCACATATTCTGGAATAAATGCATAAACTATGGAGAAATTTATAATTTATATAATGTAACATTTTTATATCAATTTCATTTGTCCCCTTTATGCATTCTTACCTCATACTCTTTTCTACTGGGATTGTGTACGTTCATTTTTAGGCCTTTTTTACTTTGATTTTAATAATTATGCTTGCAAATACTCAATTAACTTTTAGTATAGGTTTAAACAATTGAATGTTCTGAAAAGTTTCTTTCTACAACCCTATATCCTAAAATATTTGCAGCTACTCCTTGAATTAGTCACTTATCCTTTCTAAACATTAGTTACCTCATCTATACTATACAAATAGCAGACTTAACTAGGGGCAAAGATTGGAGACAATGCATAGTTAGCTCCAGTATACTGTCTCCAATAAAGTAGGCATTTAATAGTCATTATCTCAATTATTTTTAAAAAAAGCAAAATATGTGGAAAATGGTAGTCAAGTTTTACATAAGTGACTTTGGGGCAAGATAAATTGCATTATAAATTAAAAGGGTTTGCAGGATGTGGATTCTGATATAAACATCTGTAGCTTGTTAGGCTGAACCAAAACCAAACTATTTCATGATGAAGAATTCCTGCCATTTACAGATGACTTTTAAAACATGTAAATATTGACATTAGCTCAGGAGCACTGGATGGAAGCATCCCTCCAGAGACATCCACGGTGCTTTCATTTCCTCTGAAGAGTCTAAGCTTTAAATATTTAAATGCAGTTAAAGGGTTTAAAATATGAAGAAGAAAATATTTTTATTTTTTAATGATGCATACCACTTAGTTTACTCTCTGTATGCATTAGTGCTTATTGCAAATTCCCCAGACACTTAGTTATTATTTCACAATCTTTTCTCTGGTGATTTATAAAAGTAATTTATAAGACACCTCCAGAGCTAACTTCATGCACTTGGGGAGTACAGAGTATATGCATTGGAGTAAATAATTTTGTTTTATAAGGGTGACTCTCAGTAAAAAATCTGATGAAAGCAATATTTTAAGTTTATCATTTCTTATGTAGTCCAAAGAATACTCACTGTGGTGTCTGTTTGATGTCTGTTCATCATGAGAGGTCCCCTGGATCTGTGGTAATTTAATCATCTATCTACTTGTTTGTTGAGCACCTATTATGTGCTGCCACTGTCTTTATGGCTCAATGCATCAAGGTCACTTGGCAAAGCCTCTACCTTTCATTTTATTGGGAGAAATAGATATATAATCTGAACATTAATATGACAAATATAAAGAGATAAATTTGTAGTATATTATGGGAGCTCATAGGACACTCACCTAATCAAGCCTGAGGAAAAGTTTGAGGGAAGACGAGCATGAAAGACTTCACAGAAGTAACCCCTCAGTTACGTATTGAATAATGAGTAGAGTTTAGTTAACTGGCAGAGGATGTCTTGAGGCAATGGAAATAATAAAAATTTGATGTGGCTAAAATGACATATAAATGGAAAATAGGTGATAAAAAAGAATGCACAGGTTAGCAAGGCCTAGATTAGGGATGATTTTATATTTCGTGCCAAGGATAACTACTTTATTTTGTTTTGGGTAATGAGAAATCACATAGTAAAATTTAAAGAAGAGAGTTGAAATAAATTTGTTTCTTTCTCATTACTATCCCCAAATGCATGGCTGCTCCTCTTAAAACCCTGACAAATCTTTTGAGAAACAATTGCTTAATCTATTTTGTTAGAAGTTGACAATGGAATAGTATATTTTCTCTTTTAGAGATATTTGTAATTTAACAGGAGGTTCTTAGACATTGTTTACATTATAAATAATCTCTATTGGTAGAAGTTAAAGGTACCATAAAAGAAGTGTAGGATTTTTATTTGGGTCAGGGCAATCTCTTCATTTATCTCTCAAATAAAACAGGTTTCCACCCCATGCTGTGTCTTCTGTCTTTCTGACCTACACGAAAAGTTTGTTCTACTCTGTCAATAACTGTGAGTCTTTGCCTGTTGCAGAAGATGTTATTTTCTCTGTGCAAGAATCCCTGACTTCCTTCTAGGTTAAGCTATATCACAACAGATGTTTGGTTCATGGCATGTCAGTGCTGGGTGGTGTGAAATACAAACCATAACATTGACCTAATACATTACGCACATCAGGCTAAATAGATTAGGCAAGCAAGAGACGGTTAATGTACTGGAAGCTTTAGTAAGATGAATGTATTTCAGCAGGTGAGAGATTAACCCTATGAAGTTTTGAGTACCTACCAATTCAGAAAATGGTTGGCTATTCAGTGCTGAAAAGCATTCCAGGATATTCCCCACCAAACTAAAAGATATATCACTTCATCTCATATTATAATATCATTCACAAAGAAGTAATAAGCAGTATCCTTGTATTAGTCTGTTCTCATGCTGCTAATAAAGACATACAGACATACCTGAGACTGGGTAATTTATAAAAGAAAGAGGTTTAATTGACTCACAGTTCCACATGGCTGAGGAGGCCTCACAATCATGGTGGAAGGCAAAAGAGGAGCAAAGTCACATCTTGCATGGCAGCAAGCAAGAGAGAGAGCATGTGCAGGGGAACTCCCCTTTATAAAATCATCAGATCATATGAGGCTTATTCACTGCCATGAGAAGAGCACAGGAAAGACCTGCTCTCATGATTCAGTTACCTCCCACCTGGTCCCTCCCATAACATGTGGAAATTATGGGAGCTACAATTTGAGATTTGGGTGGGGACACAGCCAAACCATATCAGTCCTGTAGACTTCTTTGGATTCTGGAAACATCAGAGTCCACACCTAGGAATATATCAGATGGCAAAAGTGGCCATATGTAAAAAGAACCTAGGCTAGGAAAACTCTACAACAAATTGAGGCTGCCACGCAACCAGTCCCACCACTTGGTACATACTATTCAGTAGACCTTATTGTGTCGGAATTGACAAAGGATGAAAGGATTCAATGGCAAGTCCATGGCATGAACCACATTTCTCTGCTGTAGAGGAATTACACTTTAATTATTTGGTGTTTGGGGACAACGTCATTTCATCTGCAGTAAATAATGATATGCTTACCCTAAGCCATTAAGAATTATCTTAACCAGAGGATACCAAACGGCCTGTATTCAGATCTTTTTGTTTTTAGCATGATTCTGTTAGGCCTACCAAGTTTGGACCTACTTACTTAGAAGGGCTTAGAAACAGTCTATAAATATAGGTTTGAGGACAAACAAAACCAGAAGTTATGAGTGAGCTACAGACATAGGTTATTAGTAGTCCAGAAAGCCATGGCACCCACCATGGTTTTACTTTCTTCTGTTTGTACCTTTGTATATGGAGTAACATATGACCAGCAGAAAAAAGAGGAAAATTCTGAGACTGCTTTGTTATTATATTTTATTTAATTTTATTATTTTTATTTTTATTTTCTTGGAGACTGAGTTTCGCTCTTGTTGCCCAGGCTGGAGTGTGGTGGCACAATCTCGGCTCACTGCAACCTCTGCCTTCCAGGTTCAAGTGATTCTCCAGCTTCAGCATCCCGAATAGCTGGGATTACAGTCACATACCACCATGCCCAGATAAATTTTTGTATTTTTAGTAGAAATGTGGTTTCACCACGTTGGCCAGGCCAGTCTCAAACTCCTGACCTCAGGCGATCCACCCACCTCAGCTTCCCAAAGTGCTGGGATTACAGGTGTGAGCCACCATACCTAGCCTGCTTTGTTGTTGAGTCAGCTTACATACAAGACAAAAAAAAAAAAAAAAGGCAGCTATATTACTGTTACGTTTATGGGTGGCATTAAAAGATAATTAAGATGGAGAAGCTTCTTAGTGGATAAAGTGGCAAGTGGTGTACCTAGTAATCTACTCTGTATGGAAGAAGTGGTCAGAGATAACAATAGGTATAGATTCTGGAAAGTGGTTAATAGCAGGAGACTGGGAATGAAAATGACTGGAGGATCAGAGACAAGGAAGAGTACAGGCATGTGAACAGACATTTGGAGTAGGCATAAATTGTGAAGATATTGTATTTATATGTTAATGCTCACCAGAAAGTATGCATCTGAAAACACACTCAAACTTCAGGTCTACAAAATGACTTGGTCAGTTAGCATTAGCTTTTCTTCATTGGTTATATAAGGCCAGGCATAATGGCACATGTATGAAGTAGCCACATTGGCAGATACGGAAGGTATGTGTGGGCTTCATAGCACTGATTCCCATTTATTGAGATCATATAGCTAATATTGTCTCTGAATAGTCAACCTGCCAGGTACAGAAACCAATAGTAAGCCCAAAACATAACATCATTCCTCAAGGAGCAACTGGTCAATTGTTAACTAGACAACTATTTTAAACTCTTCCTGTCCTATAAAGTTCAGTAGTTTAGAAACTTCTCTTGGGTATGATTTTGCCTTTCCTGCCAAAAGAGCCTAAGTCAGTGTCTCTAAGAGCTTATTAAAATGTTGACTTCATGGCACCACATAATACAACATTTCAACAGGGGCCCCACTACACAGAGAAGAAGATACAGGAATAGAGCCTTAGTCATATGATCTACCTATTGTATTATATACCACACCATCTGGAAGCTGCTAGCCTAGTAAAGTGCTAAACACCTTAGTAGAGGCACAGGTAAAGCACCTCCTTAGAGGCAATATTCTGAAAGGATGAGATGCTTTCAGAATACAGTAGATAAATAAACTCAAGATATGTATATTATGCCATATCTCAGTAGAAAGAATCCAAGTACCAAGTAACAAGAAGAGTGCTGGCCTCACTTAACAAGATTCTCAATGATAAACTGGGAAACTGTGTTATTTGACCCTGAAACTCAGATCTCCTCAAAGGGAACACAGAAACATTGCCATTGATGTACATGGTGTAGCTATTGCCAATGTCCTTCAGATACATTTTTGGTCTAGGGACCAACAAGCAAGAAACAGTGTTATCATCTAAGGAAGAGTAAGTGACCCAGTTCAGCAGGAGAAGTTATGCCTGCTTTTATACAGGGAAAACAAAACGGATTATTGGTGAAATCTCACTGTTCACTGGGTGTCTCCCAGTGCTACCTTGCCCCATTGTAAGAAGGAATGGATACTGATTCCCTTGAGCCTCCCTTTCCTGAGATACTTCCTAATGAAAAGAACATTTGTGGGGGATAAGTGGTGGCAGCAATGGAAATGTGCTGCTCAATCTCCAGCAAGAGAACTGCCTGCAGGGAGCATAGTTAACAGCCCAGTGGCCACTCTTATGAAATCACCATAATGTTCACAATGAGACCACACATTCTCCAGGCTGTTGTTGGTCAATGACTGAGCAAGGCAAGGTATCAATGCTGGCTCATTTCTGTAGGACATGGAGCTCCTTTACTGAGAAATTTTGACTTGGGGACTCCCCACTATTCTGGTCAAAACTCTCTTAAAACTGTGCAGTAATCTGGATTCTTCTTGCCCAATTCTTCCTTAAACTGTTGCCAGACCTGCAATGTGGCATGAAGGCTTCCCCCTACTTTCAATCTCTTTAGTCGATTCTTAACAGGATTTCCCCTAGAAAATCTCTTGTACTTTTAATCCCATGCTGGTGTTTGCTTCTCAGAAGACTTGAATTGAAACAATGATCAACGACTGGAATGGTCTATTATGTGTCAAATGAAGCTTACCAAGTATGCCTCATCCTACAACTTAATATATGAGTATAAATATGTTCACAGAGAGTAAAATTGGTTTTCTCAGAGGCATTTGTACTTGCTGGAAAGCAATTTGTTATTTTAAAAATAGTTGCTTCAAGGTTATAGACAATTGTAATACACATGTTTTGGAAGGCACCAGAAGTTTCTGAAATATATTTTTGAAAAGTTTTGTAGCTAGTATGTTATGCAAACCACTCATGTAATAGTTATGCAAGGGATGTATAACACATTGAGCATAATCAGAATATGGTTGATGCAATGTAAACTAATAAAATGATAGGTCCACATGAAGTATCTAGTGCCCTTTCAAATGGCATATAAATTAACCCTATTAAGTAACACCAAACACCCACTCCCTGAGTCAAAAAGTGTGGAGTTGGCTGTGGACTGCCAAACATTGATAAGACAACCTCTTTTGTTTACATCCACAAGCAGTGGTCATTTGGTGCACTGATTGGGGCTGAGCAGTAATTCAGGCAGAAACAGAGGTGAGAAAGAGAAGAAGAAGAAGACGAAGAAGAAGAAGGAGAAGGAGAAGGAGAAGGAGAAGGAGGGGGAGGGGGAGGGGGAGAAGAAAATTCAATCATCCAACACTTGTACCAAGTAATGTATGCTATCTAATTTTTTTCACAGTTGCTTATACTTACTCATTACCATACTGAAGGAAAATCAATGAAGTGCCTAGCAGGGGAGTGTGTTACCCCCTTGGTGCCGCTTACTACTTGACATCCATGGAAACTCTGACCTTTCCATTGACCTTGAAGTGTTGTTACTGAGAATAATGCAAGTAGATGCATACATAGTTGTATATTTATATAACAGGATACTAATTTGTATGTAAAAATCACCAAATATAGTTATGTGAATTAAACTAGGTACATCTCACAAATGGATATATCAAGAAAAAACAAGGCAAAAAGTCACAAAAGAAAACATAATTTGATATTTATATAATGTTTAAAATGGGCAAAAACCAAACTATTTTTTATTGTTTGGAAAAACTATCAAAAATCAAGGCAAAGTTCATAACAAACGTAAATATACTGGTTAACCCTAGAGACAGTGAGACAGATGTAAGCAGGGAGGGTGATCATGTGATGTGATTGTGCTTACCTACCTTTTCATTTCATAATTATCCTTTGACTACACACACATACATATTATGTTCTCTTGTATTTTTTCAATACAAATTACATTAAATGAACACAAAACTTTATATTCACTATGCTGTCTGCCATATTAGGGATGTTTGGAATATTGAAGGAAAATATATAATTAATAAAAATCAAGTTTTAAAAAGCAGTGTATTCCAGAAGTTATACTATGACAATAATTTCCCTTAAACAGTTTTCATGTGGAAAGTATCCAAACTATATATTATATACAGAATGATACATTTGAAAAACAAACCGAGAGGAGAAAATGAAAGCATAGTCTCAAGGACAGCAAAAAGTCCAAAGTGGGAATAGCCCAAAATGTTAATAGTGCAGCTGGGTTTTTTTTTTCCTTCTTTGACAAAATAATCCCTTTTGTACATTTTTTGTTCTTTCGATTTAAATAATGAGCATGCTCTTTTTACTTGGTAGAAAACTAACTCCATACCCATTCATTGTAATCGTTATCAGAAACAGAATTAATGTAACAATGGTATTAGCCATGGTCTCAGCATGGTTCATGTGATTGTTTCCTGGAGCAGGTAACAGAAATCTGGGTCCTCAGGGCATTGGATCAGTGGATGTAACAATTGTGCAATTTTGAGGTAATCCCCTCCGAGAACAGTACAGGGAGAATTTTCACTGTGGATAAAATGAGTTGATCAGCTCCCTGGAGATAACAGGAGATAGGAAGGGAAGATTCAGGTTTTTTAAAAAGTGTAATAACATCAAACTTTACCCATTGCCCAATTTTGCAATAAACTTTTCTATTAACCACTGCATCTGAATTCTAAGCCAAGTAAAGGAGTGAAAGTTTATTCTGTCTTAGTTCTTTTCAATGCATCTATGCCCATTAACTAGAACAGAAATTTCAAACATGGTGGCTTTAAAAAATTAGCAATATATCCAGCCAAACTAAGCTTCATAAGTGAAGGAGAAATAAAATACTTTACAGACTAGCAAATACTGAGAGATTTTGTCACCAACAGGCCAGTCCTAAAAGAGCTCCTGAAGGAAGCACTAAACATGGAAAGGAACAACCGGTACCAGCCACTGCAAAAGCATGCCAAATTGTAAAGACCATTGAGGCTAGGAAGAAACTGCAGCAACTAACGAGCAAAATAACCAACTAACATCATAATGACAGGATCAGATTCACACATAACAATATTAACCTTAAATGTAAATGGGCTAAATGCTACAATTAAAAGACATACACTGGCAAATTGGATAAAGAGTCAAGACCCATCAGTGTGCTATATTCAGGAAAGCCATCTCACGTGTAGAGACACACATAGACTCAAAATAAAGGGATGGAGGAAGATCTACCAAGCAAATGGAAAACAAAAAAAGGCAGGGGTTGCAATCCTAGTCTCTGATAAAATAGACTTTAAACCAACAAAGATCAAAAGAGACAAAGAAGGCCATTACATAATGGTAAAGGGATCAATTCAACAAGAACAGCTAACTATCCTAAATATATATGCACCCAATACAGGAGCACCCAGATTCATAAAGCAAGTCCTTAGAGACCTACAAAGAGACTTAGACTCGCACACAATAATAATGGGAGACTTTAACACCCCACTGTCAATATTAGACAGATCAACGAGACAGAAAGTTAACAAGGATATCCAGGAATTGAACTCAGCTCAGCACCAAGCGGACCTAATAGACATCCACAGAACTCTCAACCCCAAATCAACAGAATATACATTCTTCTCAGCACCACATCACACTTATTCCAAAATTGACCACATAGTTGGAAGTAAAGCTCTCCTCCACAAATGTAAAAGAACAGAAATTATAACGAACTGTCTCTCAGACCACTGTGCAA
>NW_026652288.1:44200168-44235855 GCF_009828535.3 Hylobates moloch
CAAAAACTGGAAGCATTCCCTTTGAAAACTGGCACAAGACAGGGATGCCTTCTCTCACTACTTCTATTCAACATAGTGTTGGAAGTTCTGGCCAGGGCAATCAGGCAGGAGAAGGAAATAAAGGGTATTCAATTAGGAAAACAGGAGGTCAAATTGTCCCTGTTGGCAGATGACATGATTGTATATCTAGAAAACCCCATTGTCTCAGCCCAAAATCTCCTTAAGCTGATAGGCAACTTCAGCAAAGTCTCAGGATACAAAATCAATGTGCAAAAATCACAAGCATTCTTATACACCAGTAACAGACAAACAGCCAAATAATGAGTGAACTCCCATTCACAATTGCTTCAAAGAGAATAAAATACCTAGGAATCCAACTTACAAGCGATGTGAAGAACCTCTTCAAGGAGAACTAAGAACCACTGCCCAGTGAAATAAAAGAGGATACAAACAAATGGAAGAACATTCCATGCTCCTGGGTAGGAAGAATCAATATCATGAAAATGGCCATACTGCCCAAGGGAATTTATAGATTCAATGCCATCCCCATCAAACTACCAATGACTTTCTTCACAGAATTGGAAAAAACTACTTTAAAGTTCATATGGAACCAAAAAGGAGCCCGCATCGCCAAGTCAATCCTAAGCCAAAAGAACAAAGCTGGAGGCATCACGCTACCTGACTTCAAATTATACTACAAGCTACAGTAACCAAAACAGCATGGTACTGGTACCAAAACAGACATATAGACCAATGGAACAGAACAGAGCCCTCAGAAACAATGCTGCATATCTACAACTATCTGGTCTTTGACAAATCTGACAAAAACAAGCAATGGGGAAAGGATTCCCTATTTAATAAATGGTGCTGGGAAAACTGGCTAGCCATATGTAGAAAGCTGAAACTGGATCCCTTCCTTATACCTTATACAAAAATTAATTCAAGATGGATTAAAGACTTAAATGTTAGACCTAAAACCATAAAAACCATAGAAGAAAACCTAGGCAATACCATTCAGGACATAGGCATGGGCAAGGACTTCATGTCTAAAACACAAAAAGCAATGGCAACAAAAGCCAAAATTGACAAATGGGATCTAATTAAACTAAAGAGCTTCTGCACAGCAAAAGAAACTACCATCAGAGTGAACAGGCAACCTACAGAACAGGAGAAAATTTTTGCAATCTACTCATCTGACAAAGGGCTAATATACAGAATCTACAAAGAACTCCAACAAATTTACGAGAAAAAAACAAACAACCCCATCAAAAAGTGGGCAAAGGATATGAACAGACACTTCTCAAAAGAAGACATTTATGCAGCTGAAAGACACATGAAAAAATGCTCATCATCAGTGGCCATCAGAGAAATGCAAATCAAAACCACAATGAGATACCATCTCACACCAGTTAGAATGGCGATCATTTAAAAGTCAGGAAACAACAGGTGCTGGAGAGGATGTGGAGAAATAGAAACACTTTTACACTGTTGATGGCACTGTAAACTAATACAACAATTGTGGAAGTCAGTGTGGCGATTCCTCAGGGATCTTGAACTAGAAATACAATTTGACCCAGCAATCCCATTACTGGGTATACACCCAAAGGATTATAAATCATGCTGCTATAAAGACACATGCACATGTGTGTTTATTGCAGCACTATTCACAGTAGCAAAGACTTGGAACCAACCCAAATGTCCAACAATGATACACTGGATTAAGAAAATGTGGCACATATACACTATGGAATACTATGCAGCCATAAAAAATGATGAGTTCATGTCTTTTGTAGGGACATGGATGAAGCTGGAAACCATCATTCTCAGCAAACTATCACAAGGACAAAAAACCAAACATTGCATGTTCTCACTCATAGGTGGGAATTGAACAATGAGAACACATGGACCCAAGAAGGGGAACATCACACACCGGGGCCTGTTGTGGGGTAGGGGGAGGGTTGAGGGATAGCATTAGGAGATAAACCTAATGTTAAATGAGGAGTTAATGGGTGCAGCACACCAACATGGCACATGTATACATATGTAACTAACCTGAACGTTATGCACATGTACCCTAAAACTCAAAATATAATAAAAAAATTAGCAATAATAAAAATGCATATGTATTGTGACACTGGACAAATAAGGAAACAAAGTAAATGACATGAACTGTTAGACCCTCATGTTTTTTCTTATGTTTGTGCCTAAAGGAGGTTGATTCAGACATTCTCCATTGGATAGGATATAGGGGTGGCAGTTACAAAGTTAGAAATCTATTTTTCACGAAGACCATTACTTGACTTCTGCTTGCTGCTTCTGTTCATTTCTCAGGAAATCTGTAAAGTTCAATTTACGATCATCAGAGGAGGATGTGCATGGTAGTAGCCATAACCTTATTCAATATTCAGCCAGCTTATTATGCTTCTACATTTATCCTTCCCCTGAAAATTCCAATTTGTAAGAGTATAGTCACAGCCTTAGCAACTCATCTCTTTAAGATAAATTCAGAAATAATTCCATATCTTATGTTAGCATATTTTATCTAAAACCTTCTTAAAAACATACATAGTAATAATAAAAAATTATTCTCCCATTAAAAAAACTTGCTATACATGAATTACGATTATATGTACAATAGATACCATAACACAATCCTCTCATTAGTTCTGCCAGGGGCTTTATTCCAGGAATTTCTGACTGATGTGGTGATGTACATGAGATCTAGGGCTGTACATCATAAGCATGTTTAGCAATTAGATTATTTCTTCTCAGAATTTGACATTTGGAAGCCCTGCAGTTGAGTTGCTCTAGGTCTAGCTCTTAAAAGTGCCATTACCTGATGCTGACATTCCATAAACGTTTTGATACTGCTTTCTCAAGTTTTCATTGATTCTGAGTTCTGAGAATGTCTCAAAAAAGTCATTGGCGAATCTCAAAAGAAAGTTTCCTATTAATGGGCTCCCTAATCCCTTAGGGCTGGGTCAAGTTTAGAGTGGCTGTGGCATAAATCACATGGTGAATTAAGAGAAGTTGCACCTGGAAACTGTTAGTTAATGGTGCTAGTCTTTATCAATTAAAATCTTAAATGTTTACTGATAAATCAAATTTAAAATGTGATTACCAACCTCCTCAATGGATCCTAACTTCCAACTTCAACCTCATCAAGATATTTTGTTTCTGTTGTTGCTATTATTGCTTTGTCTTGCATGTTTATTGTATGCATCTAGGAAAATACATTGAAATCTATTTCTATAACATATGTTAAAGTTTGCATTTCGTCAGCATTTTAATATGAACATTTTTTACAATATACTGCTATTTCTTTCATGTTGTTTATAGGCTTTTTTTTTTTTTTTACCATTTCTAGAATCTCCTTTTTCAAAACGATTTTTTAAAACATTTTATTGAAATTATTCTCAGAAATATTACACGTATGCTTTTTTCTGTATATATGCATGTCTAAATATGTAGTTTACCCTCTTTGAATGATGTCATAGTTAAGCAATGTACTCTTTTTAAATTATTTTTAATTGACAAATAATAATTATGTATATTTATGGGGTACAGTATGATGTTTTATCTATCTCCTCAATTACTTAGCCCTTTGGGAGTCAAGATGTTGAAAATCTATTATTTCAGCAATTTTGAAATTTATGTTGTTATTAACTGTGGTCACCATGCAATGCAATGGATCAGTAAAAAATATTTCTTCAATCTAACTAATACATTGTACCCTTTGATCAACATCTCCTCTTACCCTATACTGCCCCATCCCCCTAGCCTGTGGTTTCTACTTTTCTACTCTCTGTTTCTATGAGATAGACTTTTTTAGATTTAACATATAGGTGAGATTACATAGTATTTATCTTTCTGTGCCTGGGCTTATTTCATGTAGCATAACATTCTACAGTTCCATCCGTGTTGTAAATATCTGAATTTCCTATTTCCTTCTCTATTAATGCAGAGTAGTATATCTACCACAATTTCTTTAGCTATTTATCTTTTGACAGATAATTAGGTGGCTTCCATATTGGAAATGGCTAATGAGAATAATGCTGAAATAAGCATGGGAGTGCAGATATTGCTTGGATATACTGATTTAAATTTCTTTGGATATATAGCCAGAAGTGGAATTGCTGGGTCATATGGTAATTCTATTTTTAGTTTTCTGAGGATCTCTCATACTGTTTTCCATAGCAGCTGAACCAAAATGGCTTTACTAATTTATCAGACCAACAAAACACATAGGTTTTCTTTTCTCCACGTTCTTGCTAACATTTGTTTTCCCTGTTTTGTTTGTTTGTTTTGTTTTTATAATGGCCATTCTAACAAGTGTGAAGTGATCTCATGTTGTGGTTTTAATTTGCATTTTCTGACAATTACAGATGAACATTTTTTTCATATATCTGCTAGCCATTTATATCCTTTCCTTTGAGTAATGTCTTTTCAGATCTTTGGCCCATTTTTCAATCATGTTATTTGTTTTCTTGCTATTGAGTTGTTTGAGTTATTTATATATTTTTGATATTAGACCCTCTTCAGATGTATAGGTTCTAATGTAAGGGGTTTGCAAATATTTTCTCCTGTTTCATAGGTTGTCTTTTTGTTTTATTGATTGCTTCCTTGGCTATGCAGAAGCTTTTAAGTTTGATGTAATCCCACTTTATTTTTGCTTCTGTTGCTTGTGCTTTTAGAGTCCCATCCAAAAAATAATTGCCCAGATCAATGATATGGAACTTTCTCCTATGTTTCTCCTGGTAGCTTACAGTTTCAAGTCTCACATTGAAGGTTTTTATTTATTTTGAGGTGATTTTTGTGTATGGTTTGAGATAAGGGTTCAATTTCATTCTTCTGATATGGATATCCAATTTTCTTAACATTATTTACTGAATAAACTTTGCTCATCATGTTTTCTTGACACATTTGTCAAAAATCAATTAATCATAAATACTAAGGTTTATTTCTGAGGGTTTAATCTTTTTACATTGGTTGGTGTGTCTACTCTTATGCAAGTACCATGAGGCTTTGATGTCTATAGCTTCATAATACATTTTGTAATCAGAGATTATGATGCCTCCAGCTTTGTTTTTTTTTGCTCAAGATTGCTTTGGCTATTTAGAGTGTCTTCTAGTTCCATACAAATTTTAGAATTGTTTCCTCTATCTGTAAAAAGTGATATTAGCATATTGACAGATATTGAATTGAATCTATAGATCTGTTTATAGTATGGACATTTTAACAATATTAATTATTTTGGTCCATGAAATATGGCATGTCTGTCATTTATTCGTGTCTTCTTTCATTTCTTTTATGAAAATTTTATAGTTTTCACTGGACAGATCTTTCACTTTCTCGGTTAATTTTACTATAATACTAAATATGTTTGAATCTATGAAAATGAAGTTGTTTTTTTAATTTCTTTTCTGAATAGTATATTCTTACTGTATAAAAATTCTACTGACTTTTGTAAGTTGATTTACTAACCTGAAACTTTACTGATTTTAAAAATTATTTATAGCATTATTTTGCTGGAGTCTTCCAGCTTTCCTATGTATAAGATCATGTTATCACTCAGCAAGAAAATATTACTTCTTCCTTTCCTGTATAATTATTTTTAATTTATTTTTCTTGCCTAATTGTTCTGGCTAGCACTTCCAATACTATGTTGAACTAAAGTGGGGAAAGTGGGCATCCTTTTCTTATTTCTAATCTTATAGGAAAAGTTTTCCACTTTTCGCTGTTCAGTATGATGTTAGCTTCAGGCTTGTCTTATATGGCCTTTATTGTGTTGAAATCCAGTCTATGTATGTACCTTTCCTATATCTATTTCATTGAAACGTTTTTATCATGAAGAATTGTTGAATTTCTTCAAATACTTTTTTGCATCTGTATAATCATATGACCTTTGTCCTTCATATTAATATAGTGAATCCCATTTACAGATTTATGTGTGTTGAACTATCTTCACATCCCTGGGATAAATACCACTTGATCGTGGTGAATGATCTTTTTAATGTGCTGATGAACTCAGTTAACCAGCATTTTATTGAGGATTTTTAAATCCATATTCTTTAGGAATATTGGCATGTAGTTTTATTCTCTTGTAGTGTCCTTGTCTGGCTTTGATCTCAAGATAAGGCTGGCTTCATAAAAAGAGTGGAAGTATTTCCTCCTCTTTATTATTTTAGAAGGGTTTGAGAAGAATGAGTATTAGTTATTTAAATGTTAGGCAGAATTCAGCAGTAAGGTTATCAGATCTTGGGCTTTTCTTCGATCAGAGACTTTCTACTACTGATTCAATCTCATTACTGTTCACAGGTCTGTTTGGATTTTCTGTTTATTACTGATTCAATCTTGGTGAGTTGCATGTTTCTAGGAATTTATGAATTTCTTTTCTATTATCCAATTTGTTAGTGTACAGTTGCTTATAATATTCTTTTATGATCCTTTGTATTTTTGTGATATCAGTTGTAATGTCCCCTCTTTTGTTTCTTATTTATTTTTATTGCACCTTGTCTATTTTTTACTTTGTTAGTCCAACAAATGTGTTGATTTCGTTTGTATTTAAAAAAAAAAAACACTTCTTATAGTTTTACTGCTTTTCTAATCTCTATGGTGTTTATTTCTACCGCATCATTGTAATTTTCTTTTTCTGCTAAATGTAGGCCTATGTTATTTTATTTTGTTAATTCCGTGAGGTATAACATTAGGTTGTTTATTTGAGACCTTTTTTACCGTTTAATCTAAACACTTATTGATATAAACTTCCCAGAATCGCTTTTGCTGCATTTCATAAGTTTTGGTATATTATTATCATTGTTTGTGGTCAGAATATTTTTAAAATTCTCCTCATAATTTTTGCTTTGATCCATCAGTTATACCTGTTTAATTTCCATATATTTGTGAGTTTTCCAAGATTCCTTCTATTATTGATTTCTAGTTTCATGGCCTCGCAATCAGAAAGGACACTTGATATAATTTTAAACTGCTTAAATATTTTAAGACTTGTCTTGTAGTCTAACGTGTTATCTATCCTGGAGAACGCTCTTCATGCACTTGAGAATAATTGCATTGTCTGTGCAATTCTATCATTATTGGCTGGATTGCTCTTTAAATGCCTGTTAGATTCATTTGGTGTAACGTGCAGATGAAATTTAATGTTTTCTTGTGAGCTTTCTGTCTAGGTGATCTTTTCAGTGTTGAAAGTGGAGTGTTGAAGTTCCCAACAGTAAAGTATTGCAGTCTAGCTCTCTTTTAGATTGATTAATGTTTTCTCTATAAATTTGGATTCTCCTATGTTGGGTTCATACATGCTTGCTATTTTTAAAAACTACTTGATTAATCTCTTTATTATTAAATAATGATATTTTGTCTCTTTTCGCAGTTTTTGAAATAAAGTTTATTTGTCTTATATAAATATAGCTACCCCCATTCTCTTTGGTTTCAACTTGCACAGTGTGATGGTTAATATTAAGTGTCAGCTTGATTGGATTGCAGGATGCCTAGATAGCTAGTAAAGTATTGTTGCTGGGTGTGTCTGTGAGGGTGTTGCCAGAGGAGACTGATAATGGAGTCAGTGGACTAGGAGAGGAAGACCCACCATCAATGTGGGTGGGCACTATCCAATCAGCTGCCAGTGTGGCTAGCACAAACCAGGCAGTAGAAGGTGGAATGGCTGTATGTTTCCCTACATTCCTCCCACCCTTGGACATTATTTCAGGTTACTTAGCCTTTGGACTCTTGGACTTGCACCAGTGGTTTTCTGTGGGCTCTTGAGCCTTCAGCCACAGACGGAAGCCTGCACTGTCAGCTTCCCTGCTTTCGAGGCTTTTGGACTCAGGCTGATCCACTACTGGCTCCTTTCCTCTCCAGCCTGCAGACTGTCTATCCTGGGACTTCACCTTGTGATCATGTGAGCCAGTTCTCCCTAATACATTCCCTTTCATCTGTACATATATTCTATCAGTTCTGTCCCTCTGGAGAACCCTGACTAATACACATAGAATATATTTCTCCTTCCCTTTATTTTAGTCTATGTGTGTCCTCAGACGTAAAGTGCATCTCTTGTAGACATCATAGGGTTGAGTCTTTCTTTTTTTATTCATTTAGTCAAAGTTTTCTGATTGAATAATTTAATCTGTTTACATTCAAAGTAAGTATTGACAGCTAAGGACCTACTATGATCATTTTGTTAATTGTTTTCTGGTTAATTTATAGATCCTTTATTCCTTTCTTTCTCTCTTCCTGTTTTCCTTTGAGGTTTGATGATTTTCTGTGCTGGTATGCTTTGAACTTTTTCTTTCTACCTTTTATGTACCTACTAAGGGTTTTTGTTCTATAATTACCATGAGAGTTACATATAACATCTTATACTAATAATAGTGATTTAAGTTGATAACTACTTAACTTTAATCACTTGCAAAAACCACACTTTTACTCTCCACACAACAATTTGTTTTTGATGACATATTTATCTTCTATTGTTTCTGTCCCTTAGCAAATTATTGTAGCTATAGCTGTTTTTAATAGTTTTATTTTTAATTGTATGCTGAAGATATAATTTTCACACACCATTACAAGTGTTTTGAGTTTTACTATATACTTACTTTTACCAGTGAGTTTTACATCTTTGTACATTTTCATGTTGCTCTTTAGTGATATTTTTCTTCACTTTGAAGACTCTTCCAGCATTCTTGTAAGATAAGTATGGTTATAAGTTCTCCAAACTTTTTTTTTTTTTTTGTCTGAGAAAGCTTTTATCTCTCTTTCATTGTTGGAGGAAAAGATTACTGGGTATATAGTATTCTAGATTTATAGGTTTTTTTTCCACCTTTTTGAATATATTATGCCACTACTTCTGGCCTGTTAAATTTCTGTTGCAAAATCTGCAGATAGATTTATGGTTCCTTTGTTTGTAATGTGTCTCTCTCCCCTTGAAGTTTTTAATATTCCTTTTTTTGTCTTCAATTTTTGGCAATTTGATTATAATGTGTCTTGGTATAGATCTCTTTAGATTCATCCTATTAGGTGTATGTTCAGCTTTCTGGATATGCATTTCTTATTCTTTCTCCAGATTTGGGAAGTTTTCTTCTATTATATCTTTGAATACATTTTCTATTTCTTTCTCTTTCTATTCTACTTCTGGTACTCTGATAATGTGTACATTATTCCATTTGATGGTGTCCCATAAGTTTCTTAGCCTGTCTTTACTTTTTTTTATGATCCTCATAAAAAAAGAGCCAGAAATTTTTTTTTTATGCACAATAATTAAAAAGCCAAACTTTCTGGAAAGGAATGCAAACCTTGGACACTATCAGTGAAGTATAACCCCCTTAACCCTCAGAAAGAAGCCTCAAAGTGGAGTTTTCTTTCTGAGTGGAGTATAAAGCTCTGTGCTCAGGGTGATGTCCTAGTGCATAAGTGTATCTCCACCTTTTCTATCCTTCTTATGTGGATATTTTCTTAGTCATCCAGTGTTTAGGAGGCTGGATGACTAAAAAAATTTCAACTGGATTTTGGTTTCTCTAGAGAGTACTGATTCATATGTAGGTGTTTATTGATGTGATTGCAGCAGGAGAGGTAGTCAGGAGCCCCTTATTCTGCCATGTTAGTCAAACAATTAAATAATGTATCTTATTTATATTTCCAACCTTTCTTTCAATAGTCTAATTTTGTTTTATTTTTAATATATATTCAATATTGCTTATGAGAAGTCGGATGATATTCAACTTCCCTTTTCTGAATGTATTTTGTCATTTCCATTTAGAGGCCTTGGCTTAAAAAATTATAATTCAAATGTCTTGCTAGGATATCACCACAGCTAACACATATATTTTTTATGTACTTAGTTCTCTAAGGGCTTAATACATAAAGTATTTCATTGAATTTTCAAAGTATGCTCCATCAAGTACATATTGCAATTTATATTTTATATGTTAAAAAATAAAATACCAACATATTAAGTAATTTTCCAAAGCTCATAGGTTAATTAATTGTGTAGAATGAAATTAAACCTATCAGGCTGTAGAGTCTGTGTTTCTTGATATAAGTAAAAGTTTCTTGCCCCACTTTGTAAATGGATTGTATTGTTCTTTACCTATTGAAGTCTCATGTGTCATCTCAGATCGGTATGCCTGTTGAAATCTCATGAGTAGTTTTGGATTGACAAGTAGTAGAAGACGATGAGTTCTCAAGTTCTTGTTGTTCTCCAGTGTTATAAAATTCAGCTCGAGAAAGTCTGACCTTGGGGTTGTGGTTTGTAGGGAACAACATTATATTCAGAAATAAGAAGAAAGGAAGGCTTCTCAGCACAAACTACTACCCCCTCCAATACTGCCAGCATTAACAGAAATAGTGTAGAACTACATGAATAATATAGTAGTGGCAGCCCAGTCCAATTCATGGACATTAGCCAAAATTATCTGGATAATTTCTCCAAGCCCCATTTCTAATTACAAGATCAGTAATTTACTCACAAAGTTTCATTCTAAGTCTTTATCCATCTTAAGAATCGTTTGTTACTTCCTTCTGCACCCCAACATCTGTTACACATAGTTGCTCCCACATCAATGTTTATTATTTAAAGGGTCCCAATTGTGGCACTATCATGATTTTCTTCCAGTTTTTCCCAGTGGCTTACCACAGTTCCTATGCCTCCAGTAGAATATAGGAAATGCAGGGAGGGGATTTAGGTTTATGCACTTCCACAAGAATTTTCTATTATTCATCTATCTTCCCATAATTTGGATGTAACAGCTTTGAATTATTTAAATTTGCATAATTCTTTATAACTTAAATTATTTTTCAGGAATATTTTATTTTTACACTAGCTATAAAGACTAAGCCCCAAGCATTGTATTACATTTTTAGGAAGTAATATAATTTTCTCATTAAAATAAAGTCATTCATTTTGTAAAAAAAAGTACTGAAAATAGTGTCTGCATAAATCTTAGGCGATAGAAAATGTACAATTTCAAAATATTCTCTTCTTGGTACATAATATTTTCATTTTTTTATAAAAGTTGTTGGATGGCTAGATAGATAGATGACAGACAGATAGATAGATGAAAGCTTTTTAAACTTTCATGTTTTCTTTCATAGGAGGCTCTATTCTTCCATCACATAATTTTTAGTACAATGAAGAAAGAAAAATATTCCCCCTCTGTGTTACAGTTGGAATGTTTGTCCCTCAGAAACTCATGTTGAAACTTATTCCCCAATGTGGCAGTATTGAAAGGTGGTCCCTTTACAAAGTACTTGGGTCATGAAGGCTGTGCCCTCATGAATGGATAAATCTATTCATAGATTTATTGATTAATAAATTAATGGATTAATGGAGTAGGACTGATGTCTTTATAAGAAGAAGAAGGACCTGAGCTAGCAGGATGAAACCCCCACTATGTGATGCCCTGTACAATCTCAGGACTCTGCAAAGTCCCTACCATGAAAAAGGCTCTTATCAGATGCAGCCCTTTGACCTTGGACTTCTAAGGCTTCACAACTATAAAAGAAATATATTTATTTTCTTTATAAATTATCCAGCTGCTATTATTCTAAGTGAAGTAACTCAGTAATGGAAAACAAAACATCGTATGTTCTCACTCACACATGGGAACTAAGCTATGAGGATGCAAAGGCATAATAATGATACATTGGACTTTAGGAATTCAGGGGAAAGGTTTGGGGGTGGCAAGAGATAAAAGACAACACACTGGGTACAGTGTACTCTCCTCAGGGGATGGGTTCACTAAAATCTCAGAAATCACCAAAAAAGAACTTATTCATGTAACTAAACACACCTGTTCCTCAAAAACATATTAAAAAATTAAAAATAAAAAAAATTACCCAGTCTCAGATACTCTTGTTATAGCAACCAAAAATGGACTAAGACACTCTTCAAGCATAGGGCTGGGTGTGCCTGGTTATTAGTTCTAGGAGCTTTAGTTCAGTGGCTTCATTGGTGTGAATTAGAGGTTTTCAAGTGGCTTCTAGGAAATTTCACCATGTGATATATTTGAGTAATTTTACTGTGTGACATATTTGGTATTTTAGCAATACTCTAGAGAATGAAGTATCCTTTCTTCAATGTAAGCTGTAGGCTTTACTTTTTATTCCAACTGAAGAATACCTTTAAAATTTCCTTCTTCTTGCTTTGAACACATATTTTCAGTAGCAGGGATAATTTTATTGTTTAGGCTTGGGGAAAAGATCTCAGGGGCTTTAATATGTAGTAAGTAAATAATTATAATTTGGCAGTTCTTCATGCTATTTACTAATGTTCTTATTAGTATTAAACTTGTTCAAAATCAAATACCTCTGAGAAGCATTGGAAACTAGTTTTAATATAAAAGATAACAGATGGACCTATTTTTTCTCTACATGTAGTACTTGCAATTATATGTTGACCTAACATTTCTCATGCTGACTAGAAAAGTTTTCACTCAATTTACTGCATTCCACTTTGAAACTTTTTGCTTCTGGTAGTTACTCTCTGTCTGGTGTTTATTTAACATTCTATCTAAATATTAAGGAGCTGTTTTATTCAAGCCAAGAAATATTTAATTATTTAATTTGATTTTTGAAAAACAGTAAAAATAATGTCAATTCTGTCATTAGAAAATAAGCTATCATCAAGAAATAGCAAATCCATGAGTTTAGACTCACAGAAATATTGTATTATAAGGACATATGTAAATATATATAATGCATAATTATGTGGTATATTATATATGAATATAATATATAATTTATAATATAATATATAAAAATACAATAGTGAATATTAAATATACAGTGATATTTAAAGTTTAAAATAATACATAGGTGTTAAGAAACAGAAATATAGAGGTAAGTGTCAGACCAACTACACGTGAGGAGAGAAGATTAGCAAACAAAACGAAAATTTCACAGAGTTTCAACGGAATTTTTTAGGATGAATGGAGCAGTGCAGATGGACAAGAGTAAGGAGTACATTCCAAGAAAATAAACAGCAATTTCAAGGTGCTGATATATAAAACAGCATCAAAGTTATAGTCATAGATGACAAGGTTTAAACATAGAGTCTAATTAGGAATAATTGTGACATTTCTGCTTCTTAGTTCTTGCAGGATGCATTTTGTTACGGGAACCATAGTGAAAGGTTTACTCAGGCCAGGTCATTCCACTCCCCTGATAGATCAACCAGTTTACTAAATGTGTGTGTTAAGAATACCTCAAGATGGATTAAAGACTTAAATGTAAAATCTAAACCATAAAACCCCTACAAGAAAATCTAGGCAATACCATAGGCATGGGCATAGGCATGGGCAAAGACTTCGTGACTCAGACACCAAAAACAATGGCAACAAAAGCCAAAATTGACAAATGGGATCTAATTAAACTAAAGAGCTTCTGTACAGCAAAAGAAACTATCATCAGAGTGAACAGGCAACCTACAGAATGGGAGAAAATGTTTGCAATCTATCCATCTGGCAAAGGGCTAATATCCAGAATCTACAAAGAACTTAAACAAATTTACAAGAAAAAACCAAACATCCCCATTAAAAAGTGGGCGAAGGATATAAACAGATACTTCTCAAAAGAAGACATTTATACCTAATGCTAAATGACGAGTTAATGGGTGCAGCACACCATCATGGCACACGTATACATATGTAACAAACCTGCACATTGTGCACATGTACCCTAAAACTTAAAGTATAATAATGATAAAATAAAATAAAAAAGAAGACATTTATGCAGCCAATAAACATATGAAAAAAGTCTCATCATCACCGGTCATTAGAGAAATGCAAATCAAAACCACAATGAGATATCATCTGATGCCAGTGAGAATGGCGATCTTTAAAAAGTCAGGAAACAACAGATGCTGGAGAGGAGGTGGAGAAATAGGAATGCTTTTACACTCTTGGTGGGAGCGTAAATTAGTTCAATCACTGTGGAAGACACTGGAGCTTCCTCAAAAAATTACGAATAGGAGCAACTTAGGATCCAGCAATCCTAATTCTGGGTGTATATCCAAAATAATTGAAGTCAGGATCTCAAAGAAATATCTGCTCTCCTGTGTTCATTGCAGAATTATTCACAATAATAAGATATGAAAACAACTTAAATTTCTACTGATGATCAATGGATAAAGAAAATATAGTATATACATATGATGGACTATCTCATAGCCTTAAAAAATAAAGAAGGCCTGGGAATGGGGTCAAGATGGCTGACTAGAAGCAGCAGTGATCAGAGGGTCCCATTGGAAAGATCCAAAACAGTGTGCAAATCCTGCACTGGCAACCAGAGTACCCAGGTTCTGTCATTAGGGTGACTAGGCAGCTAGTGTGAACCATGGAGAGGAAGGAAGAACAGTGTGGTGCCGTGGCTTACCTGAGAGCTACAAAGGGCAGGGGAGCCCCCACCCCCAGCCAAGAGAGGCAGTGAGTGAGCATGCTACTCAGCCTGGCAAACCATGCTTTTTTCATGGAACCGTGCAACCCATGGATTGGAAGCTGCCACTCATGAGCCCACACCACTGGGGCCTTGAGTCCTAACCACAGAGCCGCACAGATTTTCACTTGGGTAGAATTGGCCTAAGCCTGCTGAGTTCCCAGGGGGAGGGATGAGAGCCAACACTGGAATTGCAGGGCCTCCCTGCAGGAACCCCAACTCCAGCCAGGAGCTCAGGGACAGAACTCTGATTTCCCTGGGCCTGAGCCCCTTGGGAGAAGGAAGGCCATAGTCTCCATGGACCAGCAGACTTAGTCTTTCCTCCTGCTAGCTCTGAGGAACCTGGGCAGCCCAAAAGAGTGGGTTTCCCCTGCAGCACAGCACACCCCCTCCACCAATGAACAGCCAACGTGCTTTATTGAATGGGTCCTGCTTCCCATGCTACCCAACTGTGTGAGATCCCCCCAACAGGGGTTGTCAGAAATCGTATGCAGTAGTGTCACTACTGACATCAGGGCACTGCCCCTCGAGGTCAGAGATCATAGAGGAAGAAGCAGGCACCCATCTTTGCTGTTCTCCAGCCTCCTCAAGAGACATCTACAGGCATGGGAGTGAACCAGATGAACAGGGCCTGAAGTGAACCCCCAGCAAACTGCAGCAGCCCTACAGAAGAGGGATCTGACTACTGAAATAAAAACAAACAAACAGAAAGCAACAACAGCAGCATCAACAAAAAAGTCCCCACAAAAACCTCATCAAAGAGTCAGCAGCCTCAAATATTGAAAATAGACAAACTCATAAACACAAGAAAGAACCAATAATAAAAATATGTTGAAAACACAAAAGGCCAGAGTGCCTCTTCTCCTCTAAATGATGATAACGCCTCTCTAGCAAGGGCACAAAACTGGACAGAGGATGAGATGGACAAATTGACAGAAGTAGGCTTCACAAGGTAATAAAAAACTTTGCTGAGGTAAAGGAACATGTTCTAACCCAAATCAAAGAAGCTAAGAACTTTGATAAAAGGTTAGAGGTGCTGCTAAGTAGAACAACCAGTTTAGAGAGGAAGGCAAATGACCTGATGGAGCTGAAAAACACAGCATGAAAACTTAGTGAAGCATGTGTAACTATCAATAGCTGAATCAATCAAGCAGAAGAATGGATATTAGAGTTTGAAGATTATCCTGCTGAAATAAGTCAGGCAGAAAAGACTAGAGGAAAAAGAATGAAAACGAACAAACAAAATCTCTGAGAAATATGGAACTATGTAAAAAGACTGAACTTATGCTATGACTCATTGTAGTACCTGAAGGAAATGGAGCGAATAGAACCAAGTTGAGAAACATATTTCATGATATTATCCAGGAGAACTTACCTAACCTAGCAAGGCAGGCCAATATTCAAATTAAAAAAATACAGAAAACACTACTAAGATACTCCATGAGAATATCAATCCCAAGACACATAATCATCAGATTCACCAAGGTTAAAATGAAGAAAAAAAAAAAATGTTAAGGGCAGCCAGAGAGAAAGACCAGGTCACCTACAAAGAGAAGCTCATCAGACTAACAGCAGATCTCTCAGCAGAAACCCTACAAGCCAGAAAAGAAGGAGGGCCAATATTTAACATCTTAAAGAAGAAATTTTCAATCCAGAATTTCACATCCAGCCAAACTAAGCTTCATAGATGAAGGAAAAATAAAATCCTTTTCAAAAAAGCAAATGCTGAAGGAATTCATCATAAGCAGGTCTACCTTGAAGAGCTCCTGAAGGAAGCACTAAATATGGAGAGGAATGAATGGTACCAGCCACTGAAAAACACATGAAAATATAAAGGCAAATGACACTATGGAAAAAATGGCATCAACAACTGTGCAAAATAACCAGCTAGCCTCATGATGACAGGATCAAATTCACCCATAACAATATTAACCATAAATGTAAATGGGCTAAATGCCCCAATTAAAAGACACAGACTGGCAAATTTGATAGAGTCAAGACCCATTGGTGTACTGTATTCAAAAGACCCATCCCATGTGCAAAGACACACATAGGCTGAAAGTAAAGACATGGAAGAATATTTACCAAGGAAATGGAAAGCAGAAAAAAGCAGGGGTTGCAATCCTAGTCTCTGACAAAACAAACTTTAAACCAGTAAAGATAAAAAAGACAAAGAATCACGTTACATAATGGTAAAGGGATCAATGCAACAAGAAGAGCTAACTATCCTAAATATACATGCATACAATCCAGAAGCAACCAGATCTATAGAACAAGTTCTTAGAGACCTACACAGAGACTTATACTCCCACGCAATAAAGGTGGGAGACTTTAACACCCCACTGTCAACATTAGACAAATCAACAAGACAGAAAATTTACAAGGATAGCCATAACTTGAACTCAGCTCTGGATCAAGTGGACCTAATAGATATCTACAGAACTCTCCACCTCCAAACAACAGAATATACATTCGTTCAGTGCCACATGGCACCTACTCTAACATTGACCACATAATTGGAAGTGAAACACTCCTCAGCAAATACAAAAGAATTGAAATTACAACAAACAGTCCCTCAGACCACAGTGCAATTAAATTAGAACTCAGGATTAAGAAACTCACTAAAAACTACAAAACTATATGAAAATTGAACAACCTGCTCTTCGATGAGTCCTGGGTAAATAGTGAAATCAAGGCAGAAATGAAGAAATTATTTGAAACTAATGAAACAAAGAGACAATGCACCTAAAGAGACAACTCCACCTCTGGGGTTGCACCTAAAGCAGTATTACGAGGGAAATTTATAACACTAAATGTCCATATCAGAAAGCTAGAAAGATCTCAAATTAACACCCTGACATTACAATTTAAAAAACTAGAGAACCAAGAGCAAACAAATCCAAAAGCTAGAAGAAGAGAAGAAATAATTAATATCACAGGTGAACTGAAGGAGATAGAGACACAAAAAAACTTTTCAAAAAATAATGAATCCAGGAGCTAGTTTTTTGAAAAAAATTATAAAATAGATAGACTGCTAGCTAGACTAATAAAGAAGAAAAGAGAGAAGAATCAAATAGACACAAAAACTGATAAAGGGGATATCACCACTGACCACACAGAAATACCAACTACCATGCCTGACTTCAAACTATATTACAAGGCTACAGTAACCAAAACAGCATGGTACTGGTACCAAAACAGAGATGTAGATCAATGGAACAGAACAGAGCCCTCAGAAATAACACCGCATATCTACAACTATCTGATCTTTGACAAACCTGACAAAAACAAGCAATGGGGAAAGGATTCCCTATTTAATAAATGGTGCTGGGAAAATTGGCTAGCCATATGTAGAAAGCTGAAACTGGATCCCTTCCTTACATCTTATACAAAAATTAATTTGAGATAGATTAAAGACTTACATGTTAGACCAAAAACCATAAAAACCCTAGAAGAAAACCTAGGCATTACCATTCAGGACAGAGGCATGGGCAAGGACTTCATGTGTAAAACACCAAAAGCAAAGGCAACAAAAGCCAAAATTGACAAATGGGATCTAATTAAACTAAAGAGCTTCTGTACAGCAAAAGAAACTACCATCAGAGTGAACAGGCAACCTACAGAATGGGAGAAAATTTTTGCAACTTACTCATCTGACAAAGGGCTAATATCCAGAATCTACAATGAACTCAAACTAATTTACAAGAAAAAAACAAACAACCCCATCAAAAAGTGGGCGAAGGACATCAACAGACACTTCTCAAAAGAAGACATTTATGCAGCCAAAAAAACACATGAAAAAATGCTCATCATCACTGGCCATCAGAGAAATGCAAATCAAAACCACAATGAGATACCATCTCACACCAGTTAGAATGGCCATCATTAAAAGTCAGGAAACAACAGGTGCTGGAGAGGATGTGGAGAAATAGGAACACTTTTACACTGTTGGTGGGACTGTAAACTAGTTCAACCATTGTGGAAGTCAGTGTGGCGATTCCTCAGGGATCTAGAACTAGAATTACCATTTGACCCAGCCATCCCATTACTGGGTATATGCTCAAAGGACTATAAATCATGCTGCTATAAAGACACATGCACACGTATGTTTATTGCGGCACTATTCACAGTAGCAAAGACTTGGAACCAACCCAATGTCCAACAATGATAGACTGGATTAAGAAAATGTGGCACATATACACCATGGAATACCATGCAGCCATAAAAAATGATGAGTTCATGTCCTTTGTAGGGACATGGATGAAACTGGAAACCATCATTCTCAGTAAACTATCGCAAGGACAAAAAACCAAACATGGCATGTTCTCACTCATAGGTGGGAATGAGAACACATGGACACAGGAAGGGGAACATCACACTCCGGGGACTGTTGTGTGGTGGGGGGAGTGGGGGAGGGATAGCATTAGGAGATATACCTAATGCTAAATGATGAGTTAATGGGTGCACACACCAACATGGCACATGTATACATATGTAACCTGCACATTGTGCACATGTACCCTAAAACTTAAAGTATAATAATAATAAAATAAAATAAAATAAAAAAGAATGAAGAAACAAATAAAGCTGTGTCATGTAAACTTAGGAAAAACACTATTACAAAAAAAAAAAGAAATACTAACTACCATCAGAGAATACTATAAACAACTCTACACAAATAAACTAGAAAAATCTAGAAGAAATTGATAAATTCCTGCAAACATACGCCCTTCTAGCCCAGAAAAAAAGTTGAAGACTAGACCAGAAAAAAGTTGAATCCCTGAATAGACAAATAACAAGTTCTGAAATTTAGGCAATGATAAATAGCCTACCAACAAAAAAAGCCCAGGACCAGATGGATTCACAGCTGATTCTACCAGAGGTACAAAGAGGAGCTAGTAGCATTCCTTCAGAAACTATTTCAAACAATCGAAAAGGATGGACTCCTCCCTAATTCATTTTATGAGGCCAACATCATCCTGATACCTAAACCTGGCAAAGACACAGCAAAAAACAAAAACCTCAAGCCAATATCCCTGATCAACATCAATGTGAAAATCCTCTATAAAACACTGGCGAATGAAATCCAGCAGCACATCAAAAAGCTTATTCACCACAATCAAGTCAGCTTTCTCCATGGGAGGCAAGGCTGGTTCAACATATGCAAATCGATAATCATAATTCATCACATAAACAGAACCAATGACAAAAAACACATGACTATGTCAATAGATGCAGAAAAGGCCTTTGATAAAATTCAACATCCCTTCATGGTAAAAACTCTCAGTAAACTAGGTATTGATGAAACATCTCAAAATAATAAGAGATATTTATGACAGCCAATACCATACTGCATGGGCAAAAGGTGGAACCATTCCCTGTGAAAACCAACACAAGATGAAGATGCCCTCTTTCATCTTAAACTAAAGAGCTTCAGCACAGCAAAGAAACTATCATCAAACAGGCAACCTACAGAATGGGAGAAAATTTTTGAAATCTACCCATCTGATGAAGGTCTAACATCCAGAATCTACAAGGAACTTAAACAAATTTACAAGAAAAAACAAACAACCCCATCAAAAAGTGGGCAAAATATATGAACAGACACTTCTAAAAAAAAAAGACATTCATGTGGATAACAAACATATGAAAAAATGCTCAACATCACTGATGACTAGAGAAATGCAAATCAAAACCACAATGAGATACCATCTCATGCCAGTCAGAATGGCAATTATTAAAACGTCAAGAAACAACAGATGCTGGCAAGGCTGTGGAGGAATAGAAAAGCTTTTATACTGTTGGGGGGAATGTAAATTACTTCCACCATTGCGGAAGACAGTGTGGTGATTCCTCAAGGATCTAGAACCAGAAAAACCATTTGACCCAGCAATCTCATGACTGTGAATATACCCAAAGGAATATAAAGCATTCTACTATAAAGATACACACACATGTCTATTTATTGCAGCACTATTTACAATAGCAAAGACATGGAACCAACCCAAATGCTCATCAATGATAGACTGGATAAAGAACATGTGATACATATACATCATGGAATACTAGGCAGCCATAAAAAGGAATGAGATCATGTCCTTTGCACACCCATGGATAAAACTGGGAGCCGTCATCCTCAGCAAACTAACAAAAGAACAGAAAACCAAATACTCCATGTTCTCACTTATAAGTGGGAGTTCAACAGTGAGAACACATGGACACAGGGAGGGGATCAACACATGCTGCGTCCTGGGTGGGGTGAGTAGGGAAGGGAGAGCATCAGGACAAATAGCTAATGCATGTGGGGAATGTGGGGCTTAAAACCTAGATGACAGGTTGATAGGTGCAGCAAACCACCATAACATGCATATACCTATGTAAAACACCTGCATGTTCTGCACATGTATCCTTGAAGTTAAAAAAAAGATAAGAATAAATAAAAACAAAATAAATAAATAAATCCTGTTATATCTAGCACCATGGATAAACCACATGGGAAAAAATGAAATTGGTCCCTTAAACCATACTCAAAAATGAACCTAAAGTAGATTAAAGACTTAAACAAATGACCTGAAGCCAAAAATTTTCTAGAAGAAAACATAGAGGAAAAGTTCATGGCATTGGTCTTAGCAGGTTTATTGGGTATAAAACAAAAAGCAAAAGCAACCAGAATAAAAATATACAAGTGGGACTGCATCAAACTAAAAAGCTTCTGCACAGCAAAGGAAACAATCAACCAAAAATATAAAAAGGCAACCTATACAGCAAGATAAAATATTTGCAAACTATGTGTCTGATAAGGGGTTAATATTTAAAATGTATTGGAATACCTACAACTCAGAAAAATACATAAAGATAATCTGATTAAAAAATTGGAAATTAACTTAAATAGATTTGTTTAAAAAAACATATAATTAGATAACAGCTAAAGGAATAGATAAGGTTCTTTTTATTTTTATTTTACTTTAAGTACCAGCATACATGTGCAGAGCATGCAGGTTTATTACATAGGTATGCATGTGCCATAGTAGTTTGCTGAACCTATCAACTCGTCACCTAGGTTTTAAGCCCCACGTGCATTAGCTGTTTGTCCTGATGCTCTCCCTCACCTCCTCAACCACCCACAGGCCCCGGTTGTGTTGGTCCCCTCCCTGTGTCCATGTGTTCTCACTGCTGATGTGGTATTTGGTTTTCTGTTCCTGTGTTAGTGTGCTGAGGATGATGGCTTTCAGCTTCATCCATGTTTCTGAAAAGGACATGATCTCATTTTTTTTTATAGCTGCCTAGCATTCCATGGTGTATATATGGCACATGTTCTTTACCCAGTCTATCACTGATGGGCATTTGGGTTGGTTCCATGTCTTTGCTATTGTGAATGGTGCTGCAATAAACATACATGTGCCTATGTCTCTATAGTAGAATGATTTATATTCCTTTGGGTATACACCCAGAAATGGGATTGCTGGGTCAAATGGTATTTCTGGTTCTAGGTCCTTGAGGAATCACCACACTTTTATCCACAATGGTTGAACTAATTTACATTCCCTCCAACAGCATAAAAGCTTTTCTATTTCTCCACAGCCTTGCCAGCATCTGTCATTTGATGACTTTTTAATAATTACTGTTCTGCCTGGCGTGAGATGGTATCTCATTGTGGTATTGATTTGCATTTCTCTAGTGATCAGTGATATTGATCTTTTTTCCATGTTTGTTAGCTGCATGATTTTTTTTAGAAGTGTCTGTTCATATATTTTGCCCACTTTTTAAAAAATTATACTTTAAGTTCTGGGATGCATGTGCAGAACATGCAGGTTTGTTACATAGGTATACAAGTGCCGTGGTGGTTTGCCGCACCCATCAACCCATTATCCACATTAGCTATTTCTCCTAATGCTACCCCTCCCCTAGCCCCCCCACCACACAAGAGGCCCCAGTGTGTGATGTTCCCCTCCCTGTGTCCATGTGTTCTCATTGTTCAACTTCCACTTATGAGTGAGAACATGTGGTGTTGTTTTTCTGCTCCTGTGTTAGTTTGCCGAAAATGATGGTTTCCAGCTTCATCCATGTCCTTGCAAAGGAAATGAACTCATCCTTTTTCATGGCTGCATAGTATTCTGTGTTGTATATGTGTCACATTTTCTTTATACAGCCTATCATTGATGAGCATTTGGGTTGGTTCCAAGTCTTTGCTATTGTGAATAGTGCTACAACAAACATACGTGTGCATGTGTCTTTATAGTAGAATGAGAAAATTTCGGGCCAATATCCCTGATGAACATCGATGCAAAAATCCTCAGTAAAATACTGGCAAACCAAGTCCATCAGCACATCCAAAAGCTTATTCACCACGCTCAAGTCAGCTTCATCCTTGTGATGCAAAGCTGGTTCAACATATGCACATCAATCAATGTATTCCATCACATAAACAGAACCAATGACAAAAACCACATGATTATCCCACTATATGCAGGAAAGGCCTTCGATAAAATTCAACACCGATTCATGCTAAAAACTCTCAATAAACTAGGTATTGATGCAATGTATCTCAAAATAGTAAGAGCTATTTATGACAAACTCATAGTCAATATCATACTGAATGGGGAAAAGCTGCAAGAATTGCCTTTCAAAACTGGCATGAGACAAAGATGCCCTCTCTCACCACTCCTATTCAACATAGTATTGGAAGTTCTGGCCAAGGCAATCAGGCAAGATAAATAAATAAAGGGTATTCAAATAGGAAGAGAGGAAGTCAAATTGTCTCTGCTTGCAGATGACATGATTGTATATTTAGAAAACCCCATCGTCTCAGCCTAAAATCTCCTTAAGCTGATGAGCAACTTCAGCAAAGTGTCAGGATACAAAATCAGTGTGTAAAAATCACAAGCATTCCTGTACACCAATAATAGAAAAACAGAGAGCCAAATCATGAGCGAACTCCCATTCACAATTGCTATGAAGAGAATAAAATACCTTGGAATACAACTTACAAGGGATGTGAAAGACCTCTTCAAGGAGAAATTTTGCCCATTTTTGATGGAGTTGTTGGGGTTTTTTTTGGAAATTTGTTTAAGATCCTTGTAGATTCTGGATATTAGACCTTTGTCAGATGGGTAGATTGCAAAATTTTTCTCCCATTCTGAAGGTTGCCTGTTTTCTCTAATGACTTTTTGTTGTTGTTGTTGTTGTTGTTTTGCTGTGCAGAAGCTCTTCAGTTTAATTAGACCCTATTTGTCAATTTTCGCTTTTGCTGCAATTGCTTTTGGCGTTTTCATCATAAAATCTTAGCTCATGCTTATGTTCTAAATGGTATTGCCCTGGTTTTCTTCTCAGCTTTTTTTTTTTGGTTTTTGTTTTATATTTATTTCTTTAATCCATCTTGAGATAATTTTTGCATAAGGTGTAAGGCAGGACTTCAGTTTCAGTTTTCTGCATATGGCTAGCCAGTTTTCTGAGTACAATTTATTAAATAGGAAATCTTTTTCCCATTACTTGTTTTTGTCAGGTTTGTCGAGGATCAGATGGTTGTAGGATGTGTGGTGTTATTTCTGAGATCTCTGTTCTGCTCCTTTGGTCTATAAGTCTGCTTTGGTACCAGTACCATGCCCTTTTGGTTATTGTAGCCTTTTAGTATAGTTTGAAGTGAGGTAGTGTGATGTCTCCAGCTTTGTTCTTTTTGCTAAGGATTGTCTTGGCTGTATGGGCTCTTTTTTACTTCCATATAAATTTTAAAGTAGTGTTTTTTTAAATTCTGTGAAGAATTTCAGTGGTAGTTTGATGGGAATTGCATTGAATCTATATATTACTTTGGGCAGTATGGCCATTTTCATGATATTGATTCTTCCTATCCAGAAGGATGGAATGTTTTTCTTTTTTTGTGTGCCCTCTCTTATTTCCTTGAGCAGTGGTTTATAGTTCTCCCTGAAGAGGTCCTTCATGTCTCTTAGACAAGGTATTTTTAGTGAGAATTACCATTCAAACTTTTGCAATGAATGTAATTTGTTGAATAGATTTTCATTTGGCTACTTAAAATTTACTTTAAATATGAAGACCTATGCATCTGCTTTTAATATTAGGTATTGAAATATTGTTACAAATTCTACTTTCTCTCATTGAATGATTGGTGAAATAAATTACCTTACCTGGAGTCCAAATAGGTAACCGTCTCCAAGTTAAGTAATTTGATACTGTACATGGCTAAGATAATTATTGTATGTTTGATTGAGATTCTTCTATTTTAATATTTTATACTTTTATGTTTCCTTCTTTTTAGAGTTCTCATTTTTAATTTATCTCAATTCCTTTGTTCAAAGTTAAATTTACACACATTCTATTGTTACCTTGTTAAGCACTACTGCTTCCTTTAAAATGTTAAAATTTTTATTGCCCCTTGTATTAATTACTCTAAGAATTTCTTCGTCACTTTTGTGTGATCATGTGGTATGTGAGCCTCCAAGAGTATCTTAAGAATGATCTAATGGGCACATCATTTCCATTTATACCTCTTCCCTCACCAAGCTTTTCCAAATAAGCACACAACCTAACCAAATATCACTGTGATTTCATTGGTATTCCTTGGTCTTCTATGACCAATTTGCTTTTTTTAAATATTAACAAAGTAGCTGCCACAGGCTGAAGCTCTGTGTATCCCATATAAATTCTGTCTATATAGGCTTGAATGTCTGTCTATTTTATTAGAGAATCATGTGTTTTGTCCACTGGCATAGTATTATCATGTTTCTATTTAGGATAAAAAGGTTATATTTTAATTGAGATCTAAGTCAAAAAGATTCATTGGGCAGAAACATAGAAGTATTGATACTGTGTATATGATGGCACTATTAAATATCCAATTTATCCACAGACTCAGATTTTCTCCCGTTTATTTATTTCAGTTCATTATTATTTATTCAATATCAACATTGTCTTGGAAATATATTTTAAATTAAATTAATATCACTTTCTTCTTCTCACTGAATGCATAAAATGATACTTCAATGAATGCTTATTAGCTGACAATATTGTTGCATGACAGTGAAGTAGTAACGTCCAAATTTCAAAGTGATTACACTTATTAGAACACATTTTTAACTATTGAAATTTTAAAACATCAGGGCCAGGTGCAGCGGCTCACACCTGTAATCCCATTACTGTGGGAGGCCAAGGCAGGCTGATCAATTGAGATCAGGAGTTCAAGACAAGCCTGGCTAACATGGCAAAACCCTGTCTCTACTAAAAATACAAAAATTAGCTGGGAGTTTTAGTGCACACCTGTAATTTCAGCTACTAAGAAGGCTGAGGCAGAAGAATTGCTTGAACCCAGGAGGTGAACGTTGCAGTGAGCCAAGATTGCATCACTGCACTCCAGCCTAGGCTACAGAGTGAGACTCTGCCTCAAAAAATAAAATAAAATAAAACAAAACAAAATAAAATAAAATAAAATAAAATAAAATAAAATAAAAATAAATAAAATAAAATTAAATTAAATTAAAATAAAATAGAAATTTTAAAATATCAATGACTTGAATCTCAAAAGCAATACAATTACTAATATTCACACTATAATAGTAGTTTCAAAATAGATTAGATATAAACTTTTCAGGAGAAAAGACAATAAATCAACAGGGTATTCCTGAAAATACAGAGAAGTAACTGAACTATTTGAGGAGCATCATGGCATAGAGAGGGACAATAATAACCAACAGGTCCAGTAACACATGATTTACCTAAATAGTAAGATAAGCATTTTTACACATATATATTTATCAAATAGTTATTTTGTCTATTGTATGACAGATGTTCTTTAAAAGATAGAGTGTGTAATTTTGGTCTGGGTGAAGTGTGTGGCTGAATAAGCCTTGTCACCATATTCCTTATTCTAAAGTTGAGGAAAGACTAGGCATTCTAGCAGCTTCAATGGATTGTGTGTCACATGATAGCTTTCTTTGAAGTTCGTTTTTTGCTACATTTCCTGCCATTGTGTTTCAGATTGTTTCCCTAACTCATTATTATTTTGTCCTTTATAATAAAATTGCTGAGTTTATCCAAGTGCTTGTTCTTTGTACATACCTGCCAGGTTTATATTTCTCTAAAACTCTTGCATGTCAAAGGTTCATAGAAAATATGTTATTGTTGCACACTAAAGTCTTACATTTCAGAATTACACCTCTAGTTCAGAGTTAGAGAGCCTTTTTTCCCTGTTCTGACAGGGTAGCCGATTCAGGGTGTCCACTGGAAAATTATAGCCATTTATCAATGAAGGCGAGGGAGTCATCTTTTATTGTAAAACGTTAGGCTTCTGGATGATTCTAAACTATCACAGACAGAATTACTCCCATTGTACTCCTCGGGGGCTTCTTGCTTCTCAGAAAAGAAAAACAGAGATAGTAAAGTTTGTTTGTTTCTTAACCACTGTCTACCTGGAGACTCCAAATATGTCCTTGCTTCAGACCTCATCTAGATTTTAGGCACTTTTTTCTCAGAAAGTATTAAATTGCAGTATTCAAATCAGTATGACTTGTAGTCTAAACTGCAGTTGAATTTTCTGTGTAGTTTATGCACAAGAAAGGCATTTGTTTATGAATGGATGTGGGAGTTTGCTACTAGGAGAATAAAGAGGCAAGGAAAATATTTTATTTTTGCTTTTGGTTTAATATTCTTTTGATTTCTTTTCTCAGTAACAAATTCACGGAGGGCAACTTATCTGGGTACCTACCTGAGAACCTTAATGAAGCACAGTTTCCTTTGCTGCAGCATAGAAGATGCTTTTCATTTTCTATGGGAGCTCTTATATGACTAACCTACCCTCTCTATGTATTCAATTTGGCTAGTAAAATAGAAAGGAACATTAATACTTTAAGAAAAAATGATATGTTGTAGTCTAATGTTCCGCCTTTCTCATCACGTTTATGTTCCTAACCGCATCTATTTTTATTCCCACATATTTGCCAATCTAGACATTTAGGACTTGTAGAAACAAAACCTTGCATCACCATATTTCAAGGCCAAGTTAATTTAATAATAAATAATGAAGTAGTCATTGATAATTTATTTTTTAAAAGTTAAGCCTGGAAGTAGTGCCTCCTCTTTTAAACTAATTTTAAAAATTTTTATATAAAAACTAATTTATTTCAGATTGGAAGATTCTTAAAGTCAGAAACCAATTATTAAAGTAAAGGAATATAATTCAACTGCTAATAATATTATCATGTGTAACAGATGTTATCTTAAATGTTAACAGCCAATATAGTTTTCCTCTCCTTTACACTGAAACCATCTGGAAATAAAATTCAGTAAAACCAGTGTGGGAGTGAAAGACAGCTAAAGAGTAACTGCTTTATATGTATCTGACCACAAAAACCAACCTTAAGCTGATTACAACACAATATTTTTCAAAAATTGAATTAAGTTAAACAAGCTTCATGGAGAATTGCTTAAAGATGGCAGTTGACCTACTTTTACAGATATTAAAAACTTCTCACAGTCTATTTGACTTGAGCCATACTCATCAACTCAGGATTTTTTGCTCTTCCTTATAGACAGTTTTCAGACAATAAATTTATTTCTAAACGTTTATTCTACAAATATATACTGAGCACATATTATGTTCCAGGAACTGTTCAAAGTGCAGGAGACAACCAATAGTAAAATAGACAGCAATCTCTGCCATTATGGGGTTACCCTTTACTAGGTGTAATAGGTATATTTTTTTCATGTATATGGAAAACAGTGTAAGGTTATGGATATATTGTTTCACTGTAGCTATGGAAAACTTAGATTATGATGCATAATTTTAATCTTTTTCTTAGTTCTTCAAGTTTTTTATTCCTATTATCTTTTTACTTTATCACAATTTTTAATTAATCTTATATTGAAATGATCTTTGTGTTATGAACTGTCTTAAATTTCTTCTGAAAATTTCTGAAGTAAAATTCTCCTGAAGTAAATTTCTTCTGAAAATTCTGAAGTAAAATTCTCCTGAAGTAAATTTCTTCTGAAAATTCTGAAGTAAAATACACAAAATTAATGTAATATTCATATCCCCAATTTGATAAGTGTAAATTAATAGAATCAAACTTACTAAAAATTTAGATTTACTATAAGCTTAGGCATTAAAATTTTCACAAACTACAAGGGCATATGTTTATTTCAAAGAGAAAGGATGATTCATGATAGAAAACTATCACTACAGAAGTCAAGAGAACTGAGATTTATTTTTCATTGGTTTTATATGTGGTTATGTATGAAGCATGACCTCTCAAGGTCACAAATGATAAAAATGTATTTTACCCAATGGAATATAAAAATTCTACATAATTTTAAGTCTATTGCTAATATATGCTAATCAGTTAAGAATGACTTGGCACTTATAAGGTATCAGTATTATCTTTAAGTTTCTTAAACACCTTGTTTACTCAGTCAAGTCTATCAACTGACTTACGTTTATTAGTTATTAACCCAAAGTAATCCTATATGATAGATATTCTCATTTTGGAGATCAAGGAAATTATGGTTTAGAGACACTAAGCCACTTTAGCAAGTTATCACGATAAATAAGCAACTGTATTTGTAATTGAATGTAGGCAAACTTACATCACAGCTGACAGAACTGATCACTACCCAGCTACAGTATTTATTGTGTATGAGACGTGGCAAACACATTAATTGTATATTTAACTGAAGATATAACTAAAAATGTGTTTAATACATTAGGTGACAAATGGGGCATGGGAAAGTCTAGTACAAATGGATTTTAGAGCAAGAAGAAAAATTATCTTTGAATATTGTTGAAAGGAACTTCAAAATGTTGGGCAATATAGAATGGGCATTTTCAGGAAGTTGAAATATTATTAAGAAAGCCATATTGTACAATCATAGACTTTAGAATTGAAAGAGCCTGGAAAGACTATTTGTAGATAGGATAATGGTCCTCAAAAGACGTCATCACTCTAAGTATGTGGAACCTCTGAATATGTCATGCTATCTAGCAAAACGGACTTGCAGATGTGCTTAAGCATTTAGACCTTCTGATGGGAATATTTTCCTGGATTATCAATGTGGGCCCATTCTAATTCATGAGCCCTGCAAATTAACAAAGCTCTCCAATCTAGAGTCAGAGAGACAGACAGAGGGATGTGACAAAATGAGAAAGCAGGTGAGATTTGAAGCTTGAGAGGGACTTCAGTAGATATTGCTAGCTTTGAAGATGGAGAAGGGGGCAGGAACCAGAGAATCTGGTGGACAATAGACGGGAGAATGTCTTCAGGCTGACATCCTGAAAGGACATGGAGACCTCAGGTCTAGAATACCAAGGAATTGAATTCTGCCAATAATCTGAACAAGCTAGGAAACCAATCCTCCCCAAGAGCCACCAGAAAGGAATTCTGACAGCTTGCGTTTAACTCAGTGAGACTCGTATCAGACTCTTGACCTACAGAATTGTAAAAAATAATGTTTGCATCATTTAAACCCTTTAATTTTTGGCAATTTGTTATGGAGTCTAGAGAAAACTAATATACCACCTGAAAAAAAATTCTTCACATAGGTAGGTTAGTTATATAAGGGAATGTATCTTAGACATGTGAGGTGGGTTTTTACATGTAACACAGACAGAACATGGCAGTTCCATTTGAAAAATTCAATATTGACAGGTATTCATCCTGGTTTTTAAGATCCCTTGGAAAACAGGTTTAAGAATCATTGTTAGCAATATATTCTAGGGAAGTAAACACTTTAGAAAAACTTAGATCTGGTAAGAAGGATTTCAATTCTGTGTAATTAAATTTTTCATAAAATGATAGAACACTGAAGTTGGAGGCAAATTTGAAGATATTCACAATCAGTCCTGTAGTCCAGCATATGAAGATGCTGAGGCATGGAAGTTGTCTACGTAAACTTTAGTTTCCAAATCAGGAAAAGGTTTTGGAAATAAACTTTCAAATTCAAGAACCTACTTTTTCTTAGTGTTCATATTTGTTTATGTTATGTCTATTCTCAGGTCAGATGGAAAACTACAACCTCAGTCTCATAAGTGCCTTCTCTACCCATAAATCTACAGCCTGATTATAGAATCAAATGCTAAAGGGAAGTGTGAGCCTAAATTCCACTGGAGAAAGCTATTGTAATGATTTATTAGGAAGATGATTCATTATATCATCACTAAGATGAGAACAACACCTATATTACAAGGGCTACATGGCCTGCACTTTTCACACCATATTTTAGAAACCTTAAACCCAAACTGTGACAGGTATATATAAAAGGAATTGATATAAACTCCCTTAAAAATGCAAATGCATTCATAACTTTAAGTCTGCACATATATTCTACCACTGACTCGGACTTCTAAACAGTTTCAATTTTCTCCAGACCTTTTTATGGAGTTCCTATACTTATTTAATATAAGGGATTCACTTCTGTCATTAGAGACACAAATTATTCCTCAAGAACTTTACATACTGTATATCACATGGGAGCTTAGCAAATCATCTCTGACAGTTAATAAAATCTATATAAAATAACAATGAAAAGACAGACAAATATCAACATATTTTGTCTTAGTCTTCCCCATGTTGCTGATAACAAATCCAAAGAATATCATTTATTCTTTACCCAAGTTTCTTTGGAAGAACTTGAAATAACACATGGAATGAGTATGGGAATAGGTCAAGTGTGATATTCCATTGTTGGATTCTTGAACCCTATCATTATTCCCATTAATTAGGAATATGTATTAACATTAAATCAGATTGGAATCTGGCTATAAATCATTTCCAACTCATAGTTGCAACTCTTTTTGAGAGAATTGGGTTGGGAAAAATTCTTTATAGTGATTTATATCTAAAGTTCGTGGTGAATGGTCAAAGTCACTACCAGTATATATGATTACCTCCTATTTGAGGGATTATTTTTTTTGAATCAAAGACCTGTTTTTTTTTTTTTCCAGATTTAATTACAATGACTTACAGATGCTATGAATTATCTCTGTGACTGAATTAGATAGTCATTTTATAGTGACACTGATGCTTCCTAAATGTTTTAAAGTAGGCTGTAATTCAAATGATCTCACAGAAATTTCTAGGATTTAGAATCAAAATATTATTGAAAACAACCATGACTTGTTTTTACATCTATTATTGCTTCTTTGTGCAGCCAACTAATCATAAAAAAAATTTTTCCTGAGAGAGAGATGGAAGGAGAGAGAAAATGACCTCTTCCAAATGAGTCAGATCTGTTATCTTTGTAATTCAGAAATTCTCGATTTGAAGCTTAAATTTTTGGTGTTTTTGGTGATATGTGTGCTATTTAATGATGATAGCGGCAACAGCAGATAATATTTATTAACTGCCTAATTTAGGCCAGGAATTACTATACTTTACCTCATTTAACAGAGAATACAGCAATAGAAATGTACCATATATGGAAATACTTGATTATTAAGATAATAAAAATAAGAACATAATATCTAAACCTTGTTAAAAATTTGAGACAAATCTCAAAAATAATTTCTGAATATAATTCCAAAATACAAAACCATATTAACAACAATTTTGTTTCTAAAACAAAATCATTGATGAAAAGAAAAATGTCACCTACTATGTACCCACAAAATTAAAAATAAAAAATTTAAAAAAAAGAAAATGAAAAACAACTGAAGTCATTTTAAATATTTTATTTTAAATGGAAGTAATCAGGAATAATATTTCTTAAAAACTAGTTTGTGAAATTATGATGATAAAATTCAAAATTTCGATCAAGGTAGGAAAATATGTATAATTTTCAAGTTGCTACCAAAGAAGCAAAAGAGAGAGATTAAAAAAAAAGAGACATTTAAAACAGACCAGGGACTTCAGAAACCAACTAAGAAGAAAAGACAATAAGCATACACAAAGCAACTGTTTATAATGAATTGGGCAGCACAGGGCTAAGGTGCTTGAGAGAAAGGAAGAAAAGAGGTGACCTCTGCATTCAACTTGGCTTTCTATGATTATCACTACCCAAATTATGGCACAGAGAATTGTCAGAGAAATACAAATGCACCCTCAGGAAATATACACATATGGCAGGAGAGCTTAGTCAAACAAAGTAGAGATCTAACTGGAAGGTGTCTGGTTTGGATGCTGGAGTTTGCTGAATCAGCTGCAATTTATAGGACAGGAAACTAGTGGTGAAGGAATTGCACAGATAAGAAAATCCAGAGGACTGCATAGGTTTCCCTTTGAGGCTTTGCCCAAATACTAACTTGTGCATGCATTGGGCAAGACCCTGAAACCAGTCAGAGAACAGCTAATACTAGGGGATGGGGGATCAGGGAGATGAATGCTTATTCTGGAGGCCTTACTGAATATGTGTTAGGAGATATGACTAGACAAATTGGAGATGCATCATTAAACAGACAGACATGCTCTCGTGATCCAAGAAAGATGTTTTAGGACAGGGTTACTCTAGTCTTTGAGTAAAAAATATGCTGTATCCTGCATAACAATTTCTGAAACCAAGGTTTTATAGGATCAAACAGACCTGTCTGCTAGCCAGAACTAAACTTAATACAATTTAAATATGGGCAAAAAATAAGCTTGCAGCATCTGCCTTGTTTAGGATAGAATTAAAATTACTAGACAAGCAAAGAAGGAGGTGAATATGACTCTCAAGTAGTGGAAAAAAAGCTATAGTATCAAATTCAGATGACACAGATGTTTGGGAATTTAAAGATAAGTGTAGTTAAACACATGTGATAAAAATTTTATGTACTTAAAAAAGGCATAACATTGGGAATCTCTACAAAGATACGGAATGGATACGAAGAAATTAACTAAAATTCTAGACCTGAAGAATTCAATATCTGAAATGAAAATTTAACAGCAGATCAATTTTTGCATCTTATAAACAAGAACACCGGTTTTAGGAAATATGAGTCTGTACATTCAGTCTGTTATAAGAAATGTCAGTTATTAGCATGTTTTAAAGGTGACTAGATCAAGTCATTTGCATTTTTTTTCACAGGGGTTGACCCTGGGTAATTAGGAGAGAAATGGATCAAAGGCAAGATGTTTAAACTGCTTTCTCTTTAGTCCATTCTCTTACTTTGTCAACCTCTTCTTGCCACATGTATCAGGTAGCTAGTCATTATTCATATTACAGCATTTTCTGCAAAATCTTATATAAAAGAATATGCCTACTAACATTAGATGAGGATGAAAATTTGAGGCCGGCGGAGCCAAGATGGCTGAATAGGAACAGCTCCAGTCTACAGCTCCCAACCCGAGCGGCACAGAAGACAGGTGATTTCTGCATTTTCGTTTGAGGTACCGGATTCATCTCACTAGGGAGTGCCAAACAGTGGGTGCAGGACAGTCGGTGAAGCGCACTGTGTGTGAGCCCAAGCAGGACGAGGCATTGCCTCACTCAGGAAGCGCAAGGGGTCAGGGAGTTCCCTTTCTTAGTCAAAGAAAGGGGTAACAGACGGCACCTGGAAAATCAGGTCAGTCCCACCCTAATACTGTGCTTTTCCAACGGGCTTGGAAAATGGCACAACAGGAGATTGTGTCCCGCACCTGGCTCGGAGGGTCCTATGCCCACAGAATCTCACTGACTGCTAGCACAGCAGTCTGAGATCAAACTGCAAGGCAACAGGGAAGCTGGGGGAGGGGTGCCCACCATTGCCCAGGCTTGCTTAGGTAAAAAAAGCAGCCAGGAAGCTCCAACTGGGTGGAGTCCACCACAGCTCAAGGAGGCCTGCCTGCCTCTGTAGGCTCCATCTCTGGGGGCAGGGCACAGACAAACAAAAAGTCAGCAGGAACCTCTGCAGACTTAAATGTCCCTCTCTGACAGCTTTGAAGAGAGTAGTGGTTCTCCCAGCACGCAGCTGGATATCTGAGAATGGACAGACTGCCTCCTAAAGTGGGTCCCTGACCCCCGAGCAGCCTAATTGGGAGGCACCCCCCAGTAGGGACAGACTGACACCTCACTCGGCCAGGTACTCCTCTGAGACAAAACTTCCAGAGGAACTATCAGACAGCTGAATTTGTGGTCTCACGAGAATCCACTGTTCTGCAGCCATCGCTGCTGACACTCAGCCAAACAGGGTCTGGAGTGGACCTCTAGTAAACTCCAACAGACCTGCAGCTGAGGGTCCTGTCTGGTAGAAGGAAAACTAACAAACAGACAGGACACGCACACCAAAAACCCATCTGTACATCACCATCATCAAAGACCAAAAGTAGATAAAACTACAAAGATGGGGAAAAAACAGAGTAGAAAAACTGGAAACTCTAAAAAGCAGAGCACCTCTCCTCCTCCAAAGGAACGCAGTTCCTCACCAGCAATGGAACAAAGCTGGATGGAGGATGACTTTGACGATTTGAGAGAAGAAGACTTCAGACGATCAAACTACTCTGAGCTATGGGAGGAAATTCAAAATAATAGCAAAGAAGTTAAAAACTTTGAAAAAAAATTAGACGAATGGATAACTAGAATAACCAATGCAGAGAAGGGCTTAAAGGAGCTGATGGAGCTGAAAGCCAAGTTTCGAGAACTACGGGAACATTGCAGAAGCCTCAGGAGCCGATGCAATCAACTGGAAGAAAGGGTATCAGTGATGGAAGATGAAATGAATGAAATGAAGTGAGAAGGGAAGTTTAGAGAAAAAAGAATAAAAAGAAATGAACAAAGCCTCCAAGAAATTTGGGACTATATGAAAAGACCAAACCTACATCTGATTGGTGTACCTGAAAATGACGGGGAGAATGGAACCAAGCTGGAAAACACTCCGCAAGATATTATCCAGGAGAACCTCCCCAATCTAGCAAGGCAGGCCAACATTCAGATTCAGGAAATACAGAGAACGCCACAAAGATACTCCTCGAGAAGAGCAACCCCAAGACACATAACTGTCAGATTCACCAAAGTTGAAATGAAGGAGAAAATGTTAAGGGCGGCCAGAGAGAAAGGTCAGGTTACCCACAAAGGGAAGCCCATCAGACTAACAGCTGATCTCGTGGCAGAAACTCTACAAGCCAGAAGAGAGTGGGGGCCGATATTCAACATTCTTAAAGAAAAGAATTTTCAACCCAGAATTTCATATCCAGCCAAACTAAGCTTCATAAGTGAAGGAGAAATAAAATACTTTACAGACAAGCAAATGCTGAGTGATTGTGTCACCACTAGGCCTGCCCTAAAAGAGCTCCTGAAGGAAGCACTAAACATGGAAAGGAACAACCAGTACCAGCCACTGCAAAAACATGCCAAACTGT
>NW_026652288.1:44240855-44474569 GCF_009828535.3 Hylobates moloch
GAAAAAATTCGGCTCCAAACAAAGGATTAGTCTATCATGAAACATAATTTATTTTTATTTGATTAAGTGTCATTTATTTTATGTCATAGTCTCATGTTCAGAAGATTGAGTTACTCTTACTTCTCAGTACACAGGGCACTATATTTGTATTTCCTTTATGCACTATTCTTACTAAGTTTAGTAACAAGCTATAGCTTCTATTACATTCATTTGGGATTATTCTTCTGTTTCCTAATTATGTATAAAAATGCACAAAATTGAGTAACTTGGTAAAATTCACTTGAAATTATTCTAGATCACAGTTTTTTTTGAGCTATTTAATCAATCATCAATAGTTTTCTAAATTATTTTTTCTGTCATCAATTTACGTTTCCTCATATTGATTTTAGTGCTTTAATTTTTTTTCCAAAATGTATAGTTCATCAAGATATTCAAATTATTTTACAAAATATTTTGTGCTTGTAAATATATTCCTTTTTATTTTTCATTCATTTTTGCCTTTTCTGTCTTATATTGACTTTCTCATTCTCATCAAAACATTGTCTAACTTTTCAATTATTTTAAAGTTTCAATATTATCCATTATTTCCTGGCTTTATTATTATAGACTTCTAGTCATATTATATTTATTCATATTTTGTTGACTCTTTCTATTGAATATTAATTTGTGTTCCAATAAATTAAATTGTGTCCAAATACAATTTAGAGCTATAAACTTCTAAGTTCTGCTTTTGCTATGCCCCACAAATTTTAACATGCATTGCTTTGTTACTTAGATTTATTTTATGAATTCTTCTTTAAATCAATGTTTCATTACCAGAAATATAGGATCTTTACTACAGCTTTTGTTATTGGCTTTCTAATTTTATTTTCTTATGATTAGAAAATTTTACCTGCTAATATTGCAGACCTTAAAGTAATTGAGAAATATAATTTTGGAAACTGCATTCAACAATGTACCAATATGAGATGTTAAATATACATTTACAATTAAAACACACACACACACACACACACACAAACACACATGCACATTTCAGGAAAATGTGTGCTAAAATATATTGTGATATGTTCATGGGATTAACTATGTTTTTGAAATGATATTTTAGTTCATAAATGTTATAGCACGGCATATTTTATTATATCTAGTAAATTTAAACTACATATCATAACTCTAAATATGTCTAGTTTGTGTAATTTATAACATGGAAAAAACTATGTACACTTTAGTAAATTGTTTTTGTTTGTTAGTTGTTTGTTATTAAGAAAATATTCTATCTACTATGGGAAAAGGTGATAGTTTGGGGATAATGGAGTTCATTGTAGATTCTGGATATTAGCCCTTTGTCAGACGAGTAGATTGCAAAAATTTTCTCCCATTCTGTAGGTTGCCTGTTCACTCTGATGGTAGTTTCTTCTGCTGTGCAGAACCTCTTTAGTTTAATTAGATCCCATTTGTCAATTTTGGCTCTTGTTGCCATTGCTCTTGGTGATTTAGACATGAAGTCCTTGCCCATGCCTATGTCCTGAATGGTATTGCCTAGGTTTTCTTCTAGGGTTTTTAGTCTAACATTTAAGTCTTTAATCCCTCTTGAATTAATTTTTGTATAAGATGTAAGGAAGGGATTCAGTTTCAGCTTTCTACATATAGCTAGCCAGTTTTCCCAGCACCATTTATTAAATAGGGAATCCTTTCTCCATTTCTTGTTTTTGTCAGGTTTGTAAAAGATCAGATAGTTATAGATATGCAGCATTATTTCTGAGGGCTCTGTCCTATTCCATTGGTCTATATCTCTGTTTTGATACCAGACCATGCTATTTTGGTTACTGTAGCCTTGTAGTATAGTTTGAAGTCAGGTAGCGTGATGCCTCCAGCTTTGTTCTTTTGGCTTAGGATTGACTTGGTGACGCGGGCTCTTGTTTGGTTCCATATGAACTTTAAAGTAGTTTTTTCCAATTCTGTGAAGAAAGTCATTGGTATCTTGATGGGGATGGCATTGAATCTATAAATTACCTTGAGCAGTATGGCCATTTTCATGATATTGATTCTTCCTACCCATGAGCATGGAATATTCTTCCATTTGTTTGTATCCTCTATTATTTCATTGAGCAGTGGTTTGTAGTTCTCCTTGAAGAGGTCCTTCACGTCCCTTGTAAGTTGGATTCTTAGGTATTTTATTCTCTTTGAAGCAATTCTGAATGGTAGTTCACTCATGATTTGGCTCTCTGTTGGTCTTTTATTGGTGTATAAGAATGCTTGTGATTTTTGCACATTGATTTGGTATCCTGAGACTTTGCTGAAGTTGCCTGTCAGTTTAAGAAGATTTTGGGCTGAGACAATGGGGTTTTCTAGATATACAATAATGTCATCTGCAAACAGGGACAATTTGACTTCCTGTTTTCCTAATTGATTACCCTTTATTTCCTTCTCCTGCCTGATTGCCCTGGCCAGAACTTCCAACACTATGTTGAATAAGAGTGGTGAGAGAGGGCATCCCTGTCTTGTGCCAGTTTTCAAAGGGAATGCTTCCAGTTTTTGCCCATTCAGTATGATACTGGCTGTGGGTTTGTCATAGATAGCTCTCATTATTTTGAGATACATCCCATCAATGCCTAATTTATTGAGAGTTTTTTGCATGAAGGTTGTTGAATTTTGTCAAAGGCCTTTTCTGCATCTATTGAGATAATCATGTAGTTTTTGTCACTGGGTCTGTTTACATGCTGGACTACATTTATTGATTTGCATATGTTGAACCAGCCTTGCATCCCAGGGATGAAGCCCACTTGATCATGGTGGATAAGCTTTTTGATGTGCTGCTGGATTCGGTTTGCCAGCATTTTATTGAGGATTTTTGCATGGATGTTCATCAGGGATATTGTTCTGAAATTCTCTTTTTTTGTTGTGTCTCTGCCAGGTTTTGGTATCAGGATGATGCTGGCCTCATAAAATGAGTTAGGGAGGATTCCCTCTTTTTCTATTGATTGGAATAGTTTCAGAAAGAATGGTACCAGCTCCTTTACCTCTGGTAGAATTCAGCTATGAATCCATCTGGTCCTGGACTTTTTGTGGTTGTTAAGCTATTCATTATTCCCTCAATTTCAGAGCCTGCAATTGGTCTATTCAGAGATTCAACTTCTTCCTGGTTTAGTTTTGGGACAGTGTATGTGTTGAGGAATTTATCCATTTCTTCTAGATTTTCTAGTTTATTTGCATGGAGGTGTTTATAGTATTCTCTGATGATAGTTATATGTTTTTAATGGAAGTATAGCATCAACCCACCTTTTGATTGAGATGTTTTTAGGAAAGTTATGTTACATTTTGTTTTACATGGATGTTTTAGGTCACATGTCTGACCATGTCTTTTATAGGTAAGAGATCAAAAACAATGAGTTTCTATTAAGAGCAAAATATACTATACTCATCTATTATCTGTCCATCTACACTCAGTAGCCTTTGTAAATCTTTGCATCTATTAGAATCCCACAGAAGCCACATTAATAAAATTCAAATTTGCATAAATACTTCTTCAAAGTTATTTCAGAAATTGTCGGATGCTTACATAACTGCATCTTTTTGCAGATGTAGCACTGGTATGCAGTCATAGAGTTTATTCCAATATTGCCATCTGCAACAATCATTATGGAATATATAGTACATGCAATATGAAACTGATTTAGATTAAGGTTTAGAGTGTACACGTGCAGGTTTGTTACATGGGTAAATTGCACGTGTCATGGGGGTTTGGTGTACAGATATTTTGTCACCCAGATAGTAAGCATAGTACCTGATAGGTACCTTTTTAAAATCCTTGTCCTTTTTCCACTCTCTACCCTCAAGTTAGCCCAGTGTCTGTTGTTCCCTTTTTTGTGTCAATATGTACTCACTGTTTAGCTCCCACTTATAAGTTAGAATATGCGGTATTTTTTTTTGTTTCTGTGTTAACTAACAATGATTTTTTAAACTATGATTTTCACTGCCTTCACAGTTATCTAACTTCTCCTGAAAATAGAAATAGAATTAAAATTTATTAGTCCACAAATTTTCCACAATAGAATTTGCACTTGTTATTTATTACATTTGTTTAGATCATCGGGCTAATAAAGCCAAGGACATAGGTTTTGACATTTTGTTTATAAAGTAGCATTGTTCTGTTATATTTCCATTGACAATACTTCTGGAGCCATCTCACAAATATATGCCTGGTTACAGAAATCTGGTTATAAAACAGATGAATTCATTCTTACATTATATGTTTTTTCTAACAATAATACAATAATAATACACTTCTTCTATATACCTGGAAGCAAAAATACACTTCTTCTGTAACAATAATACATTTCTTCTATATACCTAGAAGCAGCCAAGATAGCTGGTATAATACAAATATAAATGATTGAATCCCTGACAAGCGTTCAAGTACTTCATTCAACTAAAGACAGACTTTCTTAAACCTAACTAGAATGCAATTCTTAGTCTCTTATTATTGGTATATATTACTTCCTGATTTCACGGAGTTGGTTCCATTTGTTTGTCCTGAATTTGTCAGTTTTACTAAGTATTATTAATAAATGTTTTCATGAGAATGGCCAGGTTGGGCTTGGGAGATTTATACTCTATTTCCAGTTTCAACTGTAGTCTTTTCTAGCAATGTGACACATATGCAGAGAATTTTCACTTTTACATTTGGTTAAATCTGAAAGATGATTGAAAATAGGCTTTTTCTCTTTTCCCAAACCTTTCTATACATGACATTACTGAAACCTCCCTGTCAAGAACAGTACACAGGGAGACAAAAGAAAATGAATAGGACAAAAGAAAATGGAGACATCTAATTTGTTTTAGGAGGTGGTGAGAAAAGTATTTCATAATGCTGCTTCCCATAGCATTTTATCCAAAACATCTGTACCAATTTACATTTGTACCAACAGTGCACCACATCCTCACCAACACTGTTATCTTTAGTCTTTTTGATTATAAGCGTGAGGTGATGCTCATCGTGGTTTTGATTTGCATTTTCCCTGATAATTAGTGATTTTGAGAATTTTTTGATACACTTGTTAGTCATTTGTGTGTCTTCTTTTGAGAAATGTCCTTCCAGCCACATGGGGTACAGCTCATGCTATTATTTATGAGGCAAATGGGGCACATTAAGCCACCTGTCACTAGGATCAGTAGAAAAATGGAAAAAATATATGCAAAGTACATGTAAAAATAGAAGCTGTGCAGCCCTGTTTTTTAGTCTGTGGAGTAGTTTGAATGCTTTTGCAAGAGTGAAATTATCATTTCTTATATGGCAGAGCTCTGTAAATATTTAGTTATTTTAGTGTTGAATAATGAATTTTATTTTACAACAAATACACCTGCAAAAATAAACTCACAAATGAATAAGCAGCCCAACAAATTAGCCAAAGTAACAAAGAGTTAAGGAGCTAATACCCAATCACCTCTAAGACAACTCAAATAATGTATTCCTGTATTGAAGATAAAAGCAGATGCATTCGCAAAACTTAACCTGAACAGCTTACAGATCAGTTTTATAAAAATGTCCATACTACCCAAAGCAATTTACTGGTTCAATGCATTCTCTATCAAAATTCCAATGGCATTTTCTTACATAAATATAAAAATCATCCCTAAAATTTATATGAAACCGCAAAAGACCTGAAATACCCTAAGTAATTTTGAACAAGAAGAACAAAGCTGGAGGCACCATACTTTTTCATTTTAAAACATATTATGAAGTCACAGTACTCTAAATAGCATGATATTTGCATAAAAAGAGGCATACAGACTAATGGACTAGAATAAAGAACACAAATAAACCAACATATACATGGCCAACTGATCTGTGACAAGAATGCTAAGAATACACAATGAGAGATTGGATCCTTACCTCACATCACATACAAAAATCAACTCAAAATGAATTAATGACCGACAACATAAAACTCCTAGAAGAAAAAGCGAAAATGCTACTTCACATTGGCCTTAGCAATAATTTCTTAGATATAACACCAGAAGCACAGGCAACAAAAGCAAAAACAGACAAGTGGTATTACATCAAACTCAAAAGTTTCTGCACAGCAAAGGAAACAACCCATAAAATAAACAGGCAGCCTATAGACTGAGAGAAAATATTTGCAGACATAAAACTGACAAAATTTCAATATTGTAAAATTTTTTTAAAACTACAACTCAATAGGAGAAAAACAAATAATTATAAAATGGGGAAAAGACCCAAATAGACTTATCTCAAAGGAAGATATACAAATGGCTGAAAGGTAAATGAAAAAAATATCAAAATTATGAATTACTAGGGTAATTCAAGTTTAAACCAGGTAACATACCACCTTATACGTGTTAGAATGGTTATTAACAAAAAGATAAAACATAATAAGTGTTGGTGAGCATATGGAGAAAAGAGAACCCTGTATGCTGTTGATAGGATGTAAATTGGTATAGGAAGTACGGGTAAAACAATATAACATTTTCCTTAAAATTAAAAATAAAACTATCATGTGATCCAACATTCCTATCTCTGGATATATATCCAAAGGAATTGAAACCAGGATATCCAAAATATATCTGAACTCACATGTGAATTGCAGCATTATTCACAATAGCCAAGAGCTGAAAGCAACCTAAATGTTCATCAACAAGTAAAGAAAATGTGGTGTATACATGTAATGGAATACAATTCAGCCTTTAAAAAGAAGGAAATCCATCATTTGTGGAAACCTGGATGAACCTAGAGAACATTATGCTAAGTAATACAAGACATACACACAATTATGAAATACTATATGATCTCACTTGTATGTGGAATATGAGATAGTCAAATTTATATAAATAGAGACTAGAATAGTGATTGTCAGGATTTGGAGGCAGGGAGAAATAAGGAGGCATTGGTCAAAGGGTACAAACATACAGTTATACAAGATGAGTAAGTCCTAGGGATCTACTCTATAGCATCATGACTATAGTTAACAACACTCTGTTGTATACTTAAAGATGTGGTAAGTGGGAAGATCTTCCATGATGTGTTCTTATCACATACACAAAACAAAATAAAGATGATGGGGGGAAACTTGAAAGCGATGGATATGTTTATGGTATTGATTATGCTGAGAGTTTCACCTGTGTATACTTCTTTCCAAGTCATACACTGAATACATATGTACAGCCTTTTGTGTATCAGTCATAATTCAGTAAAGTGATTTTAAAATAATTGAAAAGAAAATGATAATAAATATCTTATGTGAGTTGTTTCTCTAAGAAAGAATACAAAATTCGAAACATCTGAAACATTTTCAAGGAAAATATATTCTGATGTAGAAGTTTTGCTTACTTAATTAAAAAAAATCTGTTTCTGCTAATAATGATTGTACAATATAGGGAAATACAGAATAACTCCAAAAAGAACTAAAAGAAAAACAGAATTTGCTAACCTAAGACCAATATACACACACACACACACACACACACACACACACACACGATAAGAGAAAGTGATCAGAAAGGAAATCAAATAACTAAATAATGGGGTGCTTTAAAATGTAGATCTATATATCTTCATTTAGTCATAGTCCATACATTATGTTTTGACTTACATTCTTATCAAATTAAACATACAAACAAATAATTTATAAAGAAGTTTATGGCATCAATTTGCCTTGCTTCAATTGTTCAAGAATGCAAATATTTACAAAATAAAAATTTAAGAGAATGTAAATTTGATACACATTATCAAAAAGAAAAGCTATGGAAAAAGTAATCATAGATTAAAAATTAAAATTGATGAAAGAAAACAAGAAAATTGACACAATTCAAATTGCATGTAGTTAAAAATTCATGGTATAAAACATTTTTGAACTATATGTATATGCAAAATACCTTAGCTAGAAATGAAAGTCAAATGTGTTTTAGTCCTCAAGCACAGGTAGTGGTTTATAGTTTACCTTTACTGCTATTATAATTTAGTTTATTATTTGTTTAGTTAATTGGTTTTGACAAGCAGCTTTTTAAATTTGAACTTTGTCATTTGGTGACATGCAAATTTTTCTCTTTTGCACAGATTTTTATAATATATTTTATTATTAATCCTCATCTCTATATAGAATTTATTATATAATAAAAGATTAAAAGATATAATTTAAAAAAATATTTTGACTAAGATGGGGTGGGGGAAGGGGGGAGGGACAGCATTAGGAGATATACCTAATGCTAAATGACAAGTTAATGGGTGCAGCACATCAACATGGCACATGGATACATATGTAACAAACCTGCACATTGTGCACATGTACCCTAAAACTTAAAGTATAATAATAATAATAAAAAGAAAAAGAATGAGCACATTTTACCTAAATAGGTGATGAACTGTATTCTCATAAAATAAACAGAGATGCAAGGCAACAATATGGGTTCAAGAAATAAATATCTACTATGCATCATGCATGCCAGGGTCTTTGCCCATTCTTCTGATAACTGTTCTCATTACAAGTCCTGTGATAAACAGTAGTTCAAGATATTCTATCGAAAAGAGTCACAAACAAGACCATACTTCTTTTTAATCAATGCTATCAATTCCAAATAAAACCTTGTTTAGTTTACTTTCCAATGTATTGCCACACAGATTAAGTTGAAGATAAAGTATAAGGCTTATAGAGATTTAGTTTTAAACTTTTTAAATCAATCTAGCCGGGCACAGTGGCTCACACCTGTAATCCCATCACTTTGGGAGGCCAAGGTGGGTGGATTGCCTGAAGCTTCTCAGGAGGCTGAGGTGGGACGATTGCTTTAGCCTGGGAGGCGAAGGTTGCAACGAGCCAACGAGCTGTGATTGCAACACGGCACTCCAGCCTGGGTAACAGAGTGAACCATTCTCAAAAAAAAAAAAAAAAAACTAAAAAACAAAAATTAAAATAAAATCGATCTAAGATGCTATTTCAATATCATTGGAACTGATCACTGTAAGAATAGGGCTGCATGATTGTTATGGGAAAATAAATTACTTGGGCTTGAAAATCTGAAAGAGTCAGAGATATGCCAAATGGTATAGCTGCCTGTGCTATTTAACAAACTGTCCTCTCTCCTTTATCTATGAACACCTGCTTTATAAGTTGTAGTTTGTGTCACCTCCTGAAAGCCAGCCTGTTTTATTCAATCTGAAATATATGCATTTTGTTCTCACTGTACCTCACATATTCTTCCATTATAACTTTTACTGCAATGCCATGTTAAGTCATGTGATGTTGCCAATATGCAAACATTTCCCTACTTGCAAAATAACAACTCCATATGGTTCAATTTACTTTATAATTTATCAGTTGGACTAGATACTACTTGAAGTCATGAACATTGTCTCATTTGTCTTTCTGTATCTAGCACTTATAGAAGATCCCAAAGAATTTTGATATGTACCTGAAAAGTGAATGAAGGAATACCCTCTACCAAAATAAGTTTGACAGCAACTCATTGATTACTTCTATTTCCTAATTATAAACACAAAAATACAACATTTATTGCAAGATACCACCCCCCAAAAAACAAAGGAAAATGGAGTATATTGAACCTGAACTACTTGTTATTAGATATGTGAATCCAAAAACTGTTTCCTAAAAGAAGTCTTACCAAACAAATTTTGTCATCATATATATGCCACTTTTCCTCTTAAATACATCCTGTATTGCATCCTGAGGAGTAAATATTTTCTCCAAATTGCTGTTAGCTACTTTCTAACTTTATTTTCTAAATATTCTTTTCTGTTCCTTAGAGTTCCAAGAATAGTTCTTCAATCACTTCCTTCTTTTTCAAATGATCTGTACATTAGGATCAATGGAAAGTGCCTTCTATTCTTCTCAATATTTCATAAGTCACTGAAGTCTCCTACTGCTAGATTAATGCTTTCTTCATTGCATCAACTGATTCAAAAGAGATTTAATCATTTGTGATATATTTTAAAACCAGTAAGACAAAGCCTAGAATGTTCTAAATTGAAAAATATATATTCTCCAAGGTAAAGTGATATATTTTCTAAGTTTTGGTAGGTATACATTTTTAATTATTTGAAACATATGTAATGTAGTCAGGAACCTTGTATACCCTATATAATTACACTGATCCTCAGTCCAGGAAATAGGATGGACACATGTTTAAAGAATATACAGAGAAGGAAAAGGATTTTGTAATAAAGGACCTTCCCCCCTTAAAAATAGAATCACTTCAACATTTCTTACAGAGGTTTAAAGAAGCAATTGAGTTCCTTAACCTGCACTTTGGCATCTCTGCTGACAAATACATCGTTTTGGCTTTTATTCCCGCCTTTAGTGATGAAAAATTCAGCAAATAAATATAATTCACAACTCACTTTTCTCAAAGGAAATTGCATAATAGCTAATTTAGAAGTTCACATAGACATGTAAATGTATCTTTAATTCATTTAATGTTCTGTATTCTTTGCTTTAGAGAAAATTAGGAGGGCACTTTTTATTTAACGCTTATCTAACTTCACAATAATTTGGAGGACGATTGAATCTCTACACAATGTAGAGCAAAGCCAATTACACTAATTGCAGCTCCTTTATACTAACCATCGATTGATTCATTTATTTTCATGTTTGGTGGACAATTAGTTTAATTCTATCACATAAAATGTTTCTGTCATGTGATATCAATCAATACATACAAAGAACAAATACAGAAAACACTGCAAGGGATAATTTTTCTAGGAATAAATCTAAACAAAGCATTTCATAATCTATGTCATTCTGCTTTGAAAATTATTACATTATTTGAAATGTTCAGAGTTCAGCAACAACAAAAATGACATGCAAATAAACAGGAAAGTATAACTAAGACACAGTGAAAAAGCAAGTAATAGAAACTCTCTCTGAGGAAACCCAAACAATGGACATACTCAAAAATAATTGTAATCAATCCATTCTAAATACATTCAAATAGCTAAAAAGTGTATACAATGATCTAATGTTAAAATTAGACACATATATAGTGCAACTATAATTGATTTCTTTATTTGTGATAGTTAACATTACATAAAGTTGCCACGAACACTGAATTGGCTTGAACTGAACCATTGCTCCAAGTGAAGGTAAAGGGTTTGGTTTCTGTACTGTGAGCCTCTGGTCATGTTTGGTCAACTGAAATGCCATTTGTACTACATAGACTCTTTTGCCAACATCCTTGAAAACAAGCCAGTCTCATCAGCATTGAAAATCTGGTCTTTCACCTTACCCTAGAATACCTTACTAGCTATTTTAACAACTCTTCCCCAGCCTTCTAATCTGTAGAAACCGCCTCATTGCAAATTTAACACATTTTATGCCACATTGCCTTTTGTTATGTAGGAGGTAGCCAGTACTGGCTGAGAAAGGTTTAACATTTCCTGACCCTGGGTAAAATAATCATAAATTTCTTAGGCTTTCAGCATCACCACAATGCTGTCCACTATGCTTTCTCTTTTTTAAAAAATTAATGGGCCAGGTGCAGTGGCTCATGCCTGTAATCCCAGCACTTTGGGAGGCCGAGACGGGCGGATCACGAGGTCAGGAGATTGAGACCATCCTGGCTAACATGGTGAAACCCTGTCTCTACTAAAAATACAAAAAATTAGCCGGGCGTGGTGGCGGGCGCCTGTAGTCCCAGCTACTCGGGAGGCTGAGGCAGGAGAATGGCGTGAACCTGGGAGGCAGAGCTTGCAGTGAGCCGAGGTCGCGCCACTGCACTCCAGCCTGGGCGACAGAGCGAGACTCCATCTCAAAAAATAAAAAAATAAAAAAAAATGTACCTTAATTTTTAACAAGTTTTAGGTTTATAGGAAAATGAGTACCAAGTACAGAGAGTTCCCATATATCCAAAGTTTACATTAGGATTCACTTTTTAATGTTGTACATTTTAAGAGTTTTGACAAATGTATAATGACATGTAGCTACCATTAAAGTATCATAAGAAATAGTTTCACTGCCCTAAAAATCCCCAGTGCTCTAAGCTACTCATTCATCTCTCCTCCCCAAACCTCTAGCAACCACTGATCAATTTACTATGTCCATAATTTTGCCTTTTCCAAAATACCATATGGTTGATATCATATAGTATATGGCCCTCCCAGATCAGCTTCCTTTACTTAAAAACAGGCATTTATTATAAATTTCTTTCATGCTCTTTCATGGCTTAAGAGATCATTTTTTATCACTGAATAGTATTTCATTGTCTAATGCATCACAGTTTGTTAATTCATGTAGCCAAGGAGATCTTGGTTGCTTCGAAGCACTGGTGATTATAAAAAAAAATGTTGCTATTAGCATTCATGTCCAGGTTTTATATAAATGTTAAGTTCTCAATTCAGTTGGACAAATACAAATGAGTGTGATTGCTTGACCATATGATATGGCAAAAGTATGTTTAGCTTTGTAAAATACTGCCAAACTATCTTCCAAAGTAGTTGTAGCATTTTGTATTCTTATTAGAAATAAATGAAAATTCCTGTTCCAAGTTCTCACCAGCATCTGGTGTTGTGAGTGTTTCAGAATGTAGACATTCTAATAGGTGTGCATTAGTATCTCATGGTTTTTAAAATCTGCAATTCCTAAACAGCATACATTTTTATTAGCTGCTGTCTCATGAATTCACAAATTTAGCTGCCTTTGCATTTCTTCCACAGCCTCATAATATGCTATAGACGTTATTCTAGCATTTTCCAGGTTGGCCTCCCATACAGATCAATGAACTTCCTTTTCCTTTTTCTGGCTTTAGCATATGTGGGTTCATAAACCTGGAACTTGTGGTCAATAATTGTATGATGCTTGCCTGAACAATGGTTATCTGACAGATGTGTTTTTTTCCTATAAGGCACATCACAGCCTTCTTGTACTTAGGAACATTAGAAAGCAGTGCAGCACTGTTTGAGGCCATTTTAAATGGCAAAATAATCAACAGAAAACAACAAACTCTGAAAAATGTGGTACTAAATTGATTGAAAAGAATACTTGTCTATAAGAGCTGAAAGTAGAAGGCAGATCATTGCCTTTTTTGACCTTAGGTCGGAACATACATGTTGGAGACTAAAAATTTTGTGCCTCTGTACATATTGTCTGCAAATGATTGTAAAAGAGCTGGGAGTATTGACTTTGAAGTTACAAATAAATTTTTTTTACTGCTAAATTAGCAAATACAGAATCCACAAATAATGAGGATTGACTGCATATTCTTGGGGTCCATGCTGTAGTAGAAATTGTATAAAAAAGTCTCTAAATAGGTCATCAAATATTAGTTAAACCATATAGAAACTGGATTCAAAATCCTTCAGATGCAAAATGCTCTTTTTTTCTAGGACTTTCTGGGACTGTACCATCCCACTTGGTCTTCATACAGAACACCTTTCTGCACTTTTCTCAAAGAGAAACTCTAAAACTAAAATCCTTCATAATCCTAAAAGAGGATTCAAAATAAAAGAATATCAGGAAGCCTAGTCATTGTTGGAGAGAAAAGTTTAAGGGAGGGACTTGATGTGTCTGAAATCAGAAACTTTCTACCGAACTGGAAAATCGCTGAGATCTGCAGAGTGCTAGAAAGGGAGATTTCACCACTGAAGTTCCCATGGTTAGGCAGCAGTGCCCTTGTTTCTTTCATTAATTATTGTATTTCTTTTTTAAACAGTTGATGATATGGGTGTCACAAAATCATTCTCTATTGAACATACACTGAACGAACTTAACACCTATTATTTCCATTAGCAAGAATACTAAAAAGTCCGAACACGTTTTGATTACTATTTGAAAATCTTTGACCAGAGGCTCACAACTAAGCATTTTCATCATATTCTATTCCTATAATATTTTTATAAAATAAAATATAAACGGTAGTTACTTTGAAAAATGGTGCCACATGAGTATAAAAGGAAAAATATTTAATTGTAGACTAATGAATAATCATGTGGGATAAAACATCGTGTTTCATGTATACGATCATTCGTGGCTAAAGAGATTTTTTTTTTTTGTATACACATTCACATACCTGATAAAATAATGCATTTCTAAGTACATACTAAATATGCCCCTCAAATTTTTTTGTGCATAAGGAAAAATATTTTTAAAGGAAACAGTGACTAGTGACTGACAAAAAATGCTGCTGTTTATATTTTTAACTAAAATTTTAAATATTCCAAACAAAGCCGTGTACAATTCAAGTTGATAGCCAATGTTATGATTTGGAGCCATTTTTTTAAAAAAACATGATGCAATTTGAAACAAATTTAATAAAGCGGAAATTTCTTCAAAGTGCAGAACATTAGAAAATAGCTCTCAGTGCCCATAAGGCAGCTGGCAAGGCTGTTGGCTGAATTTCTATTTTTTATTTTAGTAGTTCAATACATTTCTAAAAATAAAACAAAACAAAGGGAAGAAACAGCTACACCATTGTACAAGTTATTTCTTCAATTACATCAGAATATTTACCAGTACATCAAAGATATAGCAACGAATCTAAGCCAGGAATATTTAATATCAATTCCAAATTATGTACTGAGCTTTGCACTTATTTTCTTGTATTATATAATAAACTCTTGCTCTCTTCTCACATTGCATTAACTTACTTATCACATGACTAATTAACTTGTCCTAATTGAAACCTAATTTTTAAAATCTTAGACGCTATTGCTACGAACACCTGAATATGAATTGAATGCAAAAGCCAGGGTAACCCAAAATAATACTTTTATAATAAAGCATTATTTAAAAGGAATTATTTCAGGTGTAAACTTTATACAAAAATTTGCTGCCTGAGCATTTTTTCATTCTTGCAGTTCATGAGCATGGAATTTGTTTTTTATTTTTATTTGTATAGTCTCTGATTTTTTTCAGTTCTCCTTGTAGAAATCTTTCTCCTCCTTGAAAAACCTAGAAAATATTTCTAGGTATTTCATTTTCTCTGTGGCTATTGTAAATGCAATTGTATTTTTGATTTGATTCTTAGCTAGAAAGTTATTGGTGTATAAAAAGGCTACTGATTATTTTACACTGATTTTGGATCCTAAAACTTTATTGAATTCTTTCACCAGTTCCAGAAGCCTTTTGTCAGAGTCTTTAAGGTTTTCTGTATATAGAATCATATCATCAACAAAAAGAGATAGTTTAACTTATTTTCTCATTTGGATGCCTTTTATTTCTTTCTCTTCCCTGATTGCTCTGGCTAAGACTTCTAGTACTGTGTTGAATAGGAGTGGTGAGAATGGGCATTCTTGCTTGTTCCAGTTCCCAAAAGGAATGGTTCCAGCTTTTGCCCATTCAGTATATTGGCTTTTGGTTTGTCATAGAAGGGTCTTATTATATTGAGGTGTATGCTTTCAGTGCCTAGTCTATTGAGGATTTTTATCATAAAGGGATGTTGAATTTTATCAGAGGCTTTTTCTGCATGTGTTGTGAGGGTCATAATTTTTGGTTTTGATTCTGCTTTTGTGGTGAGTTATTTTTGGAAGCCATTATCCTAAGCCAATAACACAAAACAAAATACTGCATGTTCTCATTTATAAGTGGGAGCTAAACACTGACTACACATGAATGTAAAGATGAGAACAATGGACACTGGGGATCACTAGACAGGGGCAGAGGGAGAGGGTGTGGGCTGTAGGGCCACCTGTTGAGTATTATTCTTGCTGATTGGATGATGAGATCATTGAGACCCCAAGCCTCAGTGTCATACAATTTAACCATGTAACAAACCTGCACATGTACCCCTTAATCCATAATAAAAGTTGAAATTAAAAATAAATTATTAGAAGAGTTCAAAACAAGATACAAGCAGGCAGAAGAAAGAATCAGTGAATGTGAAGACAGGTCAATAGAAATTATCCTGTCTGAGAAACAGAAAGAAAAAAAGAATTCAGACCTGTGAGGTACCATCAAATGTACTGACATATAAAAATGGGAGTCCATTATAATTAATCCATATTGAAATAAAATTACACACACCCACACACACACACACACACACACACACATGCATATATCTTACAAACTTAACTAGATTGTAAGCTTTTTGAAAGCAAGGACTTTATCAATGTAGCTTTTTATTCTCAAAAACCAATACAATAGATTAACACACACATGCATATATATACACACATTAATGTATATACTAATTTGAACAATTTTTCCATATTTTGCATTAGGGAAATTTTCAAATTTTGTACTAAATTTAAGCTGGATTTGTGAATGACAGTTAACATCCAGAAACTCCTCATTTTAATAACATTTAAGGCAATTATTTTCTTCTTAAATGTTTAGCCTAATTTTCGTCATTTTTTCCTGGAATATGAGATGGTATTTGATTTGCAGGTTCAGTTCCTCTAGTGTTTCGATTGAATTTTCCAGAACTATATCTCTAAATGTTATGTTTCATATGCTGGCTGAGTTGTCTACTTTAGAAACCCAAATCAAATTTTACTGTAGTTTTTTATATGCCATATTTACTATTCTTACTTCAACTGCTTCAGTTTTCAGATCTAATTTTGCTCCACATTCATTGTAATTGTTGCAAGTCATTATTTCCTGTCGTTAATTTGCATGGAAGGATTAGAACTCTCACATAGTGCTCAAAAGATTCTTTCAGACCAGCCTGGCCAACATGGTGAAACCCCCGCCTCTACTAAAAATACGAAAATTAGCTGGGCATGGTGGCACAAGACTGTAATCCCAGCTACTTGGGAGGCTGAGGCAGGAGAATCGCTTGAATCAGAGAGGCAGAGGTTGCAGTGAGCCGTGATGGTGCCACTGCACTCCAGCATGGCTGACAAGAGCAAGACTCTGTCTCAAAAAAAAAAAAAAAAAGATTCAATTTCCTTTATTGACAATTGTTATTATACTTTGTATTCTGTGATACTATCTTATGCTGACTAGATTTTTCCAATTAATAAATTTTGTGTAGTTATTTTGCTATTGTATTGTTGCTGAATATGATACAAGTTTTTTTTTTTCCTTCTTCTTTTCATCTATTGCTTTGAAGAGGTTGGATCTGTTTTGGCTCATTCATGAGATATTCTGAGAAAGATCCTGTATTTGTCTTCAGATCATTATCCAGTATATTAACACAGAAGTTTCAAAATACCTTATTTGCCTAAGTTGGTACATGTATAAAATTAGGAAATTTATAGATGAATTAGGCATGCTAACTCCTTAAGATTCATCAGATCTATCTCAAAAGTATATTTAAGCATATGAAGAACCTTTATAATATTGAAATAAAAACTGTTTCCTCTCTTCATAAACAACATTGAGCACCAGCAAAAACAAACATTACTATATGCTTCCAGATTAACTGCTTTTCTGGTAAAATTTGAGAAGAGGGTGATTTTCTATCACTTCTATATTTTAAATTTGGTCAATTAATGATTCATTGGGAAATTAATTCCCAATAAATTATTTCCCAATAATTAATTATTGGGAAAGCTAAGCTTTCTCAATGACATCATAAAATATTTTCTGCATTTCTTCAATGCCATATTTTAGTAATGCAAATCAAATTAGCTCAGGACAAATGATTGGTATGACTTATGACATTGTCCTGGGCTACTTTATTGGCCTCTCTCCTGTTATTGAATAGTCTATCTAGTGGCTTATCAATTTTATTTATGCTTTTGAAAACTAACTTTACGCTTTGTTGATTCTTAATACTGTTTTGGTCTCAATTTCATTTAGTTCTCCTCCAATCTTCATTATTCCCTATTTTCTTTTTTATAACTTTGTGTTTGGATTATCCTCATTATTCTAGTTTCTCGAGGTGCAATGTTGGTTTCTTGTGATCTTTTCAAATTTTTTGATGTAGGCATTTAATGCTATAAATTTCCTGCTTAGGAATGTATCTGCTATATCTCAGAATTTTGGGCAGGTTGTGTTTCCATTTTTACTTAGTTCAGAACTTTTTCAATTTTCATCTTAATTTCATCACTGTCTCAAAGATCATTCAGGAGGATGTTTAATTTTCATGTATTTGTGTAGTTTCAAAAGTCTTTGGGATTGATTTCTAGTTTCATTACAATGCAGTCTGAGAACATACTTCATATGATTTTGAGACTTGTTTTATGGCCTAATATATGCTCTATCTTTGAGAATGTTCCATTTGCTGATGAAGAGAATGTATATTCTGTAGTTGTTGGACAGAATGCTCTGTAAATATCTAGTTATGTCCATTTGGTATAGAAGTCAACTTAAGCCCAATATTTCTTTGTTAATTTTCTGTTTTAATGATCTGTCTAGTGCTGTGAGTCAGCCATTGACATCCTCTATTATTATTGTATTACTGTTGGTTTTTTATTAGGTCTAGTTTTAGGAATCTGGGTGCTCTGTTGTTGTATACATATATACTTAATGTTGTTATATCCCATTGTTAAATTGATTCCCTTATTGTTATGTTATGAGCTTCTTTGTCTTTTTTTTCCTGTTTTTATTTGAAGTCAGCTTCATCTGATATAAGTATAGCTACTTCTTGCTTTTGGTTTTCACTTGCATGGAATATATCTTTCCTTTTCTTATCCTTTCATCTATAATTGTCTACCAGAAAAGTGAGTTTCTGTTAAGCAGCATATAGTCAGTTGATGTTTTTTAATCCATTCTGGTAATCTATATCTTAAAGTAGAGCATTTAATCCATTTACCTTTGAAGTTAATATCGGTATGTGAAGTTTCATTTCTGTCATAATATTCGTTGTTATCTAGGTTTTTTTGGTAATTTTTTGATTGTTTTTCCTCTGTTTGTCTTTATGGTTTGGTGGATTTCTGTCATGTTACCATTTGATTTATTTATCTTTCTCCTTTGTGTGATTGTTTTATGAGACCTGTGAGGGTTAGTTTTACGTGTTTTTATGATGGTGAATATCAACCTTTAGTTTCCTAGTTTAGAACTTTTTGAGCAGTTCTAGTAGGGCCTGTCTAGTGGTGATGAATTGCCTCCGCTAAACCATGTGTAAAATACAATCACAAAAATATTCACCTAGTTAGATATTCACTAGTTAATCTCAGCAGAAACAAAGGTGATTCAAACTTAGTGGAAACCAAGCCTCTAGAAATCAAGTAAGGAATGGATCCATTTATAGAATTGACTTTGATAAATCATGTCTGACACACTAAACATAGTTAAGTATCCAGGTGGGCTGTTTTTGTTTAAAATGTTTCCTTTAAATCTACATATGATTTTTTTTAATCTCTAGGTTATCCCTTAGAAAATGAAATACATTGTTTACTGCAGGTCTAGAAATTCTGAGGAGAAAATAAGAGTAATGTTTTTTATGGCTTGTTTGACTTACTCTAGTAAACTTTAAGGAGCATATGTACTAGAAGAAGCAAGTCTTTCTCATTACTCTTTTAAACATCCTCTACACCTGGTTTTATTCTGCCAGCATGGTTATATTAGAGAAAAAAACTTTCTACTTTATTAACAAACTGCAAGTTTTTGCTAAATTTTGTTGTCCAAATGTAAAAATGAAATAGAAATGAATTAGGGGGTTGCTTCAGCAACATGTAATGGGAAGCTCCTGACCCACCATCCACCTAGAGAAAGACCAAATAAACATCTATTCATGAGTCAGTTTTCTTTGAGAGAAAGAGAGAGACCAGTTGAGAGACTGCTACACACTAGCAACTGAGAAAATATCCACAATGTATGAGTAGAAAAATCTGAGGAACACTCAGGCACTGACCTTGCCCTGTGCACTGCACCATAAAATCAGGAAAGGAATCTCCAACATCCAATTTCTCTTTGTGGAGAAGAAAGTTTGGATCTCATATATACCACCCAAATTCTAAGATTTCCCACCTGTTTCCATTCTCCTTTGCTGCCGATATTCTGTTCTGGAAACAGAGGAGATTAGACACATATGAGTCTTTACAGAACACAAGAAGAATATTGGTGGTTTTCCATGGCTGTGCAAGCACTTTCAGAGGCTTCATTACCCAGTAACAGAACAAAAACAACAAAAAAACTGGGCTGGAAAAGTCACAGTCCCTGCCAGCCACAGTGGTTCATGTCTGTCATCTCAGTACTTTCGGAGGCTAAGGCTTAAGGCCAGGAGTTTGAGATCAGCCTGAGCAACATAAGATGCTGTCTCTTCCAAAAAATAAAATTAAAAAGTAACCCAGGTGTGGTGGCACATGCCTGTAGTCCCAGCTACTTGAGAGGCTGAAGCAGGACAATTGCTTGAACCCAGGAAATTGAGGTTGCAGTGAGCTATGATTGTGTCACTGCACTCTAGCCTGGAAAACAGAGTGAGACCTTTTCTCTAAACAAATAAAAATTTAAAAATTCAGAATCCCCTCTTCTAAATGGAAGGGACATGCTCTTCGCTGGCTACTTGGATGCCTGACTTCTAACTAACTTACATCAGGGTGTTAAAAAAGCAGACAAACATGAACCCACCATCAGACTGAGAATCAAACTGACACTTCTTGAGCCTCTCCTATGGTTTGCTCCAGTGATAACTCCAGGTCTATTAATCACTCTTGGAAGAAACGTGTATATACATTAATGCTTCAACTTTTATATCTTCCACCCAAGGGACTGCATTTTAAACCTAGCTCTGGAAGCAAAGGTTACTGGCATACATGTGTCCCTGTAGACCACAGAAAAAATAATAAAAGGTAATTTTCTATAAATGTGCAAACACTTTCAGGGGCTTCATACTCCAGGAGCAGTACAGAGAAAAGACTTTAAAAATGTAGCCCCATGATTCTTTCCAAAAGGGACACACTTTTCCAATGGCTACTTGGCAGCTGGGCTCAAAACTAACTAGCATTGTGAAGTTAATGGGGAACAAAAGTATTAGCCCTCTGGAAGCCTGAGAAGTAGATTGATACTTCTCCAGCAGTCTTCCCCAGCTCATCCTAGCAACAACTCTAAATGTATTAATTCCTTCTGTCAGGAGTTTGTACACACATTCAGTTTTCCAACCTCTACAGCTTCTACCTGAGTGATTGCCTCCTAAACCTCCTTGCTCTGGGAGCAGAGAGGACAAAGCATAATCGAGTCTTTCTGGACCAAAGAATGAAGTAGAAGTTTTACAGTTTTACTTTTATTCCCCAAGAGTGGTACAGAGGGAGGGCTTTAAAAATCAGCTCCCTGTTTCTACCTGGAAGGGATTCATGACACACATTGAGTGCCCCAACTTTTACAGCTACTTCATGAAGGACTCCAGGCTAAATATATTAGTTCTTGGAGCAGAAGGGACTATATGCAAGTCTCCCTAGATCACAGAACAAGGATATGATATTAAGCAAGCATGCAAACACTTCCAGAAGCTATGTGCCCTTGGAGCAGTGTGGAAAAGGGGCAGAAACACAGCTTCCCTTTTCTCTCCAGAAAAACCTATGGCACACAATTTTATTGGCTACTTTATGTCCTGGCTTCTAACAAATTTACACAGGAAAGGTAATGGGAAAAGCAAACAATAGCTTTTTTGGCAGCCAGAGTCAGAGGTTGGCACTTCACAAGTATTTCCTTCAGCTCCCTCCAGTGATAAATCCAGGTGTACCCATTCGTCCTGGAAGGAGTTTGACCATGCATCAGTTGGCACAATTTCAATAACGCCCACCCAAGGGATTATCTCCTTAATGTCCTACCACTGGTAGTTGATTTTGCATTTCAGAGTGTCCCTAAAACATAGGAAAAAGAGATGGATTTACAATGGACCTGCTTCCAGCAACTGTCTTCCCAGGATCAGAGGGTATAGCCTGAATGTGAATGAGCATTTTCCACAGATCATTCTATACTCAGCTTCATTATGAGGCTAAAAGAAACTGGAACACATATCCAACACATCACCCATTCCAACTACATCTAGAGAGTCTCACTCCTACCTTACTAGTGTCGAAGTGCTGACAGGATGAGGCACACACCAAACTTCAGGGGACCACTGAAAACATAGACAGTAGTCTGATAAAACACAAAGATTTGAAAGGCACCTTAAAAATCTCTCGTCAGACATATTGGTAAGATCCTTCCCTACATGAGGCCAGTCTGACAAGACTTGGAGAGATGGTTTAGATCTCCTAAAACCAACACAAGTTAAGTGATGATATATGATATACCCAACAGAGGATTCAAAATAGTGGTCATAAAGATGCCTTCTGGGGTCAGCAGAACAATGCAAGAGCAAACAGAATTTCAACAAAGAGATAGAAAGTGTAAAAAGTACAAAACAGAAGTCGAAGAGTTAAAGAATACTATAACTGAACTAAAATATTCAACTGAGGAGTTCAATAGAAGATTAGATCAAAAAGAAGGAAGAATTAGTGAACTTGAAGACAAGTTACTGTAAATCGAACAAATCTGAAGAGTAAAAACAAAAACAAAGAAGAGAAGTCAGGATAGTTTAAGAAACTTATGGGACACCATCAGGCATAACAACATTTGCATTATAGGTATATCAGGAGAAAAGACAGAAAATATATTTAATGAAATAGTGGCAGAAAAGTTTCTAAGCCTAGGGAAGGAAATAGAAATCTAGATGCAGAAAGCTCAAAGGGTATAAAGTAAGATAAATCTAAACAGATTAACACTAAGACACATTAAAATCAAACTGTCAAAAGTTGAAGACTGAGAAAGCTCAAAGCAGAAACAGAAAAGTGAATTGTTACATACAAAGAAACTGCTATAAGAATATGAGTGGATTTTCCAGCAGAAAAAGGAGTGCCATATGCCAAAAATGAGTGGGATAATATATTTAAAATCATGCAAGAAAATAATATCAACTATCAACACTATATTCAGCAATGCTATCTTTAAAAAATGAAGGGGTAATAAAGACTTTCTCAAATGAACAAAAGCTGAGAGAGCTTGTCACCGCTAGATCTGCCTAACAAGAAATGCTAAAGGACATTCATCAAGTCAAAGGAAGAAGATGGTAACTCATAACATGAAAACGTATGAAAATGAAAAATTCACTGGTAAAATAAGAATACTTTTAAATGCAAACACTCTTAAAACAAATGGCAGTGGGTAAACCCATTATATCTTTAGTATAAAGGTTAAAACACAAAACTATTAAAAACAGCTAAAACTGAAATAATTTGTTAAAGATATATATTATTTTAATAGTGTAAAAGGTGACATCAAAACATAAAACATTGCTTGTTTTTGTTCCCATTGCTTGCCTGACGAGCAATGGGAAAAGGACTCCCTACTTAACAAATGGCATTGGGAAAACTGGCTAGCCATATGCAGAAAACAGAAACTGGATCCCTTCCTTACACCTTATACACAAATTAACTAAAGATGGATTAAATACATGAACATAAGACCTAAAACCGTAAAAACTCTACAAGAAAACCTAGGCAATACCATTCAGGACATAGGCATAGGCAAAGAATTCATGACGAAAATACCAAAAGCAATGGCAACAAAAGCTAAAATTGACAAATGGGATCTAATTAAACTGAAGAGCTTCTGTACAGCAAAAGAAGCCATCATCTGAGTGAACAGGGAACCTACAGAATGGGAAAAAATTTTTGCAATCTATTCGTCTGACAAAGGGCTAATAACCAGAATCTACAAAGGAATTAAACAAATTTACAAGAAAAAAAAATGACCTCATCAAAAAGTGGGTGAAGGATGGGAACAGACACTTCTCAAAATAAGACATTTATGCAGCCAACAAACATGAAAAAAGCTCATCATCACTGGTCATTAGAGAAATGCAAATCGAAACTACAATGAGATACCATCTCACTCCAGTCAGAATAGTGATCATTAAAAAGTCAGGAAAAAACAGATGCTGGAGAGGATGTGGAGAAATAGGAATGCTTTTACATACTTGATGGGAGTGTAAATTAGTTCAATCATTGTGGAAGACAGTATGGCAATTCCTCAAGGATGTAGAACCAGAAATACCATTTGACCCAGCCATCCCATTACTGGGTATATACCCAAAGGAGTATAAATCATTCTACTATAAAGACACATGCACATGTATGTTTATTGTGGCACTATTGACAAGAGCAAAGACTTGGAACCAACCCAAATGACCATCAATGATAGACTGGATAAAGAAAATGTGGCATATACACACCATGGAATACTATGCAGCCATAAAAAATAATGAGTTCATATCCTTTGCAGGGACATGGATGAAGCTGGAAACCATCATTCTCAGCAAACTAACACAAGAACAGAAAACCAAACACCACATGTTCTCACTCACAGTGGGAAATGAACAATGAGAAAACATGGATGCAGGGAGGGGAACATCACACACCAGGGCCTGTTGGGTGGTGGGGGCTTAGGGAAGGGATAGCATTAGGAGAAATACCTAATGTAGATTATGGGTTGAAGAGTACAGCAAACCACCATGGCACGTGTATACCTATGTAACAAACCTGCATGTTCTGCACATGTATCCCAGAACTTAATGTATAATAATAATAATAAACATAAAACATAAGAGGAGAAAAAGTAAAATTGTAGAGTTTGTGTATGCAGTCAAAGTTAAGTTGTTACTAGCTTAAAAAAGCCAGTTATAATTATAACAAAAATAAAATAAAAATTCTACGTGCATGTATTGATAGAATTAATATTGTTAAAATAGTAACACAAATTACATTTGTACAAATTTGGTAGGGATTATATTCAATCTATAGATAACAGCCCAAAGTGACCTACAGATTCGATGTAATCCCTACCAAAATTCCAATGTGGTTCTTCACAGAAAGAGAAAAAGAAAAAAAAATGTAAAATTTGTGTAGAACCCCAAAAGATCCATAATAGCCAAAGCAATTTTGACTAAAAAGAAGAAAGCTGGAGGAATAACACTATAAGATCACAAAATATATTACAAACTTATAACCATCAAAACAGCACAGTACTGGCATAAAAACCCACAAATAACTATTAGGTTAGTGAATCCAGAAATAAACCAACACACCTATGGTCAATTGATTTTCAAAAAATGTGCCAAGAACACAAAATGGGGAAAGTACAGTTTCTTCAATAAATGATGTTGGGAAAACTGGATATTCACATATAGAAGAATGGAAGTGAACCTTTATCTCACTGCTTACACAAGAATCAGTTTAAAATGGATTAAAGAATTTAAATAAAGACCAGAAACTATTAAACTACTAGAAGAAAGCATACGGGAAAATCTTCATGACACTGGTGTGGGCTGTGATTTCTTGGATACGATCTCAAATGCATAAAAAGCCAACAAAAGCAAAAATAGATAAATGGGATTGCATCAAAATAAAAAAAGCTTCTGTACTGCAAAGGAAACCATTAATAGAGGAATGAGGCAACCAACAGGTTAAGAAAAATATTTGCGAATCATGCACTACACATGGGGAAAATATCTAATATATTCATAGAACTAAAACTACTAAATAACGAGAAAACAGATAACATTCTTAAAACTGTACAAAGAGTGTGATAGACATTTGTCAAAAGAAAATATACAAATGTCTAACTAATATACTAAAAATGCTCAACATTTCTAATTACAGGAGAAATGCAAATTAAAACCAGAATGAGATATCATCTCATACCTGTCAGAATGGCAATTATATAAAGAAGAAAGATAAAAAGTGTTAGTGAACATGTGGAGAAAAGTAAATGCTTATATGCTATTGGTGACCTCATAAATTAGTACAGCCTTTTTGACAAATAGGGTGAAGATTCCTCAAAAAACGAGAAGTAGAATTACTATAGGATCCAGCAATTCCCCTACTATGTATATACTCAAAAGCATTGAAATCAATACATTAAATAAATGCCTGCATTTTATGTTTATTGCAGTATTATTTACAGTATCCAAGATACAAAACAACCTATGTGCCCATCAATGTATAAATGGATTAAGAAAATATAGAATATACACACAATGAAATACTATTCAACCTTAAAGAAAATATAGCATATATACGCAATGAATTACTATTCAACCTTAAAACAGAAATTCTGTCATTGCAACATTAATGAATGTAGATGATATTTTGTTAAGTAAAATAACAGAGATGAAGAAACTGAGGCTCAGAGAGGTGAATGGACAGCCGAAAGTCACACAGGTAGCAGGAGGCAGAGCTATATTTTGATTCTGATTCAATGAACTGGACTCATTTTCTGAACATTGAACTCCAAGGAAATCATAGCTAGTTTTGGTGACAAAATGCAAACCAAAAGTGTTGTTTTTTCTTAAAATCGCCTCTTGAATTGGTTTGAATGAAAATCCAAAATGAACATTTACTTAACTATTAAACCAGAGAAGTACTGGAACATCAAAATCTTGGCAAGAGCAAGCATAAATGGAGGTCTCTCTCCACCAGCGTGCCTGGTTTTAACAAGTACCATCATTTGTGTCTAGTTCTGGGTAACAAAGAGATTTCCACAAGTTAGCAGCCTGCGATGAAAGGACGTTGCTGATCTGGTTACAACAAACTCTACTAAGTAAAAATTTCCATCTCACAGAGGTTTTCATCAGTCCTTCTCCCTACTGGAGACACTCTCCTCAATAAGAATATGAGTTTTGGATTTGTCTTTTTGTGAAATGAAAATGAAATTAATGAAGAATTTACAAAAAGCTTTCACTCACCAAGGTTGCAAACTCAGAGGCCTCCAGGGGCCAGCCAGGTGAGTGGAATAAATGGAGTCTGGGCATGTTGTGCAATAGGGAGTGGTGAGGACTATGGCAAACTGAAGAGCTAATGCTAGGGCCAGCTGCAACTCAACTCCAGTCATTTATTTCATAGTGACACTAGATTGGCAGGTTTTTTGAGTTTTCAAGGGAATATGGGATTTTGGTATAAAGTTTCCTGGTAGTGGAAGGTTGATGCGGTGGCTCACGCTTGTAATCCCAGCACTTTGGGAGGCCGAGGCGGGCGGATCACGAGGTCAGGAGATCGAGACCACAGTGAAACCCCGTCTCTACTAAAAATACAAAAAATTAGCCGGGCGTGGTGGCGGGCGCCTGTAGTCCCAGCTACTCGGAGGCTGAGGCAGGAGAATGGCATGAACCCGGGAGGCGGAGCTTGCAGTGAGCCGAGATTGTGCCACTGCACTCCAGCCTGGGCGACAGAGACAGACTCCGTCTCAAAAAAAAAAAAAAAACAAATTTAAAAATAAATTATATGAGACAAACCAAAAATGCCTGTGTCCCCCCCAAAAAAATAAAATAAAATAAAATAATAAATAAATAAATAAATAAATAAATAAATAAATAAATACATTAGGCTCAGAGAGACAAATACCATATGATCTCACTTATGGTGTGAAACCTAAAAAAGTTAAACTCATAGAAGTAGAGAGTAGAATGGTGGTTACCAGAGGCTACTGGGTGGGGTGGTGAATGAGGAAAGGAGAGGCATTGGGCAACAAGTGAATCTCTTACAGGCAGCATATAGTCATGAATATTTGACCACTTGAAGTTATTTTACAAATCACTGAAGCTCTGTTTATTTTTCTATAAAAATTATAATTCCCTCTCTCATTTTTGGCATTATTGATATATTTTAAATATCGGTACTAATATTTTTTTCTGTAGTGCCTAATATTCTCTCAATCTTATCCAGTATATTTCTTTATTATACATTGTAGTTTCAATATATAGAAATCAGATTTGGATTTTTTTTTACATCTTCTATGTCTTCACATGTTCAAAATATACTCTAGTTTCTTGAACATATGGAATAAAGTTATAAAACTATTTTAATGTTTCTGTCTAAAATCTTGTCGTGTGTATCATTTCTTGATCAGTTTCAGTGATTGTTGTTTCTCCTCGTTATGGAATTATGAGGCTTTTACTTTCTAGCTGGTGGAAACTGGCAGTATTTCCATTTATCTGTGACACTGTTTCCTCCAATTTTTAAAAAATATTTTTTTCTTATCTCATAGTTTTCTCACATCCATGCACCAAACAGTACTCAACCAGTTACTTGAGGAGAACACTTTTAAGATCTATGAATTTTTCTCTGTAGTTCTTTCTTATCTGGTTCTCTGTCAGCAAAAAAACCCTTCCCTCTCTCTTGGAGGGAACACTATTTTTTAATGTTCCAATGTTGTTTGCTATATAAATACCTGAAGAGATAATATAGAACAAAAGCTAATACAAGGTATTTAAAAATATGACAGTTCCAGGGAGAATTGTCCCCTATAAATCTTATCTACTTTTTTGCATCTGGCCATCATTCTGGGCAAGGCCATTGTTGTCTCTTACATAGTTTGCCCTGACAGCCTTGTAAATTATCTCTATATTTATATATCCATGTAAAGTAATTTGTGCATACAGAAGCTAGCATGAACTTCTTAAAATATGGCTTCATATTTTTTCTAAACTTCTGGTACTCCAAGTATACTTAAAATAAAATCAATCACCTTACTACATATTATGAGACCCTTTATGAGATAACATACACTTTCCAAATCTATTTTTCTCATTCTCTATTCCTTCTTATTTTTTAATCACACCGACTTTAAGAATAGCTCTGCAGCCAGGCACGATGACTCATGCCTGTAATCCCAGCACTTTGGGAGGCAGAAGGGGGGTGGATCACTTGAGGTCAGGAGTTCAAGACCAGCCTGGTCAACATGGCAAAACCCTGTTTCTACTAAAAATACAAAAATTAACCAGGCGTGATGGTCACCTGTAATCCCAGCTACTCCTGCTGAGGCAGGAGAATCGCTTGAACCTGGGAGGCGGAGGTCGCAGTGAGCTGAGATCACACCACTGTGCTCTAGCCTGGGTGACAGAATGAGACTCCATTTCTAAAAAACAAAAAATAGCTCTGCACATTCCAAGCTGTTCTCACATTATGGGCTTCATATGTGTTGTTTTCTCTAACTACAATGCTCTTCTCTCAACTTTTCACAGGACTACATCCTTCACATCATTTTGATCCCTGGCTAAATATTCTCTGCCAAAAAAAAAAAATCAGGTTCATCTATTACATTTCTATAGTCAGCACTGCCATTTTATTCTGCAATTCAGCCATCTGTTGCAATCACTGCAAATATTTACTTACTTATTTGTATATTTATTTAGATGTTACCTATTTCTACTAATAAACTATAAGCACATACAAAATATGTATGCCTGTATTCTTCAGAACTTACCATAGGGTCACTAACAATGGTGCCTATTATTTTTAATATATTGGTAATTATTTAGATTCTTAATTAAATTATAATTATTTATATATGAAGCTGTTCCTATTGTTCCCAAGATCGTGCTATTGAAGCTTATGGGCTATACTTTTTCAATCTTATTCTCAACTATTGCCTGATTTGAAGTATTATGTTCAGTGGGTTATTTTGAATATAAGATGTAGTCATTTATTCTGTTCTGGGCCCTGCAGATACAACATGGAGCAAAACAGGAAATGTTTCTTCTTCCTTTGAGTGTACTTCTTAGTGGAAAAAAAACAGATTCTGAACAAACAGACACACAATTATTTGATTTTTAGGCTCATGATAAATGATATTAATATTCTTTAAAAGCAGGATTCAATAAGGAGACAGTGTATCATGATATGAGTGAAGGTGGCTGATATTTTATTAGAGTGGAAATGATTTCTTGGCACCAGCAAGCAACAAAAATAAAAATAGCCAAATGGGATTAAGGCAAAACTTAAGAACTTCTGCACTGAAGAAAAAAATTAATAGAATGAAAATAAAGCTATGGAATGGGAGAAAATATATGCAACTCATATAACTACTAAGTGATTAATACCCAGAATATCTACAAATCAACAACAAAATATCCAAATAACCATTTTTTAAAATGAGAATATTATTTAACTAGAAACTCCCCCAAAGAAGATATGTAAGTGGCCAAAAAGTATATTAGAAGATGCTCAACATCAGTAATCATTAAGGAAATGCAAATCAATACTAAAATAAGATACCGCTCACCTCACATCCACTAGGATGGTTTGGCAAGGACAATATAGAAACATTGGAACACTTGTGTGCTGTTGTTGAGAATGTAAAATTATATATGCACTATAGAAACAGTATAGAAATAATTTAAAAAATTAAAAATAGAAATGCCATATTATTCAGCAATCTCACTTCTGGCTAAAGATCCAAAGGAATTGAAATTAGAGTCTTGAAGAGATCTGTACTCCATTTTCATCGCAGCATTATTCACAATAGCCAAGACATGGAAGCAACCTAAATGTCTATTAAACTGATGAATGAGTGGAGAAATCAAATATGTTATACACATACAATGGAATATTATTCAGCCTTTAAAATGAAAGAAATTTCATCATATTTCAACATGACCGAAACTTGAGAACATTTACTAAGTGAAGTACACCAGTCACAAAAAGACAAATACAGAAGGATTCTACTTACATAAAATTATAAATACAAACTCTTACAAACTGAAAGTATAATGGTGGTTGTCAATGGTTAGTGGCAGGGAAATGGGAAACTGTTGTTCAAGTTCCCATAGAGTTTAAATTTTGGAAAATTACAGATAATATTGCACAACAATGGGCAACATAATTGACAATGCACTATTGGACGCTCAGAAATGGCTAAGACGCTAAATTTTATGTTATTTTTTACCACAATAGAAATCTAGAAGAATACAATCATAAATAAACTCAATTAATGAGACACACTATCATGTTTGGAGGTCTTGGGTGGTCCTAGTTCACCAGCTTACCCAGAAGCAACTTCTCTCTTTTAGTCCAATTCACATCAGAGATGAGTCTTAGGCACCTTCTGATACTCAGTTTATTGTGGTAGCACTTCTACAAGGTAGAAAGTGTGAGCAGGCCAGTGTCATAGGACAGATACAGACACAGCATCAGGTAACCCACTGACAGGCAGGACCTCTTACTGGAGACTATTTTCAGAGTTTAGGAGATTCTTTCCTCTTTCTTATATCATATGCAGTCCTGATCAGTTAGCAGGTGTTTTTTTTTTAACAAAGGATGTTTAAGCTATTCTCGTAAGGGTAAGATTTGCTTTAAGGTTTATGAGGCTTGCATCTGTGCTGAGGTGGCTTGTTTTCTGAAAATCCATGGGCTAGGTTGCATCAAACTGCTAAGTAACAGGTAGTATCAGCTCTGTGAGACACTTGAGTGGACCTTATAACTATTATTAATCTTATAGCCATGATATGTCTCTTATAGTAAACTATACACGTACGCATACATTACCCATGAGAAACCCACTTTAAATATAGAGACAATGAGGTAAAGGATGGAGGACATTACACCATATAGTTATGAGGTGAACAGTTTTCCTCATAAAGATATGTTGTAATAATGCCTAATACCTCAGAATGTAAACCTATTTAAAAATAAAGTCAGTGAGAATGTAATTATTTTATTTTTATTTTTTATTTTTTTGAGACAGAGTCTTGCTCTGTTGCCGGGCTGGTGTGTAGTGGCGTGATCTCAGCTCACTGCAACCTCTACCTTCCTGGTTCAAGTAATTCCCCTGCCTCAGCCTCCAGAGTAGCTGGAATTACAGGCACATGCCACCATGCCCAGCTATTTTTTTTGTATTTTTAGTAGAGACGGAGTTTCACCATGTTGGCCAGACTGGTCTCGAACTCCTGAACTCAAGCAATCCGCCCACCTTGGTCTCCCAAAATGCTGGCATTCCAGGCGTGAGCCACCGCTACCTGCCGAGAATATAATTATTTAAGTCAAGATCAGGTTACACTGGAGTAGGTGGGGTGTTAATCCAATATGACTGATGTGCTTCTTAGAAGAGGAAGAGGCTCCTTCTCTTTTATAATAGCAGTAATCCCATTCATAAGGGAGGTCTTCCCTCATTAGCTAATCACCTGCCAGAAGGCACTTCCTCCTAATACTATTGCATTGGGATTAGGTTTCAGCGCAAACATTCAACCCATAGCAATATGTATGTGTACATTTTTATTTAATGTTCATTATTGGTATATAGAATCTCCACTAATTATTTTCATGTGTTACTTTTGTATACTGCTTCTAACATTTTTTTTCCTTATTTCAGTGAAGTCTTTATAGAATGCTTCACATAGCATTCTCTCTATTCTCTTACCTAGGGAGAATGCTATGTGAAGAAGGAGGCAGAAGCTGGAGTTATGCTACCCTCACACGTCAAGGAATGCCTGGAGTACCAGAAGCCAAAAGAAACAAGGAATTATATTACCTATAGGCTTCAGAGAAAGTATTGTTCCTCTAACACCTTGATTCCAGATTTCTATCTTCTAAACAGTGAGAGAATAAATTTTTGTTGTTTTTAGCCGCCCTGTTTATTATACTTCATGATGCCATTCCTAGGCAACCAATATAAATTTAAACACTTAATGAAAACTTGACTGGCTTTATAATTATCAAAATAAATTTCAGAGCAAAGTATATGTACATACATATTGTTATGGTTTGAATGTTTGTGTGGAAACCCAATCCCAATGCAATAGTATTAGGAAGTGGGGCCTTTTGGCAGATGAGTTGGTAATGAGGGATTAATGCTATTATAAAAGCTTCCCACAGAGCCACCCTACCACTTCCATCAAGTGGGGGCACCAGGAAGAATGTGCTGACACCAGACAGAAAGAGGCTGTCACCAGACACTGAATCTGCTGCTGCACTGATCTTGGACTTCTCAACTTTCAGAACTATGAGAAATAAATTTCTGTTATTCATAAGTCACTCAGTGCATGGTAATTTTTATAGCAGCCCAAATGAACCAAGGCACACACACACACACATATATACTTTGCTCTAAAACTTTATATATAATATGCTATTTTGAACTGGATGTATATATATACACACACAAATATTTTCTCTCAGTCTATAACTTGTCACTGTATGCAAAAATTGACTCCATAATTGTCTTAAATTTAAAACAAAATCTATAAAACTTCTAGAAAAAAATATACAATCCTTAGGACCTTGGGTTATGCAAAGTTTTTTTTATATTTAACAACAAGCGCATAATTTATAAAATAAAAACATTGTAAATTGGGCTTCATAAAACTTAAAATTTTCAGTACTTCAAAAAGCACTGAAAAGACAAAGAAAAGACAAGTTATAGACTGTGAGAAAATATTTATATATATATATATCCAGTTCAAAATAACATATATATATAAAATGTCATTTTATATTGATAAAATGGTCAATTAATCGAGAGTCCAAACAATCTTAAATGTCCCTACACTTAATAGCTTTCAAACGTATGAAGGCCAAACTCAATAAACTTCAAGGAGCAATAGACAAATTTACAAGTATGTTTCAGCATTTAAACATCCATCCCCCAATAGCTTATAGAACAAGTAGACCAAAAATCAGCAAGAACATTGACTTGGATAATACTTGAATAAACCACGTTGACCTAAATGGCATTTATGGAACTTTCCAAGCAACAACAGAGTACACATTTACATGCATTCGGATAATCTACCAAGATAGTCTATATTATGGTCCATCAAATAAGGAAAACAATACATTTAAAATATCTCAAGTAACCCAAAACATATTCTCTAAACACAAGGGATTTAATTTAGAAGCCAGTAACAGAAAGGTATCTGGAAAACTTCCCAACTTACAGAAACTAAATAACATAAATAACCCATGGGTCAAGAAAAAATTAAAAGGGACATTAGAAAGTATTTTAAACTTAATAAAATGGAAGAAACATCATAACAAGTTTTGTGCACAAATAAGGTGATACACAGAAAAAAATTTAGAGTGCCAAGCACTTATATCATAAAAGGCAACATATCAACAAAAACCCCTGAACTTTGACCCATACCTCACTGTATGCAAAAATTGACTCAATAATTGTCTTAAACTTAAATTTAAAACAAACTATATAAAACTTCTAGGAAAAAAATATAAGATCCTTAGGACCTTGGGTTATGCGAAGTGTTTTTATATTTCACAAGTGCATAACTTATAAAATAAAAACATTGTAAATTGGGCTTCATAAAACTTAAAATTTTCAGCACTTCAAAAAGCACTGAAAAGACAATGAAAAGACAAGTTATAGACTGACAGAAAATATTTGCAAATCTTGTATGTGATGAAAGTCTTGCAACAGGACTATATAAAGAACTGTCAATACTCAATAGGAGATTAACCCAGTAAAAACTGAGCAACATGTTTGAATAGATACTTCACCAAAAATATCTAGGTGGCAAACTAGAATATGAACTATCAAACATACAGAGGACAATAATAATGCTTAACAGTTCCATGGCATGTAGTCATTCATTACAGAAGTTAATGCAGGTAACGTTAAAGAATCAATGCATTTACTTACTTTTATTAAAGACTCCTACTTGTTAACTTTAGTATTTGTTACCTTGTGGCATCTTTTCTAGAAATAGGCTCAAATTCATTTGTTATTTTAATTCTAATAACATGTTAATTTGATTTCAAAATGGCTTAAGCTTAAGCATTCTAGTGTATTTGTACTGTTATATTTTATGACCTACCTTGTGTGAAATGAATCTTTACCTGTTTTAAAAAATGTTTTTAGAGACAGGGTCTCACTATGATGCCCAGGCTGGTTTCAAACTCCTGAACTTGAGGGATCCACAGCCCTCAGCCTCCCAGAGTGCTGGGATTATAGGCATAAGCCACAACACCAAGCCAAATCTTTATCTTTGCATATTCCTCACTACCTAAGGAAAAAAAAAGGCCGTATAAACTGGCCTATGTTATTTTCCACATAAAGTTCTCACTTCCTTCATCTCTGTTTCATTGTTCCTAAAATCCCTTTAGAAAGCCTATGATTGATTATTTGAAATAATCATATGTAAACTTTCCTCACACCATTAAGCTTACGGAGTACATAAATTAGGATAGGCATTTTGACATTAGTGTAGATTGGCCGTAATCGCCATCATCTCACTGATGCCCAAGTTTGATGTATGTTTTTTGAATTAACATGAATTTCCTTCTTTTTGTATATCTCTTTTGAAATTTACACTCACTGTAGAAGAATGATTTCTTTTTAATCGAAAGGACTACTTTTTATTCAAAGACATTAAAGTATACATAGATAGAACTATTTTTTTCTTTAAGATCCAGCATTATGAATTTCTTTTTTCAAAAGAAAGTAAGAATTCACACTTCCAGTTGGCTCTCAATCATGTTTAACAAATTATAACTTGATTATTCCACAGTAAGATATCATCATATAATCACAATTATTCTCATTATAATCACTACCATGACCCCCATGATCACCATCATCCTCCTCCTCATGATCATCTAATAATAATTATATAAAACTGAAAAAGGCATCTCTTATCAAGTGATAATGGTATATCTAGAATTACATTTTCTTTAAAAAAATATTGAACTCCTCAAATAATTGTTTACATTACGAACATCTGCTCATTTACTCGTAACTATTTAAAACACAATTTCCTTAGTGAAGCCTTTTCTGATTTCTTCAGGTTTTATGAATTTCAAATTCCATAAGCCTCTGATTCTAGCACTACTAGAGCATTTATCATATAATATTACTTGGATTTGATGGCTGGCATCTTTTTTCATCTCTACTGTGAGACCCTCAAATTAGATGTCATATTATAAGCACCTTTGAATTTTTCATGCCTTGTTCGTTGTCTGGCCCAAAGCAATTGGTCAACAAAAAGTTACAGAATAAATGAATAAATAAAACTGCTTATAGGTGTGATTTATATTTACCTAAAGTTAATGATATTATGTAACAGCCTTACAATATGTTATTTCCTGAATATTTACTAAGACCTTAATAATTACCAGTAAAAACTTCAATTTCTCTCAGCCTGCGCGAAATGATCACACACTTTTGACATTCTTCTGTTATTGTGTGTAAAAATCTCTCTGTATTTGACAGCATTTTTTTAAATTTACATAAATTGCCTTTAAGACTAGTTTTATTTTTAACCATTAATTTCACTGCCAGGTATCCTAAGTTATGTGACAAGTTAATTTAAAACCTAGGACTGTCAATCTTGCTAAATTAAGTTTAGGATCAAAGAGTGCGGTAAGGGTCAATCCAGTGGATTTGCTTTGAGGTGGAGGAACTGCCTGTGGGGAACTAATTAAAGAAAAGAAGATTTCCAGCCTCTTCCCTCTACCCACTCCCCAGCCCATGTTAGGCTTGGAGCAGTCTTAATCAGGACTTCGAGACATATTCTCATCTACTATCTGTGTGACCTTAAATAAAGTACTGAGATTTTTTAACTATAGTTATCACACTTTAAAAGGAAGTAACTTTTTCTTAGCATTACCGTGAGAAATGAATGAAATAATGAAGATAACCTACACAGCATAAAATGATAAGAAATAGAAATGTAGTTTTTTAATTTTGTTTGCTCCCATTTTAAAATAAAAGTTGTGAAATAAGCCAGAAACAAAGTTAAATACTCCATGTTCTTGCTTATATGTGGGAGCTAAAGAAAAAAAGTTAATTTCATGAATATAAAATGTAGAACAGAGGTTACTAGAGGCTGGGAAAGCTAGAGGAAAGGGGGAGGGGATAGGGAGAAATCTCTTAAGGGATGCAAAATGTGGCTAGGTTGGAGGAATACGTTGTAGTTTTCTATAGCACTGTATGGTTACTATAGTTAACCATAATATATAAATTTTAAATAGCTAGAAGAGAGGATATTGAATGTTATCAACACAAAGAAATGATAAATGTTTGAGATGATGGATGTGCTAACTACACTGATTTGATCACTATGCATTGTATTTATTGAAACATCACTACACCCCTTAAATATGTACAAATATGGGTAAATTTAAATAATAAATTTTAAAAAATGAAAAAGAAACATCATGAAATACAAATAATAGTTCTGACATTGAGTAAGAGTAAAGCTATAAAAATCCGTATTTAAAATACTTACATAAAAGGTTGATAATCTAAATCTGCAAAGCTCCTAAAGAGCTACAGAAAGTCTTTCGTTTAAATTAAAAGTAACCCAAAATAATTTTTAAAAATCTGAAGTAGAGCATTTTGAGAGTCATTTCAGCAAGCATTTCTCAAAAAGAAGATAAAAGCTGAATGTTCTAAGGATAGTTTATATACTACATTAAGAAATCTTAAAGTCAGAAAACTCAAATTCTAACCTTCAGTTCTCACCGATAATTTTTTTGTTTGAATGAGGGAATTTTATATTTTTACTAGCTTTGTGCAGGGCATACCAAAAGTAAAAAAGAATTACTTGTCTTTTCCTGAGAAATCTTTGGTAATTTAACTTACAGTCTTCAAGTAGCTGCCAGAGCTGCATAACAGATGTTCTATATGATATGTGAATATGTATGTGTCTGTCTATATGTAGGTGCATGAACATATGTGTGTGCATGTATATACACATGTAAATATGTACAGATATGCACTATTTAACATATAATATTTTATTCATTTTTATTTTAGAAAACCTATGAAATGAGGTTGGCATAAAATATCTATCACGTATCTAAAATGTCTTTCATGGTAGATATAGAAGGACTTGATAAAATATTATTTTGGTTTATTAGCTGGAAAATTCTGGTTCTAAAAATTTTCTAGCAATATTAAAAATCTAGGCTTTAATACATGCAATCTGGCTAATTGTTTAAGAATGAGTTTTCTTAGTCAATGCTAATTGACTTCCTATCAAGTAATAATATTTGAAAAGCCTATAAATGATTATTAGCACTCAACACTTTTTCCCAATCATTTTTGAGTGTGGAAATTTGGTTAGTAATCATTCTGATAGAGCTTTCAACTTGGGGTTATTGGTATAGGCTGCCCTGATTAATATTCTGCTATTCTTGTTGTTTAAAAATAGTTTATGCTCAAACATTCATTTTTGAATGAGGACTATGACAATTTAATTAAAGTTAAAACTCTAGTAGCTGTTGAAGAACGTACATAATCCAATTACATTTTACTCAATTAATTTAATAGCAAACCACTTTGCTATAATTAGTGTTAATCCCCTGATTTTTTTCTTCTTAGCTGTTTATCAATGATCCGTTAGATATCTTACAGGAAATCATATTGGGACATAATTATCAGCAGTGCAGTTAGAATTAATGATTAAATAATATTTAATAATCGAGAGTTCTCTATGCATTAGTTAGAAAAGGAGATAGTGGGAATATTATTAAGAGACTTGCATCTAACTTTAAAGATTGGAATTCCTTGACTTAACAACACCATTATCTAATTTCTATACCAGAAAAGTAAAATTAAAATATCATGTCAGGATGAGAGTGATGCGGTAACACTTAACACTTCACACACAAATATAGACAAATTGCACTCTGAAAACCAAGGAAAGAGTTTTCCATACTAACAGTACATTTTGAAATCTTAAGTATATAAAAAAGTCTTACCTCATTTCATTTTTGTTAGCACTTTATTTTTAATGAAATTTATAACTAATTTCCATGTCTAATAGTGATACATGTTAAATTTAAAAGTGTATAATATGCACTAGTAACCATTGTCAAAATGGTGATTCATTTCCTTCAGTCTCTGTGTACATGTTTACAATTTTTAAAAAAATTTAGGTCATGCATTATTTATAATTGGTTATGATATTTTATCTTAAAAAATGCTGCCATTAACTATTCCTACAACACTATTTTAATGCCAGTGTAATATTTCACTTTATGGGTGATGATTTATTTTTACCAATCTTCTACTTTTCAAATTTAGATTGTTTCAATCATCTTTTATTCTTATATAAAATGACCCTTTCTCTGCATATGTTTTGCATGTTTTGTTATTTTTTCTTTAAAGTAGGATTACTATATCAGAAATTGTAATAATTTTAGTACGTTTTATATATATAGAAAATTAGCCTTTAAAAATGTTGCAGTAACTTACATTCCCATAGCACTGTATGGAAAGCCAGAGCTCTAAATATTAAACAATTTTATGTCTAACAGTTACTACGTGACATTAGAATTAACACAGGATCATTTCATTTTTTGTATACTTAATACCAGTGTGTTGCATAACAGAAGCAAATAAATGACATCATTATTACATTATTTAAGAAAATATTTATCTATAAATCTTAGGCTAAGTTATGCTGTGATTTAAAAAGAAATCATTGAGGTTCAAATCTTGGTGGCTTACACAATAATAGATATTTACTTCTCCTAAGTCTCTGTTCCATATCTACTTCACTGCAGAACTAGTCTTACAGAGCAGGCCATATCTGAAACATTGCCCAGTTCATGACTAAGCGAAAGGAGAGATGATGATGCCATTCAATGACTCTTAAAGCTTATGCTCGGAAGTTCCACATAACACTTTCAACAGATCCGTGGGCAAAGCACATAATGGGCCTAAGCCTGGTATCCATGATGTAGTAAATATTCTCCCATAAGGAGGGGCTCAATAGAAGGGACAGCAAATATTTTGAAAATACTGCAATCTAGTACATATAGTTCATGCAATACATGAAAATTGTATATAATATTGTTTAGATCAATGCCTAGACTATTTAAATAGATGAAAATTTTATCCAGTGTTTGACAACTTGTCAAACAACCCAGGTGAATAGAAGTAGTAATTGAGTAGATCTAATTTAGGAATTTCCACAAAATATATTGCAATTATATTTCTTAGGAAAAATAAGTGAGAATAATATTAATTATGTTCTTGTATGGAATGGCTGCTTTAATACATTGGATTTTATAAAGTAATTAAAATCTGGAGTCACACATACATTGACATACAATCACACAAAAACTAATATATATAACTATATACATATATATTATATAGTATGTGGGTATATTATATGCATATATTTTCTAGTACTAATATATCTGGCTTCTTAAGTAAGACAAATCTCATTTGAGCCAGTAATCCCTTTAATCTTCTTAAGTCTTAATAGTAAGTGAATAATGTGAAGTAAAAACCTCACTTCTGATGGAGAAATCTTAGGAGAAAATAAGGGATAGCCCTACTTAGGATAGACAGAAGTAAGGCTGTTGAAAAAGAAATTACAAGAGGATTAAGTACTGTAAGTGGGGTCTAACATGGGTGTCTCACTACAGTCTACTTATTCTTAGAAATGATGTTGAATACACCTTTTTCAGATCAGTTCTCCTCAAGAAGAAGCCTTGATGGATCTTCTAGTTTGCAAAATCAGGATCCATAAAGACAATTACTTCTTTTCAATTACCCGACCCTAAACAATTCTTAAAAGGTTAGGTACTCAGCACCCAGATGTAGCATTAATTTTTCCCTAACAAGTGACTCTGAGGCACAGAATTTCACATGATGATCATGTCCCTGACATGAATAGTATATGTCTAACTGTGCCGAAAAACTCTAAGGCATGGTCACACACAGAGAAGAAATAAAATAACAACTGGAAGACTGAGTAATTGAATTATATAGAATTTAAAAATGTGTTCTCTGGATGTGATAGCAATCTAGCCACCATGTCTGTTATCTCCTATTGATGAAATAATTGACTACTCTGTCTACATAAAGTCCCATGTTTATCATTTTTAAGTTTTCCAGGAAGAAGACGACTACTTGTAGGCAAGGATATGTGAATTCCATTAGTTTACGACCCCAGACTTAGAGAGATTGATCAGTACCAAGTTTAGGCTAATTGGTTCACCAGTAATATAACTTAGATTCCACCTTGCCAGTCACTGTGCTATGCCATTCAGTCCTAAAACTTATAATATTTCCCAGACTACCAACTTTCTGGCTTCATAGTTCTCTATGATAACATCTTGATAACGTAAAAATCCTTGGAAACTTTGTGAAAAGTTCCTGAACTTACACTGGTTCTTTAAACAAATCAGTTTATGTTAATATCACCACTGTAGATGAATTAATTGGTGATCTCTCATCTTTAGGAAACTTAATTTCTTAAAATTCATACTAGGTCTAACCAGGAATATTTAACAGGGATTTTATAACTTATCTTTATTCTTCATTTTAAATGATCTATTATTTTAGAAAACATAAAGGCAATATTAATCTTCATAACCCTCTGGATCTTAATAGAGGTAGCAACATCATGACTTTTCTAAGTTTTTCTTTTTTTTTTTAGTCAAGTTTTTTTTATTATCTTAGTGCAGGGGTACATGTGCAGGTTTTGTATATAGGTAAATTTGTGTCACGGTGTTTGGTGTACAGACTATTTTATCACACATGTAGTAAGCATTGTGCTCAATAGGCATTTTTTCTGATCCTCTTGCTCCTCCAACTTTCCACCCTCGAGTAGGCCCCAGGGTCTGTTGTTCCCCACTTTGTGTCCATGTGTTCTTATTATTTAGTTCTTACTTATAAATGAGAACAAGTAGCATTTGGTTTTCTGTAAGGATAATAGTCTTCAACTCCACCCACATTGTTGCAAAGGACATTATTTTATTCTTTTTATGGCTGCATAGTATTCCATGGTGTATATGTACCACATTTTCTTTATACATTCTATCACTGATGGGCATTTAGGCTGGTACTATGTCTTTGCTATTGTGAATAGTGCTGCAGTAAACATACTCATGCATGTGTCTTTATGGTAGAATTAATCATATTCCTGTTGGTATATATCCAGTAATGAAATTGCTGGGTTGAATGTTAATTCTGTTTCAAATTCTTAGAGGAATTGCCACACTATTTTTCACAATGGCTGAACTAATTTACACTGCCACCAGGAATGTGTAAATATTCTCTTTTCTCTGAAACCCCACCAAAATCTTTTTCTGTTTTTTAATAATAGCCATATTATTATTAGCATTTTGGACAGAGCCATTCAACAAGTCTCTAGGGAGTTCCAAACTTTCCCAAATTTTTTTGTCTTCTTTTGAGCCCTCCAAACTGTCCCAACCTCGGCCTGTTACCCAGTTCCAAAGTCACTTCCACATTTTTGGGTATCTATTCAGCAGTACCCCACTCCTGATACCAAATTACTGTATTAATTCATTGTCATGCTTCTGATAAAGGCATACTTGAGACTGGGCAGTTTGCAAAAGAAAAAGCTTTAACGAACTTACAGTTCCACTTGACTGGGGAGGCCTAACAATCATGGCAGAAGGCAAGGAGGAGCAAGCCACATCTTACATGGACGGCAGCAGGCAAAAAGAAAGGCTGTGCAGGGAAACTTCCATTTTTAAAACTGTCAGATCTCATGAGGCTTATTCACTCTCATGAGAACAGCACAGGAAAGATCCACCCCCATAATTTAATCACCTCCCACTGGATTCCTCCCATGAAATGTGGGAATTGTGGGAGTTACAATTCAAGATGAGATTTGGGTGGGGACACAGCCAAACCATATCACATGCACAGCTATATGGATCTGAGCAAAGCCACTTCTCAGGCACACATGAAGTCCTGAGGGACTTGAATCCCCTGGCATCCCTAACATCAGTGGCAGTAACTCTAGCAAATGAGAAAGTTAGTCTCCCTTACACACCTCCAGGAAAAGGGCTGAATCCAGGGGGCTGAGCAGCAATGGTCTGCAGACTTGTTGAATGGCTTTGGCCAAAATGCTGATAATAATATGAACAACAAAATCTAGGCTGAGATGGTCTCAGATGGAGATAAGAAACCTGTTGGGAACTGGAGCAAAGGTGACTCTTGTTATGTTTTAGCAAAGAGACTGGCAGTATTTTGCCCCTGCCCTAGAGATATGTGGAACTTTGAACTTGAGACAGATGATTCAGGGTATCTAGCAGAAGAAATGTCTAAGCAGCAAAGCATTCAAGAAACGACTTGGGTGCTGTTAAAGGCATACAGTTTTGTAAAGGAAGCAGAGCATAAAAGTTTGGAAAATTTGCAGCTGACAATGCGATAGAAAAAAAATCCCATTTTCTGAGGAGAAATTAAAGCCAGCTGTAGAAATTTGCATAAGTAACAAGGAGCCCAATGCTAATCCTCAAGACAATGGGGAAAATGTCTCCAAGGCATGTCAGAGGTCTTAACCTTCATGGCAGCCTCTCGCATCACAGGCCCAGAGGCCTAGGAAGAACATATGGTTTCATGGGCCGGGCCCAGGGTCCCTCTGCTGGGGCTCTCATGGAGAACCTCTGATAGGGCAATGCAGGAGGGAAATCTAGGGTCAGAGACCTCATGCAGAATTCCTACCAGGGCACCACCTAGTGGAGTTGTGAGAAGAGGGTGACCATCTCCAAGACCCAAGAATGGTAGACCCACTGACATCTTGCACCATGTGCCTAGAAAAGCCACAACCCTCAACACCAGCCAGGAGGAAGGCTGCACCCTGCAAAGCCACAGGGGAAGAGCTACCCCAAACCATGGGAACCCACTCCTTACATCAGCATGACCTGGATGTGACATGGAGTCAAAGGAGATTATTTTGGTGATTTAAGACTTTATTACCCCACTGGATTTTGGACTTGCATGCCTGTAGCCTCTTTGTTTTGGCCAGTTTCTCCCATTTGGAATGGCTGTATTTACCCAATGCCTGTACTTCCATTATATCTAGGAGTTAACTAACTTGCTTTTGATTTAACAGTCTCATAGGCAAAAGGGACTTGCCTTGTTTCAGATGAGACTTTGAACTTGGACTTTTGAGTTAATGCTGAAATGAGTTAGGACTTTGGGGGATTGTTGGGAAGGCATAATTGGTTTTGAAATGTGGTGACATGAGATTTGGCAGGGATCACGGTGGAATAATATGGTTTGGCTGTGTCCCCACCCAAATATCATTTTGCATTGTAACACCCACAATTCCCACATTTTGCGGGAGAAACCTGATGGGAGGTGATTGAATCATGGGGGTGGGCCTTTCCCTTGCTGTTCTCTTGATAGTGAATAAGCCTCATGAAATCTGATGGTTTTAAAGATGGGAGTTTCCCTGCATAAGCTCTTTCTTTTCTGCTCCCATCCACATGAGTAGTGACTTGCTCCTCCTTGCCTTCTGCCATGATTTGGAGGCCTCCCCAGCCATGTGGGACTGTAAGCCCATTAAACCTTTTCCCTTCCCAGTCTGAGGTATGTCTTTATCAGCAGCATGAAAATGGACTAATACAGCATGTCAACCTGAAGGTCCTTGTGGAATGGGCTCATTGGGGAATGATCCAGGGTTGTAAAATCTATGGAATAAGTGTGCATCCTTTGTGTATCTTACTCATTCACCATTCCCCATGGAGAGCGAGCCTCCTCTGGCTCTGTGCCACTCCTGAATCATCCTGTCTTATTCCTCTCCATTCCTTGCGGGCCAAATTTGTTTCCTGGATGAATCCCAATGTAGTATTTATATAATACTTCTTTCCACAACAGCAGCCCACACTAGCTTCTTCTAGTCGGTCATCTTCTATTTTTTTGGCCATGGTTTCTAATGTCCTACTGGTCACATAAGAATCAGTATAAAATGCTGGTGCTTAGAGATTATTTTTAATTTATTAGAGCTAGAGTTCCAGCAGTGAACACCTTATTTCTCAATTACATTTCTAATAAAGACTCAGATTTAGGGATGGTAAATATAGTCTTTTTTTTTTTTTTTTGATACGGAGTCTTGCTGTGTCACCCAGGCTGGAGTGCAGAGGTGCAATCTTGGCTCACTGCAACCTCTGCCTCCTGGGTTCAAGTTGTTCTCCTGCCTCAACCTCCCAAGTAGCTGGGATTACAGGCGTGTTACCGTGCCTGGCTAATTTTTGTATTTGTAGTAGAGACTGGGTTTCACCATGTTGGTCAGGCTGGTATCAAACTCCTGACCTCATGATGCTCCCTCCTCATCCTTCCAAAGTGCTGGGATTACAGGCATGAGCCACTGCACCTGGCCACATATAGGCATTATATGAGATAAACAAGTAGATTTTCTTTTATTATTTATTGAAACAGTAAACTTTGCCACATACTATTTATGAGCACCTTAAGAGCATTATCTTATTTAATTTTCAGAACAGGTATCTGAAAAAAACTGTTTCTACTATTCTCATTTTACAAAGAGAAAAAGTTTCAAAGAGGTCATATAACTTTCCATGGTCGCATAACTGCTAGATGGTAGAACTGGGAGTTATAATCAGATCAGTGTGATGTCTGAAAATGCTTTTAATGATTAGATAATTTTTTTGTGAATTCTGGTGTATACCCTATCCTCAATTCATTTTTTCTATACTTAGATTTGCATCAAAGACCTAAACACAAGTCCAGGAATTATTATTTAACATCATTGTTTTTGGAGATCAATTACACATTCTGTGGTTTCAACACTGTGCACATTTCTATCAAACTTTCACTTAATTTTCACCAAGTTATTTTGCAAAGGTGCAAAAAAATTATTTGGATTGAAGAATTGATGCTAACTATTCTAGACTCATAAACAATGAAAAATAGAGATGATACCATTCTCGAAGTACCATCCCAGTTTCACGTTTCCAATACATATTGATAACACCTTTGATAGTGGAAATAGGTTAATTGCATGATGCAAATGAAAATTGTAGCTTCCCAGTTAAAATTGTATGAGTTTATATTCATATTATCCTTTACCAGCCATGTGTTTTAGGAAAATTCTTTCCAATGTTTTAGTCTTCATTTGTTTAGTAAAATGATGATTAAAATCTATATTAAAGATTACATTAAGGATTACATATATAATAGCACAGAGCTCTGTATATAGTAAGGAATCCATAAGGATTAGATTTTGTCTAAATCTTTTTAAAATCTGATGAACCAAAGTGTAATTTTTTAAATAAAATTTTATCCTCATACAAAAAAAAAAGATGGACAAGTACACTAGTCCGTTCTTGCATTGCTATAAATAACTACCTAAAACTGGGCAATTTATAAAAAAGGAGGTTTAATTGACTCATAGTTCCCCAGGCTATACAGAAGCATGGCTAGTGAGGCCTCAGGAAACTTACAATTATGGCAGAAAGTGAAGGGAAAGCAGTCATGTCTTACATGGCTGGAGAAAGAAGAGAGCAAAGGTGGAAGTGCTCCATGCTTTTAAACAACCAGATCTCATGAGAATTTTCTCATTATCAGGTGAACAGCAAGGAGGACGTCTGCTTCATGCTTCAGTCACCTCTATGAGGCCTCTGCTCCAACACTGGAGATTACAATTCGACATGAGATTTGGGTGGGGATAAAAATCCAAATCATATTACTAAGTATGATAGATTACCATAAATTTTATTTTTGTTTGAGTGTAACTGCCTTTTACTTTTCTAAAGCATTAAGAATGTTAATTTAGCCAGGTGGTGTGGCTTCTACCTGTAATCCCAGCACTTTAGGAAGTGAGGTGGAAGGATCACTTAAGCTCAGGAGGTTGAGTCCAGCCTGGGCAACAAAGTGAGATCCCATTCTAAACAAAATTTAAAAATTAGTTGGGCATAGTGGTACATTCTTGTGGTCCCGGGTACTCAGGAGGCTGAGGCAGTATGATCACTTGAATCCAAGCAGTCAATGCTGCAGTGAGACAGTGAGACGTGATTACACCACAGCCCTCCAACCTAGGCAATGGAGTGAGACCCTGTCTAAAAAAACAAAAAGAATGTTAATTCAACTTCTGGGAAAGAGAGACATTTTTTAAATTATTATTTTCCCTTGGATACTGAGTCCAAAAATGATCCTGAAGTTTTGTACCTTAATGGCTCTCAGCTACATTTAAGACATTCCAAGGTAACTTTAAAGTTTTGGATAATTATAACAAAATATTCAAACATATTCTATGTTTATCTGCCCCCAAATGATTTTAGTAAGAAAAATACTTACTTTCTTTTATTCCATCAAAGCTTCAGGCATATTCTCAGATTTCAGACACCATTTTATTTCAAAATTTATCTAGGAAATACTCTACCTACAGTCATTGGGTTCTACTCAAAACTACACATGGTCAGTTGAGATTTCATAATTATCATAAAGGAAGGGAAATAGACTTTCTGAAAAGAGAAAATATAACTGCTAATGTCAGAGAAGTCATTTTTTAAAAGCCTAACAATTATATAAAAATTCATGCCAGGAAAATGAGTCAGTAAAGCATCGTAGATTGCCGCGGGCCTTGGTGGACTGAACAAAGGAGGATGAATGCAGGAATAAAGACAAAGACAAAAGAGTATATTTGGAATAAGGGATCAGGGGGCTCCTTGCTTCTAGTGAACAAGGGCCCTGAGCTTCTATAGCCCTTCATATTTATCGAGTAAAGGAGATAGGGAGAAGGGGGTGGTTGTGTTCAGCTGCCTGACTCGGTGCAGCCCTGCATGACTGCATTCTCTGAGCAGTAGTCTCCAGACATTCCAGTAGATAACCTCAAGAAGCACAGCGCCAGGGAGTGATTGCCCTCAGCAAACCTTCTGGTGGCCGGCGCAGAAGCAAGTTTGCCCACATTCTGCATTCATGATAAACAGTTTGCTGTTTGATCGTGTAGCCTCAGCGGAATGCTGAGCTGGTTACAACCCTCAGGCTTTTGGCTCTCTACAATAGATGTATTTTCATTGTACATTCAGGGCTACTCCCTCAGGGAAAATTATTTGTATTTATCCCAGTGACTTCCAACTTCATAAAATGACTTGCTTTTCCCAATGAAACAGTAGTGAAAGTAACATGTATCCTAAGGATTTGATCTAAAAGACAGCTCATGTTTCACCACATTCTAGGTTTCCTCTGCAATGACAACCAACAAAGTTCCAGAAAAAGGCTACTGATTTAGCTTGGATCCTGCAGTAAAAATGATGTGGAACAGAGCCTAAGGCAACCAATGACATATATATGGCAGAAAATAAGCATTTGCTGTATTAGTCCTTTAATATTTTAAGGTTGCTGCTTAATGTAAAACGATCTACCCTATTCTAAATGATATATGAACTTAATAAAACCTAGTATAAAATATAAAATTAGTGTAAATATAAAAGTTGTAAATAATTAAAATTTAGATATTGTAAAATATTTTTCAGAGATGCTTACTAAAGTATATAAAATATACAACAGAAAAACTTGAGTGTATATTTAAAAAAATAATTGAACGTATATATTTAGGTTGTGAATTTTTAATAATAGATATTTCTTTTTCTTTTACTTTATTTATTTTTTTTATTATTATTATACTTTAAGTTTTAGGGTACATGTGCACAACGTGCAGGTTTGTTACATATGTATACATGTGCCATGTTGGTGTGCTGCACCCATTAACTCGTCATTTAGCATTAGGTATATCTCCTAATGCTATCCCTCCCCCCTCGCCCCACCCTACAACAGTCCCCGGTGTGTGATGTTCCCCTTCCTGTGTCCATGTGTTCTCATTGTTCAATTCCCACCTATGAGTGAGAACATGCGGTGTTTGGTTTTTTGTCCTTGTGATAGTTTGCTGAGAATGATTTATTTCTTAAGCATATGTGTAGAATCAAACCCTATTATTCTAAACAGTATAAGTGCAACTCATATAATTAGTCACTACTTAATTATCAAAATACTTAGCATAGGATAATTTAATGATCAGTTATTCAATATTTGGTATGAGTTACCAAAAGTGTAATTGAGCCCAGGCTAGATCTATTGTGGACAATATATTTTTTTAATTTTTCCCCACATACTTGAATCTTAAAAGATAATAGATATATTTGACAAAGAGTCTTAGCTCTGTACTCGGTTATCAGTTACATAATCTTAAGAAATTCATTTAATCATCATCTATATCTAACCTTCCATAATAAAATTAATTTATCTAACAGAATTTGTAAATACTTAGGAGCATTTGGCATGGTGCTAGGTTCTGATTAATCAATAATTAATAAGTCAAACTCTATTGCTGACCTCATGAAATTTAGATTCTAGTAGAAAAGACAGATGACCAGCAGATAAATTAATAAATATATAATTAAAATTGCAATAAGTGTTAAGACAGACACTGACAGAGTGATTCTACTTACTTAGATAAGGTATCAGGAAGGCATTTCTGAGGAGATGACTTTTGAGTCAAGACCTGAAGTGTGAAGATCATGGAAAGTAATGAGAAGAATAGCTTTTCAGTAAGAGAAAATTTGAGAAGAGGACATTTGAGAAGGTCCTAAGAAGGAAAAAAATTTTGGCATATTCTAGCAAAAAAAAAAAATAAGATGCCTAGCTGGCTTGTGTATAGAAAACTATGATATTTAAGAAGTAAATAAAATCCTCTTAAACTATAACAAATAATTTTATTTGAGTCTAAGTTTAGATAAATGCCATTCAAAGGTATTAAACAGGGAACATAATATTTTAGAATTCTGTCTTTAAAAAACTACTTTGTTTAATATATGGAAGAGTTTACTGGAGAAGAAGAGTGTATTCGCCAGTCTTACCAACATAAAAAGGCATACACACACATAACCTCAGTGACAAACAGTTTTTATTATTCACTAATAGATTTGTGTGTCAGCTGGAATGGCTCTGCTTTTTCCTTCATATTGAGATCAGATCGACTCCACATCTGACATTCCCAGGGCCTATATGTAGGGGTACTAGCTGTCTGGTGCATGTACCATGGTGGAGACCGGAAACTCCCAGAGGGAGGAGTAGACAAGTTATGTTACTAGAAGCATAAGCTTGCAACTAGCACCAGATCATTTTAGACTATATTGTATTAGCCAAATCACATCACATGGGAAAAAGCCAACATCAATGGTGTGTGGAAGCATACTTTGTCCATGGAGAAGGGATAGAGCAGAAGAAAGTTCATATGGAATTATCTGCATAAGGCTGAGGTTTGTTCTTGTAATTATTTGCTGAACAATAATCTAAACTCCAAAAGAAAACAAACAATGAATGCATTGAATCTATCATAATAATTCGACTTAGAGATAATAGTAATACTGGTTTTATTTTGAAATAATGTTACCTTATATTTAATAATGATTATATCCCATGCACTATTTGTATAAATTACTTTTATTAATTCACCTTAATCTCACAACAACCTGTGATTAGATTTCAAAACTGACATTGAGAGAGGCCAAGTGCCTTTTCCAATTTTACAGTTTATAAGCCAAAGAGCTCAATTTTAAAATCAAGTAGTCTCTGTGGAACGTGAAGTCTCAAAAACTGGCTAGGGACATTGTAAGAATTAAATAAGTGAAGTACATTAAATGATTAATAGATTGTCTACTATAGTACATATTAAATATTATCATTGCAAGTATTTAGGAAAAAATGATTATTTAAAAAGCATAATCCCTGATCTGAGTTTTCAGATTTAAATCAGGCAAGGTGGCTGATATGGTTTGGCTCTGTGTCCCCACCCAAATCTCATGTAATCCCCACGTGTTGGGTGAGTGACTTCATGGGAGGTGATTGAGTCGTGGGGGTAGACTTCCCCCTTGCTGTTCTTTGATAGAGTTCTCACAAGATCTGGTTGTCTGATAAATGCCTGGTGCTTCCCCCTTCTCTCCCTCTCTCTTATGCCACCGCAGGAAGACTTATCTCCCCTTTGCCTTCCGCTGTGATTATAAAACTTCTGAGGCCTCCCCAACCATTTGGACTCATGACTTAATTAAACCTCTTTTCTTCATAAATTACTCAGTCTCAGGTGTGTACTTTTAGCTGTTTGAAAATGGACTAACACAGAAAATTGGTACTGGGGTAGTGGGGCATTGCTATAAAGACATGTGAGAATGTGAAACAGACTTTGGAACTGGGTAACCAGGAGGTGTTGGAAAAGTTTGGAGGGATAAGAAGAAGACAGGAAGATGGGAGAAAGTTTGGAACTTCCTAGAGACTTGTTGAATGTCTTTGGTCAAAATGCTGATAGTGATATGGAAAATGAAATCCAGGCTGCCTGGTCTCAGATGGGGATGAGGAATTTTTGGAAACCAGAATAAAGGTGAAACTTACTATGCTTTAGCAAAGATACCTGCAGTATTTTGCTCCCACCCTAGAGATCTGTGGAACTTTGAACTTGAGAAAGATGAGTTAGGGTATCTGCCAGAAGAAATTTCTAAGCAGCAAATAACTCAAGAGGTGGCCTGGCTTTTTCTAAAAGCACACAGTCACATACATTCACAAATAGATGATTTAAAATTGGAACTTATGTTTAAAAGTGAAAAAAAGCATAAAAGTTTGGAAAACGTGCAGCCCGATCATGTGGTGGAAAAGAAAAACCCATTTTCTGGAGAGAAATTTAAGCCAGCTGCAGAAATTTGCTTAAGTAACAAGGAGCCTGATGGTAATAGCCAAGACAATAAGGAAAATGTATCCAGGACAATTTCAGAGATCTTTGTGGCAGCCCCTCTCATCACATACCCGGACACCTAGAAGAAAAAAATGATTTCATGGGCTGAGCTCAGGACCTTGCTGCTCTGTGCAGCCTTGGGATATGGAACCCTGTGTCCCAGCCACTCTAGCTTCAGGCGTAGCTGAAAGGGGCAAGGTACAGCTTGACACCTTGGGCCATTGCTTCAGAGGATGCCAGCCCCAAGCATTGGTGGCTTTCATGTGGCCTTGGGCCTGTGGGTATACAGAAGACAAGAGTTGAGGTTTGGGAACCTTTGCCTAGATTTCAGAGGATGTATGGAAATGCCTGGATGGCCAGGCAGAAGTCTGCTGCAGAAGCAGAGCCCTCATGAAGAACCTCTGCTAAGGCAATGCAGAGGGGAAATGTGGGGTTGGAACCCCTACACAGAGTCCCCACTGAGGCACTGCCTAGTGGAGCTGTGAGAAGAAGGCCACCATCCTCTAGACCCCAGAATGTAAGATCCACTAATAGCTTGCACCATGCACCTGGAAAAGCAGTAGGCACTCAATGTTAGCTGATGAAAGCAGCCATGGGGGCTGTACCCTGAAGAGCCATAGGGACAGAGCTGCCCAAGGACTTGGGAGCCCACTCCTGGTGTCAGTGTGGTCTGGATGTGAGATATGGAGTCAAGGGAGATTTTGGAGCTTAAGATTTAATGGCTGCCACGCTGGGTTTCAGACTTGCATTAGGCCTGTAGCCCCTTTGTTTTGACCAGTTTATCCCATCTGGAATGGGAGTATTTACCCAATGCCTGTACCCCCACTGTATCTTGGAAGTAACTAACTTTTTTTTTTCATTTTACAAGCTCCTATGTAGAAGGGATTTGCTTTGTCTCAGATGAAACTTTGGACTTGGACTTTTCAGTTAATGATGGAATGAGTTAAGAGTTTGGAGGACTGTAGGGAAGGGATGATTGTTTTTGAAATGTGAGAAGGTCATGAGATTTGTAAGGGGCCAGGGGCAGAATAACATGATTTTCTTTGTGTCTTTACCCGAGTCTCATGTCAAATTGTAATTCTCACATGTTGGGGAAGTTAACTGGTGGAAGGTGATTGAATTGTTGGGGAAGACTTCCCCTTTGCTGTTTTAGTGCTAGAGTTCTCATAATATCTGGTTGTTTGATTAAGTGTCTGGCATTTTCCCCTTCTCTCTCTCTCTCCTGCCACTGTGGGAAGATGCACCTTGCTACCTCTTCACCTTCCACCATGATTGTAAGACTCCTGAGTCCTCCCCAGCCATGCAAATCTATGAGTCATTTAAACCTTTTTTCTTCCCAAATTACCCAGTCTCAATGTCTTTATAGCTGTGTGAAAATGGACTAAAACAATGGTATTATACAGAATATATTTAAAACATAAATTAAATAAGAAAAGATTCAAGAGTGACATCAACAGGATGGGTGACTAAAGGTGCCTTATGTTCATTTCTTCTACAAGAAAGCCACAAGGCAAAAAAGTAACAGCCAAGATTCAACTGGAGTATCAAAGGGAGAGTGATGGAGTGTAACAGGGAAATAGAGAGATGCCTGTGTTGCTAAGGAATCCCAGGAGGGCACTGTGAAGTTAACCTAACTTTGCCACCCTCTTTTTCCTGCCTAGATTTGCCTGAAGTCAAGAAGAACTTCTTGCAGGATAAAGGTAAGCAAAAGAACTCCAGCAGTCCCCATTGCCCCTGCAAACACCTATAGTCTTTACTGCAGAAGAATCCCACAGTTATCACTAGCCCCAAGCTTAGTCTGGGGAGCTGCCAGGAATTCACACAGATGCTTTACTCTGGATTATGAACATGAGATACTCACTCCCCAACAACAACACAACCCCTGTTACTCAAGCTGCTGCAGCATGGTGGCATCCTGAGAACTGAGCCACTCCTGGAGTGTCCCTTCTCTGGGGGCTGGTAGTCATTGTACCTTTCTAGCCCTGGGAATCTGTATGTATTCCATCAATCCCATATGAGTGGTCACAAAGCCACAACCCTGGTTGCTCTGTTCCTGGGCTCAGGACTGGCTGAGATTCTGGTCCTGCACAGCAAGGAAACCAACCCCTGACACTCACATTTCCAGCCAGAGAAACTGTCTGACAGACGTGACAAGGTCAGAGCTGCCCTTGAGCCAACCAAATGACTATACACTTTCCACAGAACAAGAGAGGTTCCCAAACTGCCAAGCAGCTGACACAGCTCAAGGCCAGCAAATAAGTTACATGTCAATGCCTCTGGCCTATCTAGCAGCCCCATGCTCAAACTTGGGGCCTGGGAAACAGCTAGGGGTCCACTCTTGGTAGGTATTTCCCAGACCAGACCAGCAGTCAAGTAGTTACACCCAGCACCTGAGAAACAGCCTGGTGGTACCAACCCTGGTGGGCCAAGCAGCTTTATCCATGTCCCCCAGAAAAACATCTGCATCCATGTCCCCAGCCAGAGTAACAGCTCTGGCCCTAAACCTAGCAAGCCAGAGCCCAAATAGACCAACAAAACTTGCACATACATGTGTGCTCAACCTGAGAAACAGCCCATGAAGTTCACACTCAGTAATGTCATGCCATTGCCACTACAATCTCTTGCAGCCTAGGTTACTGAGACACTCAAAATATTATTAGCATAAATTGGAGCTAAAGAAAATGCATAAAGATTCCATTTCTGTGTCTACCTAGAACCATAGCCAAGGCTCCCTACCCAACAGACACCCCAAGACTAATCTATAGGAACAAGTCTTTCCCTATGAAACCTACTCTATAAAATTAGATGTGTCAACTTTTCTACCAGAGGCATAGAAATCAACATAGGGATAAAATCAACATAAAAAAGAAAGGAAACATGAAACATCCAAATAAAAAAAATAGATCTCCAGTAACATATCTGAAGTATAAGGAAATATACACAATACCAAAAAAGAACACAAAATAATAATCTCAAATACTCCGTGTGATGCAAGAGAATATAGATAATTCAATAAAATCAGAAAAACATTTTACAATTAGAATGAGAAATTCAAAAGAGAGCTATAAAGAAAATAACCAAATAGAAATCTTAGAACTGAAAAATTAATCAATTAAATAAAAAATACAATTCAGAGCTTCTAACAGGCTAATCCAAGAAAAAGAAAATATCTTTGAACTGAAGACAGGTCTTTTGAAGTAATTCAGGAAGATGAAGAAAATAGAGAAAAAAAAAGAAAGAAAAGAAAAAAGGAAAGAAAGAATGAAAAAGAGAGAGAGAAAGAGAGGGAAGGAGGGAAGGCAGGAAGGAAGGAAGGAAGGAAGGAAGGAAGGAAGGAAGGAAGGAAGGAAAGAAAGGAAAGAGGGAGGGAGGGAAGAAGAAAGGAAAGAAAGAAGAAAGGAAGGCTATAGAATTTATGGAACACCATCAATTGAACAAATATTCACATTATGGGTATTCAAGAAGGGAAGAAGTATACAAATTTAAAAATAATAATAATAGCTAAATAAAGTACCAAGTTTTGGGAGAAAGATGGACATCCAGATCCAAAAAAGTTTGAAGCCTTTGTTGGACATTTGGGTTGGTTCCAAGCCTTTGTTATTGTGAATAGTGCTGCTATAAACATACATGTGCATGTGTCTTTATAGCAGCATGATTTTTAGTCCTTTGGGTATATACCCAGTAATGGGATGGCTGGGTCAAATGGTATTCCTAGTTCTAGATCCCTGAGGAGTCACCACACTGACTTCCACAATGGTTGAACTAGTTTACAATCCCACCAACAGTGTAAAAGTGTTCCTATTTCTCCACATCCTCTCCAGCACCTGTTGTTTCCTGACTTTTTAATGATGGCCATTCTAACTGGTGTGAGATGGTATCTCACTGTGGTTTTGATTTGCATTTCTCTGATGGCCAGTGATGATGAGCATTTTTGCATGTGTTTTTTGGCTGCATAAATGCATAAATGTCTTCTTTTGAGAAGTGTCTGTTCATGTCCTTCACCCACTTTTTGATGGGGTTGTTTTTTTCTTGTAAATTTGTCTGAGTTCATTGTAGATTCTGGATATTAGCCCTTTGTCAGATGAGTAGGTTGCAAAAATTTTCTCCCATTCTGTAGGTTGCCTGTTCACTCTGATGCTAGTTTCTTTTGCTGTGCAGAAGCTCTTTAGTTTAATTAGATCTCATTTGTCAATTTTGGCTTTTGTTGCCATTGCTTTTGGTGTTTTAGATATGAAGTCCTTGCCCACGCCTATGTCCTGAAAGGTATTGCCTAGGCTTTCTTCTAGGGTTTTTATGGTTTTAGGTCTAACATGTAAGTCTTTAATCCATCTTGAATTAATTTTTGTATAAGGTGTAAAGAAGGGATCCAGTTTCAGCTTTCTACATATGGCTAGCCAGTTTTCCCAGCACCATTTATTAAATAGGGAATCCTTTCCCCATTGCTTGTTTTTGTCAGGTTTGTCAAAGATCAGATAGTTGTAGATATGCGGCATTATTTCTGAGGGCTCTGTTCTGTTCCATTGATCTATGTCTCTGTTGTGGTACCAGTACCATGCTGTTTTGGTTACTGTAGCCTTGTAGTATAGTTTGAAGTCAGGTAGCATGATGCTTCCAGCTTTGTTCTTTTGGCTTAGGATTGACTTGGTGACGCGGGCTCTTTTTTGGTTCCATATGAACTTTAAAGTAGTTTTTTCCAATTCTGTGAAGAAAGTCATTGGTAGCTTGATGGGGATGGCATTGAATCTATAAATTACCTTGGGCAGTATGGCCATTTTCATGATATTGATTCTTCCAACCCATGAGCGTAGAATATTCTTCCATTTGTTTGTATCCTCTTTTATTTCATTGAGCAGTGGCTTGTAGTTCTCCTTGAAGAGGTCCTTCACATCCCTTGTAAGTTGGATTCCTAGGTATTTTATTCTCTTTGAAGCAATTGTGAATGGGAGTTCACTCATGATTTGGCTCTCTGTTTGTCTGTGATTGGTGTACAAGAATGCTTGTGATTTTTGTACATTGATTTTGTATCCTGAGACTTTGCTGAAGTTGCTAATCAGCTTAAGGAGATTTTGGGCTGAGACAATGGGGTTTTCCAGATATACAATCATGTCATCTGCTCCACCCCAAATCAACAGAATATACATTTTTTTCAGCACCACACCACACCTATTCCAAAATTGACCACATAGTTGGAAGTAAAGCTCTCCTCAGCAAATGTAAAAGAACAGAAATTATAACAAACTGTCTCTCAGACCACAGTGCAATCAAACTAGAACTCAGGATTAAGAAACTCACTCAAAACAGCTCAACTACATGGAAACTGAACAACCTGCTCCTGAATGACTACTGGGTACATAATGAAATGAAGGCAGAAATAAAGATGTTCTTTGAAACCAACCAGAACAAAGACACAACATACCAGAATCTCTGGGACACATTCAAAGCAGTGTGTAGAGGGAAATTTATAGCACTAAATGCCCACAAGAGAGAGCAGGAAAGATCCAAAATTGACACCCTAACATCACAATTAAAAGAACTAGAAAAGCAAGAGCAAACACATTCAAAAGCTAGCAGAAGGCTAGAAATAACTAAAATCAGAGCAGAACTGAAGGAAATAGAGACACAAAAAACCCTTCAAAAAATTAATGAATCCAGGAGCTGGTTTTTTGAAAAGACCAACAAAATTGATAGACCGCTAGCAAGACTAATAAAGAAGAAAAGACAGAAGAATCAAATAGACGCAATAAAAAATGAAGAAGGGGATATCACCACTGATCCCATAGAAATACAATCTACCATCAGAGAATACTACAAACACCTCTATGCAAATAAACTAGAAAATCTAGAAGAAATGGATAAATTCCTCGACTTAATGCCATTTCTATCAAACTAACAATGTCATTATTCACACAACTAGAAAAATCTATTCTAAAATTCATATGGAACCAAGAAGGCCTAAATAGCCAAAGCTAGCCTAAGTAAAAATAATAAAGCCAGAAGAATCCCAGTATCTGACTTCAAATTATAACATGAGGCTGCAGTAATTAAAACAACATGGTACTATTACAAAAAGCAGACACATAGATTAATGTAAAAGAATACAGAACCCAGAAATAAAGCCTCACAGCTAAACTTATCTAATCTTTGAAAAAGTTGACAAAAATAAGCAATGAGGGAAGACGTCCTACTAATTACAGGATACTAAGATAGCTGGCCAGCCATATGTACAAGAATGGAATTGGAATGACACCTTTTGCCATATCCAAAAATTAACACAAGATGAATTAAATACTTAAATGTAAAATCTCAAACTGTAAGTATCCTATAATAAAACTTGGAAAGCATCATTTTGGGCATGGGCCTTGGGAAATAATTTATGCATTAGTCTTCAAAATCAATTGCAACAAAAACAAAAAATTCACAGGTAAGACCTAATTAAACTAAAGAGCTTCTGCACAGGAAAAGAAACAATCAACAGAGTAAACATACAACATACAGAATAGGTGGAAATATTTTCAAACTATGCATCCGACAAAGGTCTAAGGAATCTATAAGGAACTTAAACAATTGGATAAGCAAAAACCAAATAATTCCATTAAAAATGGGCAAAATAAATGAAAAGATACTTCTCAAAAGAAGACATACAAGTGGCCATGAAATGCGAAAACATGCTGCCTATTACTAATCATCAGAGAAATGCAAATCAAAAGTAGAATTAAATACCATCTCACACCAGTCAGAATGGGTATTACTAAAAAGTCAAAACACAACAGATGCTGGCAAGGCTACAGAGAATAGTGGACACTTATATGCTGTTGGTTGAAATGTAAATTAGTTCATCCACTGTGGAAATAAGTTTGGAGATTTCTCAAATAACTTCAAACAGAACTACCATTTAACATAGCACTCCCTTTACTATGTATATAGAAAAAAGAAAACAAATCATTCTACCAAACAGACACGTACACTCACATTTTCATTGCAGTGCTATTCACAATAGCAAGAAAATGGAATCAAGCTTGGTGCCCATCAATGATGGATTGGATAAAGAAAATGTGGCACTGACAACATTGAATACTAAGCAGCCATAAAAATAATGAAATCATGTCTTTTGCAGCAACATAAGTGCGGTTAGACGCCATCATCCAAACGAAATAACACAGGAAAAGAAAACCAAATACCTAATTATTTAAGAAGTATTTCAACCCTATTAATTTAAGAAAAGTATTCGCTTTTATTTCTCAGAATTTATTATTAGATTCAAAAATATCTTCAAGTATTTGTCATTCTTCAGACTGTAAAATATAAACAACACACCTGGGAAGTTTTGCCTCTGTATAGTTTCATTTTTTTACAAGAAGGGGGTTTCTAGAGATATTTGTCAACATTTTAAAGTTGCTGTTATTGTTACTAAAATTAAATACAACATACTTCAATTATTAAAAAAGAAAAGAAAACCAAATACTACATGTTCTCACTTACAAGTGGGAGCTAAATTTTGGGTATTCATAAATATAAAGATGGCAACAATAGTAACTTGGAACTATTATGGGGGGATGAAGGGAAGGTGTCAAGCATTGAAAAACTACTGGTTCCTATGCTCAGTATGTAGGTGATGAAGTCATTTATACCTCAAACCTCAGCATTATGTAATATACCCAGGTAATACACCTATACACATACTAACTGAATCTAAACTAAAATTTGAATAAGAAATAAATTATATGTAATATTTTATCAGAACACAATAGAATAAAACTAAAAAGTTAACTTAAAAGGAAACATTTGAAAGTATGAAAATACATAGAAATTAAACAACATGCTCATAAATGACCAATAAGTGAAGAAAAAAACTCAGAAGAAAGTGTTAAAATTCCTTGAAACAAATGAAAATAGAAATACAGCATACCAAAATCCATAAACTACAGCAAATACAGTATTAGGAGACAAATTTACAGCAATAAATGCCTACATCAGCAAAGTTAAAAGATTTCAAATAAGGAACCTAACAATTTCCCTTCAGGAGCTAGAAAAGTAAGAACAAACTGGATTGATCCAAGACGGCCAATTAGAAGCACCTGCACTAATGGGGAAGAATGAAAAGCGGCACATCAGTTCAGCACTTGCAACTAAATTATCCAGGTTCTCGCATTGGAATTGACTAGACAAACAACTTTACCAATGGAGAATGAAGAAAAGTGGGGGGAAGGGGCAGCGATGGCCTACCAGGGAGTGGCACAGAGTCAAAGGAACACCCACTGCCAGCCAAGGGAGGTAGTGTATGATTGTGTGACCTTCACTGGGAAACCATGCTTGTCCCATGGATCTTTGAAACCAGCAGATCAGGAAATATCCTCGTGAACCCACACCACCAGGGAGGGCCTTGGCTTTGATACACACAGCTGTGTGGAGTCTTTACAGAGCAGCTGCTCAGGCACACACAGAGACCTAGGAGTTTTATATACTCCAGCCCAGAAATCCCAGCAAGGTAGGAAATCCATCCATTCATATCCCTAGAAAGGAGGCTGACTCTAGGGATCCAAGCAACATTTTTCTGTGGCCCCACTTCCATGGCAACTCACAAGTTAAGACCCACTGGCTTGGAATTTCAGCCAGCCAATGACAATAGGCTGGAATCTGCCTGAGAGGGGTCTGAGTTTCTCTGGAAAAGGGTAGCCACCATCTGTCTCTGCAATTTGATAGACTCAGCCATTCCGGCCTGCTGACTTTGGAGACTACAAATGATCCAGACAAGGAAGGGTCCCTGACAATGCAGTACAGCTGCCTTACCAGATCATAGCCAGATGGCTTCTTTAAGTGGGACCCCAATCCATTTCTCCTTACCAGGTGGTACCTCCCTGTGGAGGCTTCAGCCACTCCAGCTAGGGTTTTATGGACAGAGCTCTGATCTCTCCCTGGAACAAAGTCCCAGGGAAGGAGTAGCCACCATCTCTGTAGTTCAGTAGACTCAGTCATCCCAGACGGCTGGCTTTGAAGGATACAAATGGTCTGGATGAGAAAGGGTCTCCCACAACACAGCCAGCTGCCTTGCCAGATTGTTGCCAGACTGCTTTTTTAGTAAGACCCCAATCCATTCCTCCTCATTGTGTGGACCTTCCCTGTGGGGCTTCAGCTACTCCAGCAGGGGTTCTAGGATAGAGCTCTAATCTCTTCCTGGGATGAAGCTCCTAGGGGGAGGGAGAGCCACCATATCTGCTGTTCAGGTGACTCAGTTGTTCCAGCCTGCCAGCTTTGGAGAATATAAATGGTCCAGACCAGGAAGGGTTCCCCTCAATGCAGCACACCTGCTCTACCAAAAAGCAGCCAGACTACTTCTTTAAGCAGGTCCCTGAGTCCATTCCTCCTGACTGTGTGAGGCCTCTCAATAGGGGCTTCTAGTCAACTTGTACAGGGGCATTTGGGCCAGCAACAGGTCAGTATCCCCCTGGGACACAGCTTCCAGAGGAAAAAGCTGGATGCCATCTTTGCTGTTTTATAGCCTTTACTGGTGATACCTCCAGGTATGAGAAATACTGAAGCAGCTAGGGTCCGGACCAGACCAGACCCCAAGCAAACTTCATCAGCCTTATGGAAGAGTGGCCTGTTAAAAAGAAAAACAAACAAACTTAAAACATCAACATCAAAAAAAATACCCCACAAAACCCCAAAGATCAGCAACCTCAAAGATTAAAGGTAGATAAGCCCACAAAGATGAGAAAGAATGAATGCAAAAATACTGAAAACTCAAAATTCCAGAGTGCCTCCTCTCCTTCAAATGACTGCAACACCTCTCCAGTAAGGGCAAAGAACAAGGCTGAGGCTAAGATGGCTGAAGTAACAGAAGTAGACTTCAGAAGGTGTGTAAATAACAAACTTCATTGAGCTAAAGGATCATACTGTAACTCAATGCAAAGAAGCTAATAACCATAATAGAATACAAGAGCGGAAAGCCAGAAGAGCCAGTATAGACAGAAACATAACCAACCTGATGGAGCTAAAATACACAAATTGAGAACTTCATAATGCAATCACAAGTGTCAATAGCAGGACAGACCAAGTGGAAGAAAGAATCTCAAAGCTTAAAGACTATCTTTCTGAAATAAGGCAGACAAGAATAAAGAAGAGAATAAAAGAGAATGAACAAAACCTCTGAGAAATATGGGATTGTATAATGAGACCAAACCTACAATTAATTAGAGTAACTTAAAAAGATGGGGAGAACAAAACTAAGTTGGAAAGCATACTTCAGGTTATCATCCAGAAGAACTTCATTAACCTAGCAAGACAGGCTAACATACAAATCCAGGAAAAGTAGAGAACTCCAGTAAGATACTCCATGAGCAGATCAAACCCAAGACAAAAAATCATCAGATTTTCCCAGGTCAAAATGAAAGAAAAAATGTTAAGCACAGCCCAAAAGAAAGGTTAAGTCACCTACAAAGGGAAGCCCACCAGACTAACAGTGGACCTCTCAGTGGAAACCCTACAAGCCAGAAGAGATTGGGGCCAATATTCAACATTCTTAAAGAAAATAATTTACAACCCAGAATTTTATATCCTGTCAAGCTAAGCTTCATAAATGAAGATTCTTTTCAGACAAGCGAATGCTGAGGGAATCCATCACCACCAGGCCTGTATTGCAAGAGCGCCTGAAAGAAGCACTAAATATGGAAAGGAAAAACCATTACCAGCCACTAAAAAACACCCTGGAGTACGCAGACAAATGACACTATGAAGCAATTACATGAACAAGTCTGCAAAATAATCAGCCAGCATCATGATGACAGGATCAAATTAACACATAACAATACTAACTTTAAATGTAAATAGGCTAAATGCCCCAATTAAAAGACACAGAATAACAAGTTGGATAAAGAGCCAAGACTCATTGGTATGCTGTCTTCAAAAGACACAGCTCATTTGCAAAGATGTGCACAAGTTCAAAATAAAGGGACAGAGGAAAATTTACCAAGTAAATGGAAAGCAGAAAAAGAGAAAAAAAAACAGAGGTTGAAATACTAGTTTAACAAAACAAACTAAACCAACAAACATAAACAAATCCAAAAAGGACATTACATAATGGTAAAGTGTTCAATTCAACAAGAAAAGCTAACTATCCTAAATATATATGTACCCAATACAGGAGAACCAGATTAGCAAAGCAAATTCTTAGAGACCTACAAAGAGACTTAGACTCCCACACAATAATATTGGGAGATTTTAACACCCTACTGACAATATTAGACAAATAAATGAGACAGAAAATTAACAAGGATATGCAGGATTTGAACTCAGCTCTGGATCAAGAGTGCCTAATAGATATCTACAGAACTCTCCACCCCAAAACAATAGAATATACATTTTTCTCATTGCCACATGGCACTTACTCTAAAATTGGCCACATAATCAGAAGTAAAACACTTCTCAGCAAATGCAAGAGAACTGAAATTATAACAAACAGTCTCTCAGACCACAGCACAATCAAATTAGAACCCAAGATTAAGAAACTCACTCAAAACCACACAACTACATGGAAATTGAACAACCTGCTCCTGCATGACTCCCGGGTAACTAATGAAATTAAGGCAGAAATCAAGAAATTCTTTGAAAATCATGAGAACAAAGAGACAACATACCAGAATCTCTGGGCTGCCGCTGAATGTATAGCACTAAATGCCCACATCAAAAAGCTAGAAAGATCTCATTAACAACCTAACATTTCAATTAAAAGAACTAGAGAACCAAGAGCAAATGAACCCCAAAGCTGATCAGAGCTGAACTGAAGAAGTTAGGGATACAAAAAAGCCTTCAAAAAATCAACAAATCCAGGAACAATATTTTTGGGAAAAAAAAGTAAGATAGACTGCTAGCTAGACTCACAAATAAGAAAAGAGAAAAAAGTCAAATAAACACAATCAGAAATGATAAGGGGATATCACCACTGACCTCATAGAAATACAGACAACCATCAGAGAACACTATGAACACCTCTATGCACATAAACTAGAAAATCTAAAAGAAATGGATACATTTTGGACACATAGACCCTCTCAAGACTGAACCAGGAAGAAACTGCATACTTGTATAGACCAATAACAAGTTCTGACATTGAAACAGTAATAATAGCCTACCAACCCCAAAAAGCCCAGGACCAGATTGATTCACAACTGAATTCTACACGAGGTACAAAAAAGAGCTGGCATCATTTCTACTGAAACTGTTCCAAATATTTGAAAAGAAAGAACTACTTCCTAACTCATTCTATCAGGCCAGCTTCATCTTGATACCAAAAACCTGGCAGAGATACAAGAAAAAAATGAAATATTAAGTTAGCATCCTTGATAAACATTGATGGAAAAGTCCTCAATAAAATTGTGGCAAACTGAATCCAGCAGCACAATAAAAAGCTTATCCAACGTGATTAAGTTGGCTTTATCCCTGGAATGAAAGGTTGGTTCAACATACACAAATCCATAAATGTGATTCATTACATAAACAGAACTAAAGACAAAAACCACATGATTATCACAATAAAGGCAGAAAAGGCCTTTGATAAAATTCAACATCCCTTCATGTTAAAAACTCTCAATAAACTAGTTATTGAAGAAATATACTCCAAAATAATAAGCGCCATATATGACAAACTCAGTCAATATCATACTGAATGGGCAAAAGCTGGAAGCATTCTCCTTGAGAACCAGCACAAAACAAGGATGTCCTTTGTCATCACTCCTGTTCAACATAGTATTAGAAGCTCTGGCTAGGGAAATCAGGCAAGAGAAATAAATAAAACCTATTTGGATATGAAGAGAGGGAATCAAATTATCATTGTTTGCAGATGACATGATTCTACATCCAGAAAATCCCATTGTCTCAGCCCAAAAACTTCTTAAGCTGTTAAGCATGTTCAGCAAAGTCCAGGATACAAAATAAATATGCAAAATCACTAGCATTCCTACATACCAAAAACAGACAAGCAGAGAGCCAAATTATGATTGAACTCACATTCACAATTTCTACAAAAGAATAAAATACCTAGGAACACAGCTAATAACGGAAGTGAAGGACTGCTTCAATGAGAGCTACAAATCACTGCTCAGAGAAATCAGAGGGGACATAACAAATGGAGAAACATTCCATGTTCATGAATAGAAAGAATCAATATTGTGAAAATGACCATACTGCCCAAAGTAATTTACAGATTCAATGCTATTCCCATTAAACTGTCATTTCTATTTTTGCATTCTTCAAAGAATTAGAAATAACTATTTTAAAACTTACATAGAGTCAAAAAATAGCCACAATAGCTAAGAAAATTCTAAGCAAAAAGAACAATGCTGGAGGCATCACACTACCTGACTTCAAATTATACTACAAGGCCACAGTAATCAAAACAGCCTGGTACTGGTACAAGAACAGGCATATATACCAAGAGAACAGAATTGAGAACTCAGAAATAAGATCGTGCACCTACAACCATCTGATCTTTGACACATCTGACAAAAACAAGCAATGGGGAAAGGACCCCCTTTTTAATAAATTGTTCTGAATTAACTGGCTAGCCATATGCAGAAGATTAAAACTGGACTGATTTCTTACACCATATACAAAAATTAACTCAACATGGATTAAAGACTTAAATGTAAAATCCCAAATGGTAAAAACCCTAGAAAAAAGTCCAGGCAATACCGTGCAGGACATAGGCACAAACAAATTTTTCCTAACAACAACACCATAAACAATTGCGACAGAAGCAAAAATTGACAAATGTGATCTAATTAAACTAAAGAGCTTCTGCACAGCAAAATAAACTATCATCAGAGACAACAGGCAACCTAGAGAATGGGAGAAAACTTTTGCAATCTATCCATCTGAAAAAGGTCTAATATCCAGAGCCTACAAGAAACTTAAACAAATTTTCCAGAAAAAAAAAAAACAACTAAATTAAAAAGTGAGCAATGAACATGAACAGACACTTTTCAAAAGAAAACATACATGCAGCCAACCAAAATATTTTAAGAAGCTCAACATCACTGATCGTCAGAGAAATGCAAATCAAAACCACAATGAGATACCATATCATGCCAGTCAGAATGCTGTTATTAAAAAGTCAAGAAACCACAGATGCTGGTGAGCTTGCATAGAAAATGGAATGCTTTTACACCACTGGTGGGAATGTCAATTAGTTCAACCATTGTGGAAGACGGTGTGGCAATTTCTTAAAGATCCAAAGTCAGAAACACCATTTGATCCAGCAACCCCATTACATTACCCAAAGTAATGTAAGTTATTCTAATATAAAGATACATGCACACAACTATTCACAATATCAAAGACAAGGAATCAACCTAAAGGTCCATCGAAGATAGACTGGATATAAAAAAGGTGGTACATATACACCATGACTATGCAGCCATAACAAAGAATGAGATCATGTTCTTTGCAGGGACATGGATGGAATTGGAAGCCATTATCCTCATCAATCTAACACAGGAATAGAAAACCATACACCACGTGTTCTTAATTATAAGTGGGAGCTGAATGATGAAAACACATGGAAACATTGTGGGGAACAACCAACACTGTGGTCTGTTGCCATGTGGGGTTGCAGTTATGAGGAGGATATGCATCAGGAAGAACAGCTAATGTATGCTAGGCTTAATACCTATGTAATGGAATGATCTGTTCAGCAAACAACCATGGCACACGTTTACCTACGTAACAAACCTGTACATACTGCACATGTACCCCTGAACTTAAAATACAAATTGAAGAAAAAAAACAAACTCCAAATTAGAACTAAAGAAATAATGAGGATCAGAGCAGACGTTAACAAAATTGAGACTAAAAATATTAGAAAAGATTATCAAAACAAAAAGTTAGCTTTGTAAAGATAAACAAAATCCAAAAACTATTAGGTAAACTAATTAAGAAAACAATAGATAAGGCTCAAGCAAATAAAACCAGATATAAAAAAGAAGGCATTACAACTGATACCACAGAACTACAATGGATCATTAAAGACTGTTATAAATAACTACAGGCCAATAAATTTGAAAAGCAAGAGAACAATAGATAACTTCCTGGATACATACAAACTACCAATATTGAACCAAGAAGAAATAGAAATTCTGAACAGACCAATAATTAATGACAAGGTTGAATAGTAAAAAAAGAAAAAACAAACTTTCCAAAAAAGAAAAGTTCAGTAGTAGATGGCTTCACCACTAAATTCTACCAATCTTTTAAAAAATAATTACTACAAATTATTCTAAAAATTTACAAACATTTGAATGTGAGGGAATTCTTCCAAACTCGTTCTGAAAGGCCAACATAATCCTGATACCAGTTATATAAGGGCACAAAAAATGTGATACATCACATCCACAAAATGCAGAATAAAAACCGTATGATCATTTCAACAGATACAGAAAGGCATTTGATAAAATTCAACCTTTCTCCATGATAAATACTCTCAATAATTTGGGTTTAGAAAGAAAGTGATTCAACACAATGAGGGCAGGCCATATATGATGAACCCACAGCTAACATCATACTAAATGGAAAAATAAAAAACCTGAAAGCTTTTCCTCTAAGAACGGGAACAAAACAAAGATGCCTGCTGTCACCTCTGTTGTTCAACACAACACTGGAGATTCTAGCCAGAGCAATTAGGCAAGAGAAAGAAATAAAGGGCATTTAAATTAGACAAGAGAAAGTACAATTATCTGTGTTTGCAGATGACATTACCTTATATATAGAAAAACCTAAAAGCTCTAACACACACACACACACACACACACACACACACACACACACACATACAAAATCACTTAGAACTGATAAACAAATTCAGTAAAGTCTCAGGATACAAATCAACATACAAAAATCAGCAGCTTTTCTATACATAAACAATGAACTAGCTAAAAAAATAGTAAAACAATTCCACATATAACAGCTATAAAAAATGCCTAGGAGTAAATTTAACTAAGGTGAAGAAATATCTCTATGACATAAATATAAAATATAAAACACTGACAAAAGAAACTCAAGAAGACACACAAAAAATGAGAAGACATCCCATGTTCATGGAATTGAGTAATTAATATTATTAAAATGAGCATACTAACCACAGCAACCTACAGATTCAATGCAATCATTATGAAAATGCCAATGACATATTTTACACATATTTTAAAAATTCTAAAATTTATATGGAGCCACAAAAAACCGAAATAGATAACTACTCCTAAACAAAATGAACAAAACTAGGCACATTTCACTACAAGTCTTCAAAGTATACTATAAAGTTATATTAGCCAAAACAGCATGGTACCAACTAAAAGCATGTATGCAAATCAATGGAACAGAATAGAGAACCCAGAAATTAATCCGTTTATTTACAACCAACTTATTTTTGACAGAGATACCAAGGACACTCATTAGGCAGTCACTTCAATAAATGTTGCTGGGAAAACTAGATACCTATGTGCAAAAGAATAAAGCTATACTCTCTTCTTTCACCCTAAACAAAACAAAAAATCTACCAAAATGGGTTAAAGACCTACATGTAAGACTTAAAACTTAAAAACTACTAAAGGAAAACACAGACAGAACACTTCAAGACATTGGTCTGAGAAAATATTTTATGAATAAGGCCTTAAAATCACAGGCAACAAAAGGAAAAATAAGCAAACAGGATTATATCAAACTAAAAAGCTTCTGCATAGCAATAGAAATAATCAACAGTGTAAAAAGACAACATCCAGAATGAGCGAAATTATTTGCAAACTCCTCTTCCTACATAGTATTAATGTCCAGAATATACAAAAAACCCAACTATCCCAACAGGAAAAAAAATTAAAGATGGCAAATGGTCTGAGCAGATATTTCTCAAGAGAGGACATTCAAATAGCCAACAAATACATGAAAAAATGATCAACATCACTAACCATTAGGAAAATGTGAATCAAAACCATAATGAGATATCGTCTCACACCAGGCAAGATAGCTATAATGAAAAGACAAATAACAAATGCTAGCAAGGATGTGGAGAAAAGGAGACTCTTACACAGTCTTGGTGAGAATGTAAACTAGTACAGCTACTTTGAAGAACAACATGGAGGAGTCTCAGAAAACTGCAAATAGAACTACTGTATGATCCACAACCCTGCTACTGGGCGTTTATCTAAAAGAAAGGAAATATGTATTTCAAAGAGTCATTTGCACCCCCATGTTTATAGTGACGCTATTTACAATAGCCAAGCTATGGCATCAACCCAAGTGTCCAACAGATACATTTTTAAAAATGTGGTTATACATACAAAATGAAATACTACTATTCATCCATTAAAAAAGAATAAAATCTTGTCATTTTTGTAACATAGTTAGACCTGGGGGACATTATGTCATATGAAATAAGCCAGTCACAGAAACTTAGACCCTGCATGTTCTCACTCATATTTCGAAGCTAAAAGTGTTGTTTCATAGAGATAAAAAGTAGAACAGAGAGTGCTAGAGTCTGGGAATTATATGGGGAAAGGGGAATAGAAAGATTCCTTACATGATGTAAAATTATAGCTAGATATGAGGAATAAGTTCTAGTGTTCTATAGCACTGTAGGGTTACTATAGTTAACAATAATATATTTTATATTTTCAAAGGGCTAGAAGCAGGAAATTAAATCTTCCCAACACAAAAATTGATAAGTGATTGAGATGATTGATATGCTAATTATCTTGACTTGATCACTTTACATTGTAGGTATTGAAATATCAATATGTACCCTATAAATGCAAACAATTATGTGTCTATCAAAAAACAAATGAGAGTAAATCTATTTAAAAACTAAAAAAAGACTCATCTTCATCAAACAGGCATTATTAACTTTATGTTACAAATGAAACTTGAGGTATATAAAACACAGGAATGTATCACACAGTTTTAAAGTGTCGACCTTGAATTTAACACTGGTATGACCTGAATTCAAGTCCGTGGTTCTTTCAACTCTATGCTTGGAAATGTTATTTTACCACCAGAAGATAGTCACAAAAGATGATAGAATAGAGACACATACAAATGTGTACCCATACAAATATTTATTTATCCCCATCTCTTTATCATTCTAAGAACATTGAAGAATCAATATATTATATAAACATCTATATAGGATATAACAGAGTGGGATTTGTTATGATTACTTAGTATGTCATCAAGCAAGGAGACTATACTATAAATGTTTGTGTAGTCTTTCTGATGACAATGATTCTACTAGTAATACTCTATCATGAAAGATACTTCTCCATCCTCCATCAAAATTGCCTTTCCTTAAATGATGAAGCTTGAGTTGCTCTGGGTGTGTCAGGTAGAAAATCCAGGTGCATTTCCAAGGGAAGAGATGATTTTTTACTCTTGCTTCTTTATGACTGATCTTTTCAATTGACATGATAGTGGATATGTGGCACCAGAGTTTTTGCCAGATTTATCTTTTTAAAAAGCAGCAGATGCATTTGTCTTGCTCCATTTTTAGAAGAGTGCCTGTCCCAGAAATGTGCTCAATTAATATTTCTTAAATTAATTAAAGAAATAATGTCAAAGTTTCTTTCCTAGAATGTAGGAAGATGTTTTCCTACATCCAACTCAGGTGAAAAATTTCTAATTACATGAATTACTTGACATACTACAGATAAGTTCTTGCCTTGTGTGCATTCTTGGGATGTCACAGATTGCATTAGAGATCATTCTGCTCAGACTTTCTCTCTCACAGATAATGCCCAATTGGGAAATTTTCATATAACTGTGTGAATGGGTAGGTGGCAGAAGTAGTAGGGATGGAAACTACAGCTGCTAGAAATGATGGATTCCTGCTTACAAGAGTATTCAAGTTATTAAAATAAAATTATTTTAGAGTGAGTTAAAAAGTTAAGTCTTGGTAAAAAGCAATGCTGAAATATTGTTTTCATACAGGCTGACCTTGTTCAGTTGGGACTTGGTCAACTAGGGGTAACAAAACATGTACACTTTAAATGATATCCTCTAGACCAAATACACATTGTTGATATTACAGTCATATATCAGATGCTCCCCTACTCACACACTCAATTTGTATATTTTCAAGCAAATCCAGTATTCATGGGCCTTAGGCTAATACAATGCTGGACTCTGGAAGAATTATAAAACAAAATAAAGATATTTACATTACGTAGAATTAGGAAAGTAATTGCAGCAAATTGTAAACACATTTTTACTAACATAAATTTCACAAACATATGTGAATCCATGTACGCATTGTGAGAACCCTTTCCAGAGTCACAGAAAAAGTTCTGTCTGGAAGGCCTGAAGTTTAATACATTTGCTCATGGCAAATCCTCCTTTGTCCGTAAAGGATGTCCACTAACAGTGTCTAATAACACTCTCCTGTTCTTGAGATCAAATGAGAATTAGTACTTGCTAGAGCAGAAATTGAATACTACAAATCTGACTAATATTCCTAAGCTAGGGCATAATTTTCATGTGGATATGGAATGCTATCTATATGGACCCCCAAACTAAAAAAAAGAGTTAGAGAAGATATAATAAAAGGTGAAAATATTAGCTTTGCCCTGAATACATTACATGTTTATTAGATATGTTATTTTCATTGCATATGTTATACAACCATGTGCTTAAACAAACAAACAGAAAAGCATGGTATTTGGGCAATTTTCTAAAGCTAAATTCCTGACACTAATGAGAAATTCTTTGTTTTAAAAAACTCTGTTTTTTTCTAAGAAGTTATTGATTTGTCTATTCTGATGTCGATAAGCCATATAACTCCAGAATTCAGTCACAGAGCTGTTTGAATTTGAGTGTTAGTAAAAATGTGATTGCTCTTACTTCTGATGTCACATTATTAAATATGCCTCTTAATATTTGGTGTATTCCCCTTCCTTTCCACCACACCCTAGAAGTTTCAGGAGGATAAAGGTGTATTTTACATTGATTTTGATCAAATGGCTTTTGCTCTGAGTAGTATTAGATGGTTAGGTCATTGCAGCAATTATATGGCAGTATTCCCCAAGCAGACCTTTCATCTACTTTTAATAGAAAATCAATAATGGCTGAACAAGGACAGAGATGGCATTTTAATGTTTACCAAAGAGCATTTAGACATCTGAGATGCCTCAGAAGTGGTTTCAAAATCCATTTTGAGAATAGGGACAAAAAAAGTTCTTCATGCTCTATTTGTACCCTGAAAATACACCTTTTTAGGGAGCTAAATGATGACAGCACATGGACTCATAGAGGGGAACAACACACACTGGGGCCTTTCAGAGAGGGGAGGGAAGGAGGAGGGAGAAGATCAGGAAAAAGTAACTAATAAATTCTAGACTCAATACCTCGGTGATGAAATAATCTATACAACAAACCCCCATGACACAAGTTTACCTATATAACAAACCTGCACTTGTACCTCTGAACGTAAATTAACATTAAACAAATTTATATATATCTAATTGTAGAGCTGTGGTGTATGCTCATAAACTTCAAGCCAACTATTGTTTTTATTTGCTATTAGAAAATAAGACATGCCATCTTTTTTTTTTTTACAGGACCATATTCTATACACAGAGAAACACATAATTAAAATATAATATTGGCATCTATAATTTTGAAATCTATTCACTGAGATGCAAAAAAATACTAGTGTATCAAATTCGTATTTATTTTGCATCACACATTTAATGTTTAAAATGTGACAGTTGTAACATCATTTCTACAAGATTACTTGTAAGATAAAGAATTCTTACAAGAATTCTATGCTATATATTAAACAAATACAGGTTATAATTGAGGTAAAAAGTTTTGATTTACTTTCATATGACAAAGACCTGAGCAAATAATGCCTTTTATTATCTATATTCCTTTTTTTACTATCTATATTCCAAATTAATTAAAAAGAAATATTTTCAAAATAAATAGTTTAATACTATTTCTTTTGTTTTCTTCTATCAGCACTAAAAAATATGAGACCTTAGTGATTAATGAAGGCAACAGTTTTATTACTGGGTAACAACAGTATTATACACAGGAACCTAGAATGATGCTTACAAAGTAAACTCAGAAGTTCAGAAGGCATTTCAAGCCAATGACCTTTTATTGAATGAGGTTAAACTGAAAAAAATGCTACTGAAGGCACAAAATTCCTCTGAGAAACCCTTCATTTCAGTCTGTGCAATCAAGAGACCTAATTAATGCTTCACCTCATGCAATATTTACAGATCCTATGTAAACAGGTCAGCTTGTTAAACCAACTTACCTCTGCAAAGCACATTGTTACATTACAAGTCAGTGAAGAGACAGAAATAAGCTAGTCACCACTTTAATGAATTGCTGAATCAACTAAAACCCTAGGATATCCCAAAAGTAATCATGTCTCCCTTTTTTTATAAAAAAAATACTTTATCAATGTCATCCTAATGTTTTACTATCATTATATCACTATGTTTATGTGATGTATGGTGAATTACCTAAGTTGCCAATTATTTGAATTCCTAAAACTACTAGAATTTACCATACAGGTGGTTCTTTCATGCTATGAAGGTAGTCACATTCTTAAATATTTATACTCACTAGATTTTTTTGTCTATAAATTATCTGTAATTTTTAAAGGTCAATGACTAAGATCTTTCCAGGATTTTGCAAACATATAGGTTAGAAAATTTTTAAATTTATATGAAAATATTGAATGTGTCACTTTTAAGCTACTAGCACCTCCAAAGTGCCTCATTTACTAAAATCCCAGCCAGTAATTTAGGTAGTGAGAATATTTGTATTAGCGAATCCTATAGTGAGTAAACTGAATTGGTATTTTCATTCTGAACCATTAAATTGGTAATATCTATTTACTTTCACTCGTATTTTGTAGCCATAATCCTCTGATTAAGTGATTTGGATAAGATTATAAAATAAAGGTCTTTAAATATTTTGATAATTCAACAACATTCTAGAACCTCTGTAATGAAATATTTCTGTAACTATTTTTTAACCATTTTAGGAAAAAAATTACCAAGTTGTCCTAAGATGTATCTTTCCATCAACATGCATATAACCTATACATTTACTATGTATTGATCATGTCATAGCAACCATCATATGCTGGAATAACTCAACATCTATTTACCTTGTGTCATTTTTCAGCTTCTCCTTCCAATCTTTTGATTACTGTGACAATCTTTTGATTACTGTGACAATCTTTTGATTGCTGAGTTGAAATTAGTTTCTGTATCCTCTTGACATTAGCATCCTTAGAAATAACTCATGATATGTTTATTAGGCAAATTCAAACACAAATGTTATCTTCTTCCAGGCTATTTTTCGAAGTTCCATACCTGCAATATTGTGCTTGGTATAGACGTCATAATTTTTTAGGAACTTTGAAAAGATTGTCACATAAAAAAGAACTTTGGTGTAGCTCAAAAATTTCACCCAAAGGTTTCAAAGACTATTGCATGAAGGAATAATTTGACTCAATAAAAGATTTTAAAAAGTGCAAAACTTTAACTTTGTGGAATTGGAATTTTTAAAGTTTCATAATTAATGTTTGAATCTGTAAATTATATTTAATAATATTTAAATTTAATATTTAAAAATAACCCAGGAACCCAAAACTTGAAGAGAATTAATAAGAATTAGCATTCCTTAGTCATAAAACTTTTCCATGAATCCCAACATACACTGTACATAATTGAAATGTATGTAAAAGATCTACAGTTATCAAATGATAGATTTTTCCATTTCTATGTTGTTCGAATGTTGAGTACAACTGGGAACTTCCAAATAGTTGGCAAAACACTTATTGTCAAGCACACAGGTGTAACAATAAAATAAATCCAGAAAAAATTATTATTGCATTCACAGAAATATATTACAATAGATGGTGCCCACAGTTACTTTTCCTTAAGAATTGTGGCCGGGAGCGGTGGCTCACGCCTGTAATCCCAGCACTCTGGGAGGCCAAGGCGGCAGATCACAAGGTCAGGAGATCGAGACCATCCTGGCTAACATGGTAAAACCCCGTCTCTACTAAAAATACAAAAAATTAGCCGGGCATAGTGGCGGGCGCCTGTAGTCCCAGCTACTGGGGAGGCTGAGGCAGGAGAATGGCGTGAACCTGGGAGGCAGAGCTTGCAGTGAGCCGAGATTGCGCCACTGCACTCCAGCCTGGGCAACAGAGCCAGACTCCATCTCAACAAAAAAAAAAAAAAAAAAAGAATTGTACTGTATGTCATTAAATGCTATGCTAAACATAGTATTTGAGAGCAAGAAGCACCAATGGAGAAAATATAAGAGTACATCAGAGTAAAAAACAAACTAGAATAACACTGCATAATGTATGGAATTTCATCTGGACTCTAATACATTCTTATTTTCATTAAATTTGCCCCTGCTAAAGACCTGTTTTGACCAGAAGAGACCAACTAGCATCAAACTACTGGGAGATAAGTGAAACACATGAGTCAGATAAACCCTGTGCCAGCTTTTTCACCTCTAAGGTGAGGGTGTTCATAAAATCATGCCATGACACATACTACCAAGTGAATGGAGTCCACATGCTGCTCTTGAATGGAACTGATATAGAGAATCTTTTTTTCTGGGGAAACTCAAGAGAGAGTTAAACCAAAACCAGTTTGTGTTGACCATTGTAGAGTATCTTAACTAGTTTTGTTATAATGTAGGGTCTGTAGTTCTTAGCCATATCAAGAACTATCAGTCAGAAAAGAAGCAGGCAGGTATTCTTGACCTCTTTTGAGTTTCTGTAAATGTATCATAATTGTTTGCCTTCTGAGGATTATCCAGGAAGAAATTAAGCATTTGAGATAAAACAAAGTAAGCTTCTGTTTTCTGAAGATTCCACAGAAAGTTCACAGATAATGAGATTATTATTTTGACTACATTGTGAGGAAATTTTCTTTTTCCTGGAACATAGTGCTTGATGGAATGTCAAAGAGAAAAATATGATAACCTGACATCTTTTAGCTAACAGTGACAAGGTATTTTATATAGCGAAAATTACTAAGAAAATAGTATAAATAGCATGATACTGTTTTTTTCTGTCCATGTGAAATTTGATTCTTGTAGCCCTTAGAATTTGCGGCATGTTGGTCAAAATGAGATTGATTGATTGTGTTCTTGCTACATCCAAGAAAAAAAGAAAAAACCTGAGAGCTTGCCTGGCTATATTCCTCCTGGATTTCTTATACGTCATCTTCTACACTGATAGATGGCTATGATATAGTTTGTTTCTTAGATATATATGAATAAATTTATGTTCCTGGGTAGCAGTTTGTGGGTACATATTTTTAGGATTTATCAGCTCCAGTTATAACATGTATAAGTACAGAAATATGAGCTAAGAACCATAAAATCTCTTATAAACACCTAATGTCATTTTCTCCAAAAGATTTTCTGGGGAATCTTACTTTTTGTCCACTTTCCCAAAAAAATCACTACCTTTGCTATTTCCCCTTAATTCATATGAATCATAATTACAATGCTTAATTGTCTTTAAGCATAATTTTCTTTCTGCCTGTCTTAATACTTGAAATTCCTTTGGTAGGACAGACAACATATCTTTCTCTGATATGTAGTTTGAAGTGCTTGGTGATGTTCTGTGGACACTTTGTATGTTGGCTGACGAATATAAAGGTAACCAATTGTGCAATAGGCTATTATCTAATTACCTAAATAATTATCTAAATGCTGCACGAAATGTATTTCCTGATAACATGACCATAACTCTAAGTATCTAAATAAAACATAACATTATCATATAGAGATATTTATGTACACACTGCTGGACAGACATATATTAGTGATACCCAGCTGTTTTATATCTTATATAGTTTTGAGTATCTTGTTCTCACATCTGGTGAAAGTAATTTATTTTTTTAAATGGTACTTTATGATGTTAGTAATCTTCCTGATTGTGTAGGGAATGGTTGTACTTTATATTAAAATATACTCAATATTATAACATGAAAATATTACAGAAAGTCAAAGGTAGTTGTATTTGTCTATTCTCACAATGCTATAAAGAACTACCCAATACTGGGTAATTTATAGAGAAAAGTTTAATTGGCTCACAGTTCCACAGTCTGTACAGGAAGCCTGGGGAGGCCTCAGGAAACTTACAATAATGGCAGAAGGCGAAAAGGAAGGAGGTACATCTTAACATGAACAGAGCAGGAGGAAGACGGCGAAGGGGGGAAGTGCTACATACTTTTAAACAACCAGATCTCGTGAGAACTCTATCATGAGGCAGCACTAGGGGAATAGTGCTAAACCATTAGAAACCACCCCCATAATCCAATCACCTCCCACTAGGCCCTAGCTTCAACACTGGGGATTATAATTCAACACAAGATTTGGGTGGAAATACAGAGCAAAATCATAAGGATAGTCATTTAATTATTTATCATTATTCACCAGTATTTTAAGCCAATTGCTTGTTCATACATTATTCCTTGTTAGTTCTTATTATATCTTATTTCATATCTTATTACTACACAAAATGTGGTTTGAAGGTTCAAGTTGTATTAGTGATGTGTAGAAATCCGGAAAGAGCATCACTCTAATTCTTGCTTCAACACAAAAGCTGGAAATACACAATAACAGTTTTTCTTGAACCCATTGGAGACCGGAGTTCACAGAGAGTAATGGGTTGAGAAAATTTGAGACCATGAAAAATGAGCATTCATGTAGGACAGACATAGCTTTTTGGGAACTGGAAGACAAATTGTGGTAGGTAGAATAAGGATCTCTCCAAAGATATATATGCCCTAATCCCAGAACCTGTGAATATGTTATATTACATGAAAAAGTGGGATTCAGGCAGAAAAGTGATGTGATGTGAGGACTCAGCTCACTTTTGCTAAGTGTGAAGGTGAAGAACAGGAGCCATGAGTGAAAGAATGTGAGTCTTCTCTAGACCCTGATAAAGAAAAAAAAGTCCTACCTAGAGCCTACAGAATGGAAGAGCCCTAATAGTACCTTTATGTTGACCCAGAAAGATTCATGCCAGGCTTCTGACATATGGAAATGTAAGATATTAGATTTGTGTTGCTTAACTCTCTAAGTTTTTGGTAATTTGTTATAGAACCCATGAAAAACTAATAAACAGGACAAATAACCAACATGGAATCTTCGGAGTGCTAGAGGCCTGCAGACAGCAACAGTATCCATGCATTAGTTCACCAGGGTAGATGCTGTTGGAAATTGTACATGCTGATAATAAACATTCAGCTATATTTTGGTAAGCTGAATGTGTATAGTGTGCAAATTTCAAGCCCCTAAAGGCCAGAGGCATAGGGAAATTTGTAACCTCTTGCAGAGTTTTTTTTTCCTCCACAAACTTTACAGGCAGCTATAGGAAAGATCAGGAAGAATACTGGGAAACGTGCTCTTGTAGTACTGGCTCAGAGAGGGGAAAAAAAAGCTACTGCTGATATTCTGCCAAGACTCCCCTCCCTTGCCATTTCTCTTATTTGTGGAATTAAAGTCTTAATCTGCAGAGGCAAGGACAACAAAATCTGCCACCTTAGAACACTGGAGGAAACTTCTTGGAACTATTTACTTTTTCCAAATAACATGTTTTAACTATAAAGTCATACATAAATTAAAAGGATGAGAAACATATGTCATACGGACCCTAAAAAGAACAAAGACAGAAAAGGTATATAAATTTCAGACAGAGTAGATTTTAAAATAAGGGGGAAAATCAGAAAAACATTATATCACGATAAAGGGATAAACTCTTTATGCAGATATAACAATCATAGATGTGTACGCACCTAATAATAGAGTTACAAAATAAACGAGGCAAAAACTGATAGCTCTAAAAGGAGAAATAAACACATTTGCAGTTATAGTTGTTAGATTCAACAATCATCTCTCAGTAATTGAAAGAAAAAGTGGGAAAAAAATTAGTAAGAATATAAGTGACCTGGTAAACACTATTGACCAACTTGACCTAATTGAAAGTTATAGAAAACTCAACTCAAAAACATAAGAATACACATTGTCCACCAGGACACATGGACATTCACTAAAATGTGCCATTAAAAAAATCTTAACAAATTTAAAAGAACAGAAATAAACTCTAATAAATAAGGAAGACTGAGGGGATATTTTAGAAATATTTTTACTTAGCAAAAATGAAAATAAAACATTGCAAAATTGTCAAATGTAGCTGACAAACTTGAAGGAAAATTTATAGCATCAAGCACTTATATTAGAAAAACAGGAAATAAAATTAGTTACCCTAGTTTCTGATATAACCATAGCTAATCTAACCAAAAGAAAACAAAACAAAACAAAAATTAAAGAAAATGACAGATATTGCCAATGTTGGAATGAATGCGGAATATTGTTGTATACCCTAAATACATTAAAAGAAAAATAAAAAATATGATAACCAACTCTACGTTTGTAAATTCACAAACTTAGATAAAATGCTCCAATTTCTTGAAAGACATTACTTAAAAACTATCTCAAGCCTAGGCATGGTAGCTCACTCCTGTAATCCTAGCACTTTGGGATGCCAAGGCAAGCAGATCACTTGAGGTTAGGAGTTCGAGACCAGCCTGGCCAACATAGCAAAACCTGTCTCTACTAAATACAAAAATTAGCTGTGTGTGGTGGTGTGCACCTGTAACCCTGGCTACTTGAGAGGCTGAGGCAGGAGAATCACTTGAACCCTGGAGGCAGAGGTTGCAGTGAGCTGAGATCACTGAGATCACACCACTGCACCACTCCAGTCTGGGGTACAGAGTCTCAAAAAAAACAAAACAAAACAAAAAACCAAAACCCGAGTTAAAAAAAAAAAAAAAAACTTAACTCAAGAAGTAACAAATAACCAAAATAGCCTAGTGCCTGTAAAATAAATTGAATTTTGTAACTGAAACTCCTACAAAAAAGAATACTCCAGGTACATATGGTTTAACCAGTGAATTCTGTGAAGCATCTAGAGAAGAAATGATATGAATTTGATATAATCACTTCCAAATAAAAGAAAACATTTACCAGCTGATTTTATGAGTTCAACATTACCTGAATGCTAAAACTAACAAAAAAATCACAGGAAAAAATTTAAAAACCTGTAGAGTAAGTATTTTAAAACTACATAAAAGGCCGTATGCCATGTTGGGCTATGTGGTCCACACAAACTCTGTCAAACTATTAATTTCCGACTTTGTAGCATAAAAGCAACCATAGACAATTTATAAATCAATATCCAATATAATACATAAAAAGTCCTGTAAGTAAAAGTTGAGCTTAGCAAGTTTATAGTATACAAGGCAATATACAATGTCAATCTTATTTTTATATAGTGATGAACAAGTGGAATTTAAGCTTAAAAAATCATTCAACAATAGAAACAATTAAAATGAAATACTTTGTATGATCTTATAAAATGTGCAGAATATATATGCTTAAAAGTATAAAAACTGATAAAAGTAATGGAAGAATCACTGTGCAACGGTATTTTGTGTAGATACTGTAAGGTTAAAGACAATTGGTATACTCTAGTTGGTAAATTTCTTTCTCACGGGGGTGTCATTCATTAATTTTAAAAATAACTTACCTATGTGTTAGGGTTAAATACATGATAAAAAGATTGTAGATGATTAGAATCAGATTTCTAATTCTCAGATCAAGAAGTTATAAATAAGCAAGAATAAATGTCAGAGTGCATCCTATAATGTTAATTTGGAGATATCAGTGTAAACTCATGTTTGGCTATAGATAGATATAGAAAACACATAGCCATGTGTTTATAAACAGGTTAGAATGTTTACTGTGCCTGTTTTAATACATGTCCATGTTCCCCTGGTCACCTGCTTTGACTTGAGTTCCCCTGGTCACCTGCTCCATCCTGACTCATCCTGAGTCACCTGTACTGTAACCGTTCTTCCTGCCAAAATACTCACTCTGCCACTCCAACTCGTACCCTTGCTCTCTTTAAAACAGCCAGTCGGAATTAGCTTAGATTGTGAGGTCCAACCCTAGCCAACAGGGGAATGACACAGCAGTAGGGGCTACCTGCGTCGGGAATAAGAACCCCTTCCTCTCCCTTGTTCAGGTGTGCTCTGGCCATTGCTCCATCCAGGAGTCTCACCCTTCTTTAGAAGTAAAAATTGCCTTGCTGAGAGAATTAAATCCTTTGTCTGAGCACTAGTTCTTCTTTTCAGCATCGAGGAACAAGTATTTGTTTCTAACAAGCATGAAAAATAAAACAGTAACTTTTCATTGAAGTAAACTGGCACACTACCTTAACCAAGTGATCAATTTTAAGCTTATGAATAACTCATGCTGATATCATGTACCCCGATATGATGTGATGACAAAAGAACTTTTCTTCTGTGCTATTTCCCCCTAAAATCAGTAAACTTAATCCAATCATGCGGAAATATTAGACAAACCCAAATTGAGGGGAATTCTACAACACTTTTTAACATTAATCTTTAAAAGTGTTATGAAATACAAGCAAAGACTGAAAAACTATTACAGTTTGGAGAAAATGCAAAAAGAAGTGAAGATGTAGTTTTAAAAATGCCTCCTGGAACAACAGATAAAGAACATTAGTGGAAAATGTTGAAACCTGAATAAAGTCTGTATTAATACTATCATACTAATATTAATTTCTTAGTTTTGAAGGGAGTACCATTGTTATGTAAGATATGTGCCAGATTTTAATTTAGTATAGGAAAGAAACCCATATTACTTTTTTAAAAAAATGTGTTTTTCTTCAATGCCATCAGATTATATGGTGTAAAAGATTTGACAAGGTTAATTAATTTATATTCATGTGATCATCACCTCTTTAAATACTGAGAAAACGTACTATTAGATCATTGACACACAAAAAATGTGTTGTTCTATTTTCACAGCTAAACATTACACAAATTACAATATAACACATGTAGAGTATAATAATTACAATCTGTGATGACCACTTTGAGTTTATATGGCACTTTCTTAAAAGTTAAAGACTAAAATTCTGTAGTTTTAAATTCATAAAATACAAGTTTTTTTTAAACTGAGGTGCTACTATTAGTGTTGAAACAATAACACAGTTTAAAACATTTTATATGAAGGGACTTTTAAAGTACTATAAATACAGGTTAAAGCTTACACATATGCTAATGCTTTCAATCATCATAGTATATAAATACCACTGGGAAAATGGCTTTTATTAAATTTTTACTGGTAAAAAAATATATGTATAATCTAACTAATTTTCTCTAGCTTATAAGTCATTACCTGTGATTATATCATAGAACTCAGATTTTTATTCTACCTGCAGTAGTAAGTTATATGTGAAAGAATGACATATTAACTTCTGGAATAGTTTCAGATATCCTGGATTGACTGTTATTTAAGGAGTTTTTAATAATTGATAAAAAAATAGAAATTTTAAAATATTTCTATAGTGTTATATTTAACATTAGTATACATACACATTGGAGAACAACAAGGACACACTCAATATTTACTTGATAGCAAAAGATAGACCAGAATCTCTCCCATGGAACTGAATCTTTCCTATTAGAGAACTAAATCAGTGTTATTGACTTGAAACTCCATTACAATTATTGTGTACCTTATCATGGGATAAATTGTATTCCCCCAAATTTCATATGCTGAAGTTCTAATCCTCAATATTACACAATCTGAGCTTATTTGAAAATAGGGTCAATGCAGTTGTACTTAGAAAATATATGGTCATATTGGAGCAGGGTGAGCCTCTAATCCAATATGACAGGTGCCCTTATAAAAAGAAAACAATTGAAAACACGCATACATGAATAACACTATGTGAAAAAGAAGGCACAGACTAGATGATTCTTCTGCAAGCCAAGGGGCTCTGTGATTGCCAGCAAACCACCAGAAGGTAGAAAAAAGGCATGGAAAAAATTTGTTGTTTGTTTTCTCACAGCATTAAGAAAGAAGCAACCATGCTAATACTTTCACATCTGGAACTTCTAGATTCTAGAACTCTGAGCGAATCAATTTCTATTGTATATTCCACCTATTCTGTGATGCTTTTTTTTTTTTTAACAGCAACCCATGAAAACAAATACAAACATTTTCAGTCCTTATTTTTGAGTCAAGACTGACCAAGGCACAAAGTACATTAGGAGACAATACCATCCAAATGTTTGTTTCTAGAGTGTTACTTTATACTCCAAGTATATTAAAACCTTGAGCATTAATATTAATACTAAATTATAAGGTTTTGTTTACTGCCACATCAATATTCTATATGATAGAATTTTTTTCACAAGATTCTTATTTGTTATTCTAAATCCCCAAGGAAAAGGCATTCCCAATGGAACTTGATAATCTTAAAATACAAAAATACACTGTTGAGAATATCCCTATTTCATTGATATAGGAGATACAAAGAAATCATTTAGGCAGATAGTGAGGGTAAGGAAGTCTTCAGTAAGGTTTTCCTTTTAATGAAAGCAGCTCCAAAGTCATTTCTTTTCTATCAAAAAGCAACCTAAAACATCTAGCTGCAAGCATAGATAAGCAAGCTGGAAGCTTGCATAGGCGAATGTCAGCAGTAATGCCAATAGGAAAGGGATACCTTAAAGCCAGGTATAATCAACATGGAGGTTTCCTCTTTCCTTTTCTTTGTCTCCGCATATGCAGACAACATCGAGCAAGATAAAGACTGCAATTGCATAAAAGATGACGGTGGGATGGCCGGCCTCTTCATTCACTAAGTAAATGGCACACCTGGTCCAACCAATCCACTGCACCCTGTGTATATCAGGCACTGCCTCCTCAAGCCAGTCTATAAATCCCCTTGCACTCTGCCATGGATGAAAAGTCCCACTTGAATGCCCCTCTTTCTCTGCGAGAGAGAAAGATATTTTCTTTTCTCTTTCTTTCACCTATTAAACCTCCACTCTTAAACTCATTTCTTGTGTGTCCACGTCTTCAGTTTTCTTGGTGTGAGATACTGAACCTTGGGTGTTTCCCCAGACAAACAACACTGCTTCATTGTGGGGTCTTGCTCAGGATTGGAAGGTAAATTCATCAGAATGGTCAGTATAGGAGGAGACCTCAACTCTGTCCTTTCATTTTGAGGCTCTCAGCCTCCATTTTAAAATCAAATCAAACCGAATGCTGTGCTTCTGTCAACCATTTAAAAAATGATTAGCCTGGCTGCCAGCCTTACAAAACTCAAGGGAGAATACAGAGAATCCCCCAGTACACATGGTTACTGGGCATGTTGGCCATGCTTCAAACTGGTTTCCTTTCACAGAGGATGCAGCTGTTGCATGGGGCTAGAAGAGATTCTGAAGTAACTCAGGATTTCTGGTCAATGCTATCCCCTGGTGTTATCTGAAGGCTTCTGGACAGACCCAAGCAAAGTCAAGGAAGTCAAAGGCAAATCACAAGTGGAGAACTAGGGCTTCATGGGTATGCATGACTAAACACATTACTTAGTTCTTCCAGTTCCATAGCTGGTGGGGGGGGGTCACACCCAAAACCATGTGTGGCACATTTAACAAGGTATCAGGACCTCAGGGAACTAAAGAGGGAAAACAGTTTGAGGGACATCTCCACTGTCTTCCCCTCCACCCTGGGTTACAACCAAAGGAAGGAGACTAAAAAGATGCTTTTTTTTTCACTTCTGTTTATAGATGGGTAATAGACCATCTTTGGCCTGCATTCCTCTGGAGTGCATTCTGAAGCATGGGGCTTCCTTTTACCCCAAGACTTTGAAGAAAAAGGTGGCTCATTTTCTTTTGCACAAGGGGAAGGCATTCTTACTAGATCTTTGCAAGCATTACAAAATCAACCCAGCTTTTTTAGCAGTCATATAAGGCAGGCCTATAGAGAATGATTCCCCAAAAGTAGCAAAGTAACTTCCAGGGGAACCATCTGAGGATCCCCCTTAGTTGGGGCCCCCTCAAGTTCCCTTCTCATTATAGAATTTATGCAAATAAAGGGAGACCCCGCTAGGTATATAGAAGCTTTCTAAAATTCAATGCAGGTGTTTAACCTCACATGGAGGGATGTTATTCTGCTCCTAAACCAAACCCTCACCTAAGCTGAAAAACAAGCAGCTCTGTAGGCAGGAGAGAAATGCAGAGACAAGCAACATGTCTTCTATAGTAGACTGAAAAGGAAAAAAGGAGATAGGGCAGGTGAAGAAGGAATGGAAATACTATTCCTGATAGGAAAGAAAACAGTTCCTTTTGACAACCTTGATGGAACTCCAATAGCTCCACAAATGAATGGAAAAGGAAACACTTGTGCATATTGGAGAGCCCACAAAAAATTAGGACCAAACCTCTAAAGCATCCATAATAGATGAAACGCCAGATGAGAATCCCACAGCTTTTATGGAAAGGCTGAGTGAGGCACTAATAAAACACACCTCCTTATCCCCTGATTCAGTTTAGAGACAACTCATCTTAAAGGACAAGTTTTTTACACAGGCAGCTCTTGATATTAGAAGAAAACTGCCAAAGCAGGCTATAGGACCAGATAGCACCTTGGAGAACCTCCTGAGGGTGGCCACTTTGGTTTTTCATAATAGGGACCAGGAAGAGGCCCAGGAGAAAGAGAGAAAACACAAGAGAAGGACAGAGGCTCTAGCAGCTGCTTTGCAGGCTTGAAAAGTCCAGGATCCCCAAGGTGCATCCACTAGTTGCTATTGATGTGGCAAGTCAGGGCACTTTAAAAAGGAGTGCCCAAGCAGCAAATAAAAAAAAAAAGCCACATCAACCCTGTCTATCCTGTGGTGGGGACCACTGGAGATCCAACTTCTCCCAGAGATGGAGGTTACCAGGTTCAGAACAAGCCTCCAGATGGTCCAACAGGACCAACAGACTAACAAGGTCCCAAGGCTCAAACCCCTGACTCCAGTGGCTCAAACTGCCATCACAGCACAGGACCCTTGGGTGATTCTATAAATTGAAGGAAGTAAAGTAAATCCCCTTCTAGACACTAGAGCCAGTCTCTCCATTCTTTTCTCTAATCCAGGCTTCCGCTCTTCCTGTAGCACGACTGTGAAGGGTGTCTCAGGAAAAACTCTAATATTTTTCTCAACTCCTTAGCTGCAGTTGGGGGAACCTACTATTTACACATGCTTCCAAGCCATCACCACAGTGGCCCTACTGGTCCCAGAAACTGCCAAATTAACCTTGGGAAATAACTTGTTTAAACCCCATATAATGTGGCAGGATTACTGTCCTCCAAGGGGAGCCTTTGTCTAACATACAGCCAGCTCCTTATATATTAGGCTTTGCTGTTAGAGAGTTCCATCATCCAGTTCAAAACTTGTTCTCACCTAAACCCATCACCTAAACTCACCTATTCCTCTCTCTGAGGAAACAAGGGAACCTGACCGTTGTTGTGAACAAGCTGTAATGCAAACCTATGCAGCCAGAGCTGGTCTCAAGGAAACTCCCCTAGAAAATCCAGACTGGACCCTCTTCACAGATGAGAGCTTTCTCATAAATCAGGGAGTCCATAAGGCAAAATATACAGTAGTGACTCTAAATAACATCATTGAAAGTGTGTCTCTCTCTCCAGCCACAAGTGATCAATTAGCTGAACTGATAGCTCTTATAAGAGCACTTGAATTAAGTAAGGAAACGGTAGCTAACATTTACACTGACTCCAAGTATGCTTTCTTAGTTCTCCATGATCATGCTGCCATTTGGAAGAAAAGACACCTTCTTACCATTAATGGATCCCCTATAAAATACCATCAGGAAATTAACAGGTTATTGTCATTGGATTTCCCTCCATGAAAGGTAGTACTGATGCACTGTAAGGAATATCAGAAGGAAACAGATGAAATAGCCAAAGGAAACAAGTTAGCTTATCAGGCAGCCAAGTCAGTAGCAAAGAAGCCTCAAGGCATCAAAACACTTGAAACCCCTCTAATCTGGGAAGGCTCCATAAGAGAAATTAAGCCTCAGCACTCCCTTACAGAAAGAGAACAGGCTACTTCTTCCAGGGTACAATTTAAAGCCCTCAGGATGGCTACAGTCAGAGAATGGCAAATTCTACTTGCCAGTTTCCAGCCAATAGAAAGTCCTTAAAATCCTTCACCAAGCTTTTTACCTGGGAAAGGATGAAGCTTATCAATGTGCCCAGAGATTGTTTTCTGGAGAGAACTTATTAAGAACAGTCAAACAGGTTGTTAATGCTTGTAAAGTCTGTCTTAATAATAATCCCCTCAAGAGATGGTTCCTTCTTCCTCAAACCCAAAGGATAGAAAGCTATATAGGGGAGGACTGGGAGATAGACTTCACTGAAATGCCAAAGACAAAGGGCATCCTATGCCTTCTGGAATGGGTAGATACTTTCAATAACTGGTTAGAAGCATTTCCATGCCATACAGAAAAGGCCTCTTAGGTAATAAAAGTGTTAATTAGTAAATTACTTCCCATTTTGGTCTACCTATGTACTTCCAAAGTGACAACTGCCCCTTGTTTAAGCCAGCAGTCACAAAAAGGGTCTCAAAGGCACTAGGCATACAGTATCATCTCCATTGTGACTGGAGACCCCAGTCCTCAGGAAAGGTAGAAAAGAACAATGATATTATCAAAAGACACCTCAGAAAATTGTCCCAAGAAACTCACCTTCCCTGGTTCACTCTTCTTTCCATGCCCTTACTTCATGTTAGAAATACCCCTTTAAAATTAGGTCTGAGCCCTTTTGAGATGCTGTATGGATGGCTTTTGCTTACCAATGATTTTTTTAGACCAAGACACTTCTGAATTGGTTAAGCATATGACCTCTTTGGTCACTTTGAAAGGAATTTACTCAACTAGCAAAAGCCAAACCCGAAGAAATAGGATGGCATTTATTTAACCCAGGATATTTGACATTGGAAAAAGCTCTCCCTTCTCTCTCTCTCTCTCCCTAAACCCAAGCTGAGATGGGCCTTATGCCATTTGCCTTTTAATCCCCTCAGCAGTAAAAGTTTAGGTATCAACTCCTGAATACATCACATCTTAGTCAAAGCCTGGAAAGCTGAGAGAGCAACCCCTGACAGCCCAGAGGAATGTCCTGAATATCAATGTGAAGAAGTAGGAGATCTTAAGCTGAAAATCATAAAAGATAAGTAAGTTAATAAGGGGTATTTATCCTACTCAGTCCCACCTCTGCCTTACCAGATACTTTCAGTTATTTCTACCTTTCTTCTCGAGATTTGCCACCAGATATTAAAGCTTCTTTTTGACACATACATGCAGGGAGGTTTTAATTACTCATGGGATTGCATTTGTAACTTTTAGACCCCCAAAGGGAAATGTTATATCTTGGCAAGTAAAATTTTAGGTGGAAATTTTCTGCTACACCACACTTGCAGGAATTGCTATACACACTCTACTATTTGCATTAGAGTTATACATAATAACACCTTATAACTGGAATACCAGACAGAGAGTTTCCATTACTGTAGTATTTTGCTTAATTATTATCCTTTTAGCAGGGGTAATGGTCACCAACAAAAAATAGCATGAAAGTTTTACTATCACTGAGTCTGCTAGAACTTTTTATTAGGTTTGGTAATATGTCACACCCTAGCAATGCAAAGAAGGTTATAAAGAAAAGAGACTTTATATAAGAGAGGATCCTGTATGTTAAACACCTGTCCTAAAGAGATAATTGGTTGTTTATAAAGAGGGATGTTTAGGACAAGTCAGAAAGTTTAAGCATGTCATAGATGGTATGTGGAAGTTGTGGAATTATTAATAATTGCAGGAGAGATTTAGCCAAGGTTAACACTACAGTTACTCTAGCAACCAAATAACATATTTCTCCCAATATATCGCAAGTTATAAAAGATGGCCTATACCTGAAATTATTCCCTAATGGCAAGTCAAGGGGGGATTATGTTTTTCTCAAAGAAAAATATTACTTTTATATCAACACTTCTGGTAAAGTTCAGCAACATCTGGTGGAGGCAAACCAGTATTACAGCCCATTGGAATGGCTGACAGGTATCAAACTCCACTGTCATGGTTGTGGCCTACGGTACTCACAGTAATAGTGGTAATCTTAATACTTATATTTAAACTAAAATGTATCTCTTGTTGCATAGAAGCAATCAAACTCCAAATGGTGCTGCAGAAAGAACCATGGATAGACATGCGTTTCTTCCAAGGACTCTTAGATAGATCCCAGAAGGAGCCCTAGCCACTGTTTCCCAAACAACACCCCTTTTCAGTGGGAAGTAGCCAGAAAGAGTCATCATCCAACACCTCTAACAGCAGTTAGAGTTACCACTCCTGATGGGGGGAATGACATAGGAGTTAAAAAGAAATTGATTAGACAGATAGTGAGGGTAAGAAAGTCTTCTGTAAGGTTTCACTTTTAATGAAAGCAGCCCCAAAGCCATTTATTTTCTAACAAAAAGCAACCTAAAAAATCAAGCTGCAAACATAGATAAGCAAGCTGGAAGCTTGAATGTTGGCAATGGTGCCAATAGAAAAAGGATACCTGGAAGCCAGGAATATTCAACATGGAGGTCCCCTCTTCCCTTTTATTTGTTGCCACATGTGCAGGGAACATGATACCAGCCAGATAAAGACCGCATTTGCATAATAAAGATTAGGTTGGTATGGTCAGCCTCTTCATGCGCTATATAAATGGCACACCTGGTCCAACAAATCCACTAATCCCTATGTAAATTAGACACTGCCTCCTCAAGCCAGTCTGTAAGACCCCATGCACTTCACTGTGGACTGGAAGTCCCACTAAAGAACTCCTCTCTCTCTGCAGGAGTGAAAGCTATTCTCTTTTCTCTTTCTTTCATCTATTAAACAACTGCTCTTAAACTCATTTCTTGTGTGGTCATATCTTCAATTTCCTTGATGAGGCAATGAACCTCAGGTATTTCCCTAGACAAACAGCACTGCTTCATTTATTTATTTATTTATTTATTTTTTTGAGACGGAGTCTCTCTCTGTCACCCAGGCTGGAGTGCAGTGGCGTGATCTCGGCTCACTGCAAGCTCCGCCTCCTGGGTTCACGCCATTCTCCTGCCTCAGCCTCTCCGAGTAGCTGGGACTACAGGCACCTGCCACCACGCCCGGCTAATTTTTTTTTTTGTATTTTTAGTAGAGACGGGGTTTCACCGTGGTCTCGATCTCCTGACCTCGTGATCCTCCCGCCTCAGCCTCCCAAAGTGCTGGGATTACAAGCGTAAGCCACCGCGCCCGGCCCACTGCTTCATTATTAAAAGAGAAGAACGGCTGGGCGCCATGGCTCACACTTGTAATCCCAGCACTTTGGGAGGCCAAGGGGGGTGGATCCCTTGAAGTCAGGAGTTCAAAACCAGCCTCGACAACATGGTGAAATCTCATCTCTACTAAAAATACAAAAATTAGCTGGGCATTTTGGTGGGCACCTGTAATCCCAGCTACTCAGGAGGCTGAGACTAGGAGAATCGCTTGAACCCAGGAGGCAGAAGTTGCAGTGAGCTGAGATCACGCCACTGCACTCCAGCCTGAGCAACAGAGTGAGAATCTGTCTCAAAATAAATGAATAAATAAGAAGAAATAGTTATCTCAAATGCTTAGTTTTTAGCAAACAGCTTAGTATAAAAAGCTATATAAACTTGAAACCCAAATCATGTGATTCCATTGCTGTTTGTTCGCAGTGCCTAATTCAACTTGACCACCTTAGATATAGATCCTAATTCTATTAACATTATACTGCAGCCCTAGATTCTTCATTTTCCCAGCTTAGTTAAATTAACCATACAAATTAAGCCAATAGGCTGACCTAAATATTTGAAGAGACTAAGATGTTTCAAACAACTTAATTAGTGGTAACTAATAGTGACAGATCTCTATGACCACCGATATATTATAAGATTCATACATTGTATGATGCTAAAAATGTTTGGTGAATGAAGGAATGGTGATAAGAGGCAAGGAAAACACATAGATTCTTAATGCTTTATTTAAATTATTTAGCAAACACTTTATGTATGTGTTGTTCAGGTGCATTATATATTATTAGGTGTTGTGTCAATGCCTTCAGCATCTGTATCTTTAGTTGTGTTGTAAAAATTATTTCTGTGGGCCGGGCATGGTGGCTCACCCAGGAGATAGAGACCATACTAGCCAACATGGTGAAACCCCGTATCTACTAAAAATGCAAAAATTACCTGGATGTGGTGGCTCATGCCTGTAGTCCCAGCTACTTGGGAGGCTGGGGCAGGAGAATTGCTTGCACCCAGGAGGTGGAGGTTGCATGGAGCCGAGTTTGCGCCACTGTACTCCAGCTTAGCAACAGAGCCAGATTCCAAAAAAAAAAAAAAAAAAGAAATTACTTCTGTGATACAGAGTGTAAGAAATTCCATTGTATGTTTTAAATTAGAATGTTTGTTTTCTGCTAGCATTATAAGAATAAAATAATAAGCAGCTGGGACCATTTTCAGGCGTTGGCAGCCTATGTACTGCTACATTCCACATTTGGGCCATTGATTTTACCAATCACTGCCATATATTACAACATTAATATTGATTATCTTACACAACAGAGTCAATTTTTAACTCTGCTTTGAAGTACAGTGGTTAACAAAGCAGGCTTTTACCTTATATCACATAATAAATTCTGACTAAGCAGCAAGTGTGCTGTATGACCCTTGTTAAATTATTATCAATTTTTTAATTTCATTATTTGAAAATTAAGGGAAAAATACTGTAGACTGTTTACTCATAGATTGTTCATAGAACTTAATATACCTATACAAAGGTATTAGCCTAGCACCTACCACTCAGTAGATACTCACTACAAACTAGTTTATATTAAGAAAGTTGAACTCAAATTCACTCTTCTTTATGAGGCTTTTATGACCCACTCTGGGAATGGTTTGTAATCTTGACTTTTAAGCATGTAGTTTTATTCTAATTATTTCAATTTTTGTAATAATAGCTTGTTATTGAAAGTTTAAGCATTTCAATGGTATAATCTATGTCCTCAGATAATAAAAATAAATACTCAAACTCCCAAACATAATTAAGGAAAAGAAGACACAGGTCAACTAGTGAAGTTTATCTAGGAAAAATCCAGGAGGATCTTTTATTTTAGTTTCTTAGCAACTGAAAAATTTCTAGTTGGTATTGGATAGTTGAAGTGACATATTTGCTAACTTCTAGGTTAGAATTTTTAAGGAGATAACAAGTGGGGTTCAAAGAAAAAAAGAAATTTATTGTGTACAATTTCATGTTATTGTTCTCATTTGCATTATAAATATCTATTTAAAAATCCAATATTAATAATATGTTGAAATAAAATAATGCATTTTTAAGTCACTCACAGAAACAAAATATGTTCTAAGCTAGCTTAAAAATGAGCTACTACATAACTATTATTACCCTAATGCTCTGATCAAATTCTTATCATAATATTAATGATGTAATTATGTAGCAACAAAATTATGGCATGGTTAAGTTTCTATAACTTACTCAAAATCTGAAATGTGAGCAATGAAGACAAATATAATATGTTTACATATATTACAATATGATATAATACTGAATTTCATGATTAAAATGGTGATATACCCATGAGATAAAATGACCCTTTATACTTTTTCATATCTCCATCATTGTCACACATACTCATTATACTATTCGAAGAGGCAATAATTGTTGGGTAATTATATACAAAACCTACATAATATTATAATGCTTTATAATTTAAAGGCTTATTTATGCTTTCTTTTTTCTTGACTCCTGTAACAGCATAAGGACTGCTTTAACTGATTAAGAAATGGTTTTTATCGCAAACTTGTGACAAATTCAACAAGTAGTAAATAGAAGATCACGAATTTGAATAAACTTGGGATAAAAAGGAGAAGGCAAAAACATGAACCTTTGCTTCCAACATAGAAAAATTCTTCTCCTCAATAAAAGGTCAAATAAAATGGATACATAAGAAAATAGCATACGCTGCCTAATGCTTTTTGTCATAAGAACCAGAATGCTGGATATTTGTAGATATGATGAGTATGCAGTGGTGATCCCAGAGGTAAATCAGTTAGAAAGAAAGATTATAGGCAGTTATGTAATCCTATAGAACAAGCAAATTGCATTTTGATCTTAATCCTGTAGCCACTTTTGAGCTTGTGTTTTAGTTTGTCTCGTGGATCTCCTGAAATCATCTTACCTTATCATAGGTTGGCTCAACAACCTGACATTTACTTCCAAACCCATGTTTCATATACTCTCTCTGCTTAGTAATTTATTGTCTTCTTTGTTTATATTTTTGAATAATATTCTTAGCCTTGGACAACACCCTTACTCAAGTTAGTTCTGTCATAGTGACTTTGCAGAAAATTTATATTTTCTATTTATATTTATATTTGAAAATCCTATTTTCTCAGGATTAGATTGCTTGAATAAAGTGTGAAAAATTTTGGATTAAAACAATTAGCTACAGTTTATTAATTGATATTCTGTCATTTATTCATCATGTTCTGTGATATGGAAGTAGAGTTTTGTGCATACTGTCAACTTCATTTAGAGTTAGGGAGTTAGGAACCACATAGTTTTATGTAAATTTTAGTATATAAAGGTAGGCTATATCAAAAAATGAAGTATGGTACTTGGGCAGAAATAAGCCTTGATTTAGGTCTCAGGAACAATAAAAGAAAGTGTATATAAAAAGAATAAGTTACATGAGCAACTGCATTCTATGACTGATTTTATTCCTAGCTTCTCCATCTGCAAAACTAGGAGGTTGAATTTTTAAATGACCTCTACGGTCTCTTTGAATTCAAAAATTATGTAATCTGATTTCATGTAATTCATCATTTCTGTTTTCACAAGTAAACTACTACTCTCGCTTATCTATCTATTTTTTCTGATTAAGCTAACAACTTTGTTGAGAACACGAAATCTTGGTGCAGTTATATAAATTCATGCAAAATACTTGAGATTAAGGGGTAATACATTCCCTTTGAGAAACCTGAGGTGATAAAATAGATAGGGTAGCTCTGCTTATCTAACAAGGATACATTCCAGGACCCCCAGTGGATGCCTGAAGCTGCAGATAGTATCAAACCTATATACATATAATGACTTTCATATACCTCACACCTCTGATAAAGATTAATTGATAAATTAGGCACAGTAAGAGCTTAACAACAATAGTTAATAATAAACTACAACTATTATAACAATACATTGTAATAAAAGTAATGTGAATGTACTCTCTCTCTCTCTCTCAAGATATCTTATTGTATGTAATGTTTTCAGACCACAGCAACCATGGGTAATTAAAACCATGAAAGCTGAAATCACAGATAAGGGGGACTACTGCAATATAGTATGATGGTGTGTCAGATTAGATTTTAAGCCTTTTTCTTGAAATTAGAAATTAAGTTCCACAGTGATTTACAGAATAATGTATTAGAATTTTATTTTCTTATGCTTAAATTACATCTACAGCAGATCAGCATTTTTGCTTGCTAATTTGTTGATGTTATTGCTGTTTTTGTTGTTTTAACATTATATTCTTGGAGACCCAATCAAGATTTGGCTGCATAATCATAGCTGTCCAAATTTTGCTATCATGTATTTTTCTCTATGCATGACTTTCTTTTACTGAACTTTAATTTAGTTTACTTTTATTACAAAATTCGGCACTTAACCAAGTATTTTCTATTTCTAATCATTTAAAACTCTCATACATCAAATAAAAGCTGTTTGGGGCTGGGCATGGTGGCTCACCCCTGTAATCCCAATGGTTTGGGAGGGATAGGCAGGAAGACGACTTGAAGCCAGGAGTTCAAGAAAAGACTGAGCAACACAGTAAGATCCCTATCTCTACGAAACAGTGAACAAAAGTTAGCTGGTTATAGTGTCATATTTGTAGTCCCAGCTACCCAGAAGGCTAAGGCGGGGAGATCACTGGAACTCAGGAGGTCAAGGCTGAAGTGAACTCTGATTGCACCACTGCACTCCAGGTTGGGTAAAAGAGGGAGACCTTGTCTCTAAACAATAATACAATAATAATTAATAAAAGCCATTTCCTTTTCTCTCCTTGAAACCAACAATTTAAGTGTATTTATATGTACATCAGTAGTTATCTCTCGTTGAGATGACATTCAGATAGTTCTTCTAATGGTTCTAACATTATATTTACGTCTCCCATGGCTACAAACTTACTTATACTAATGCTAAGAAATATTGTTAAAGATTAGTGTAGCTATCTTTGTGGCTTGCCTTGCTACAATTTTTATCCAACTGCAATACATTATTAAGCATTGTTAATTGAAAGGAATTTTATTTAAAAACCTTGGAAGTTTAAATTTTGCTCAGCAGCAAATATGGCTCACAATTTCCAAAGGTTTTCATTGTTTTAATGGCAGGCTAAGTTCTTAGCAAGGCCTACCATGTATACACAGAAATAAAGTAGATTAGAATGCTGTGTTTGCCTTCCATATTAACAGAATGACCACCCATTGGAGTGAATAACTCATTTGAGAAATTCTGTAAAACCTGGGAGAACACTTTTTGTTCTAGCTTCTTTGAGATTTAGAAATCACTATGTATTATGGGGTTTAATCACACTCATTCTTCACAGAGACAACTGCAAATGACTTTGACCATAAAATAATCTTTCTTCCTTAAAATTTCAGTTGCCTTCTTGAATTTAATACGTTTATCCATTAGTGAAATTAGCTTCCAACGAAACACTATTTCTTTAAATTAATTTAAATAAATTTCTACATTAAAAGTGGAATTTGCTTTTTTATAACTTTGCATTATAGATATCTATCAGAAACAATTATTGATACAGTATTTATTATAAATAGAAAGAAGTAAATCATGAAATCAGTTGAATATCAACTAGTTTTTTAAAAGTTTTGGTAATTACATGTAATCTCAATTGACACATGTAAATTCCCTCTACTTGTTCCCCTTGAAGTAAAATAACACTAGTAAGTAAGCCCTTCTCTAAAAATTATGTGCCTCTAGCCTCACTAAAGAAATTTTCTCCACTATGCTTTTGAATATGAAAGAGATAAATTGGATGATTTTTACTTCTTACCTGTTTTATCTGAGTGAGGTGAGTACACATACAGAAGCCATAAATATTCCATAAACAATTATCTGTACCTGCAGATGTTCCAGTGCCGTATATTAGGTTGATTATATAGAACGCATTAAACTATGTAATATGAAGTTACATTGCTTATAACATAGATATAATTAGAAATATTATATTGTCTCATGCTCCCAGAATATTCCTATAAGCCATATACAAATCAATGCATTGCAAATAATGTGGCCATAGACTATCCTAAACATGAATGACACCAGTCATGTTGGAGTAGAGCCCATCCATATTACCTCATTCAATGTTAGTTTTCTTTGTGAAGACCCAATTGCCAAATACAGTCAAATTTTGAGATACCAGAAGATAGGACTTCAACATATAAATTTTGGGGAGACACAATTCAATCCAAAATACATTCATAGAACCATCACCACTACAATGCTTAACATCTTCCCTTTAAATGTTACACAATGCAGTAACAAAAGTTTGAGATTTTTCCATCTTTGTGAGAGGACATCTAGACTCCCTTAACATCGAATGCTAGGTGGTTTCAAACAGCTGTGCCCTTGTCCTTAGGATTTATTTTCTTTATTTGGCTGATCTAGCCTCTTCTCATTATTAGTGCTTTGACCTTTTGACTCATAGCAAAACTGATTTGCCACGTTTCCTGAGTCACATACGGATAATTTCTAAAATTCCAGTTCATTTTTCATATTTGAGGTGAAATTTACATAAAATTAACAATTTCCAAGTAAATGAATAAGTGGCATTTAGTAAAATCATGATGTTGTGCAATGATTATCTCGTTCCAAAACATTTTCATCATACCCCCAGAAAATCCCATACGTATTAAGCACTTATTCCATATTCCCCCCTTTCTCCAGGCCCTGAAAACCATCAGTCAGCTTTCTGATATGAACTTTGTATCAGGCTTCTTTCACTTAGCACAAGGTTTTTAGTTTCAGTCACATTAAAATAGGTATCAATACTTCATTATTGTTAAAGCTGAATAATACTCTATTCTATGTATATGCCACATCTGTTTAGTCATTCATTGTTGAAAGACACTTAAGTTTTTTCCACCTTTCAGCTATTGTAAAAGTGCTTCTGTGACATGTGTGAAGACGTACGTATTTGAGTACCTGTTTTTAATTATGTGGGGTATAGGCCTAGGAGTGGCAGTTTGGGGTCATATGTTTATTTTATGTTTAACTATTAGAGCAACTACCAGGCTTTTTTTCACAGAGGCTAAACCATTCTATATTCTGACCAGGAAATTATGAGGCTTCCAAATTCTCCACATCCTTACCAACATGTGTTATTTTCGGTATTATTATTGCTATTGCAATGCTAGTGGAGATAAAATATTGTCTCATTAGTTTTGATTTGCATTTCCCTAATGAGTAATAATGTTGAGAATCTCTTTATTGTCTTTTGCCCATCTGTATACCTTCTTTGGGGAAACATCTATTAAGTATTACGGCTATTCTCTAATTGGGATGTTGATCCTATGTTGTTGAGCTATAATTATTCTTTATATGTTCTGGATATTAGACCTTTATCAAATGAATTGTAAACTAAAAAATAAAATCACAAGCTCCCCCAACCATCTGAATGGACTCATTCTTTCTGCAAAGTGCATTCCAAAGTTAACCTGAAAAACTAGTTCAGGTCATGATAGGAAGAGGAAGTCAAATATGCACCTGTATGCCCTCCTCCATTTGGAACTCAGGCACAGCTGACCAGCATTAACATCAGAACAGATATTTTAAGACATTTTTGTAGGAAAAATGCCTTAAGAAAGCAAGTTTCAGCCTGACCCTAGTATGGCATCACATGATCAATAGCAGATTCTGAGGGAAATCAAAATATTTTACCCTGAAATACATTTATTTATTTTAAAAAGGCCCTGCAAAGCTATTTCTTTTGGGGAAAAAATCTACATTCTGTAGAGAATTGCTTTTCCTTTTAAAGTCTTCCCCCTGATCCAGGAGACAATTAACTCTCCTGAAATAAGACAAAAAGTCTGGTACCTTTTTAAGTCTGATAAGAAATATTTACAATCTATTATCTCTGAAGTCAGCTACCTGGAGGCTTCATCTGCATAAGAACATTGGTTTCCACAACCATTATCTTAACCAAGACCCTCTCTTCTATGGATTCCAGGTCTTTAAATAAACTTTTTCAACCAAATGCCAACTGGAAAATTTTTGAATCCACCAATGTCTTGGAAGCCCCCACTTCGTGTTGTCCTGATTGTCTAGACTGAACCAATGTACATCTTACATGCATTAATTGATGTCTTATGTCTCCCTAAAATGTATAAAACCAAACCATGTGCCCTATCACCTTTGGCACAGGTTGGTAGAACCTCCTGAGGCTGTCATGGGCATGTCCTTAACCTTGGCAAAATAAACTTCTACATTGATTGAGACTTGTCTCAGATACATTTTGGTTTACATGTATGATTTATATATATGTACGTTAAGAAGTATGTTGTTTGATTTTCCTATCCATTGGTTGTCTTTTTCACTTTCTTTCTTTTTCTTTTTTTTTTGTATTTTACTTTAAGTTCTTGGATGCATGTGCAGAACATACAGGTTTGTTACATAGGCATACACTTGCCATAGTGGTTTGCTGCACCCATCAACCCATCATCTACATTAGGTATTTCTCCCAATGTTATCCCTACCCTAGCTTCCCAACCCCCCAACAGGCCCCGGTGTGTGATGTTCCCCTCCATGTGTCCATGTGTTCTCACTGTTCAACTCCCACTTAGGAGTGAGAACATGCAGTGTTTGGTTTTCTGTTCTTGTGTTAGTTTGCTGAGAATGATGGTTTTCAGCTTCATCCATGTCCCAGCAAAGGACATGAACTCATCCTTTTTCACAGCAGCATAGTATTTCATGGAGTATATGTGCCAGATTTTCTTTATCCAGTCTATCACTAATGGGATTTGGGTTGATTCGAACTCTATGCTATTTGAACACTGCTGTGATAAACATACATGTGCATGTGTCTTTATATTAGAATGATTTATAATTCTTTGGGTATACATCCAGTGATGGGATTGCTGGGTCAAATGGTATTTCTGGTTCTAGATCCTTGAGGAATTGCCACACTGTCTTCCACAATGATTGAACTAATTTACACCCCCACCAATTGTGTAAAAGTGTTCCTATTTCTCCACATCCTCTCCAGCACCTATTGTTTCCTCACTTTTTAATGATCGCCATTCTAACTGGCATGAGATGGTATCTTATTGTATATATTTGATTCGTATTTCTCTAATGACCAGTGATGATGAGCTTTTTTCATCTGATTGTTGGCTGCATAAATGTCTTCTTTTGACAAGTGTCTGTTCATATCCTTCACCCACTTTTTGATAAAGTTGTTTATTTTTTTCTTGTAAATTTGTTTAATTTTACGATGGTGGATAAACTTTTTGATGTGTTGGTGGTTTCTGTTTGCCAGTATTTTATTGAGAATTTTCACATTGATACTCATCAGGGACATTGGCCTGAAATTTTTTTTGTTGTTGTGTCTCTGCCAGGTTTTGGTATCAGGATGATGCTGGCCTCATAAAATGAGTTAGGAAGGAGTCCATCTTTTTCTACTGTTTGGAAAAGTTTCAGAAGGAATCGTACCACCTCCTCTTTGAACCTCTGGTAGAATTCAGCTGTGAATCTGTCTGATCCTGGACATTTTTGGTTGGTAGGCTATTGATTGATTACTGCCTCAATTTCAGAACTTGTTATTGTTCTATTCAGGAATTCCACGTTTTTCTGCTTTAGTCTTCGGAGGGTGTATATGTCCAGGAATTTATCCATTTCTTCTAGATTTTGTAGCATATTTGTGTAGAGTTGTTTATACTATTCTCTGATGGCAGTTTGTATTTCTATGAGATCAGTGGTGATATCCCCTTTATTATTTTTATTGTGTCTATTTGATTCTTCTCTCTTTTCTTCTTTGTTATTTTGGGTAGTGGTCTATTTTGTTGATCTTTTCAAAAAATCAGCTCCTGCGTTAATTTTTGAAGGGTTTTTCATGTCTCTACTCCTTCAGTTATGCTGTGATCTTAGTTATGTCTTGTTTTCTGCTAGCTTTTGAATGTGTTTGCTCTTCCTTCTCTAGTTCTTTTAATTGTGATATTAGGGGGTCAATTTTAGATCTTTCCTGCTTTCTCCTGTGGGCATTTAGTGCTATACATTTTCCTCTAAACACTGCTTTAACTGAGTCCCAGAGATTCTGTTACACTGTGTCTTTGTTCTCCTCAGTTTCAAAGAATTTATTTATTTCCACCTTGATTTCATTATTTACCCAGTAGTCATTCAGGAGCAGGTTGTTCAGTTTCCATGTAATTGTGCAGTTTTGAGTGAGTTTCTTAATCCTGAGTTCTAATTTGATTGCACTGTGGTGTGAAACACTGTTTTGATTTCCGTTCTTTTCCATTTCCTGAGGAGTGTTTTACTTCCAATTATGTGGTCAATTTTAGAATGAGTGTGACGTGGTGCTGAGAAGAATGTATATTCTGTTGATTTGGGGTGGAAAGTTCTGTAGATGTCTATTAGGTCTGCTTGGTCCAGACCTTAGTTCACATCCTGAACATACTTGTTAATTTTCTGTCTCATTGATCTAATTTTCACAGTGTGGTGTTAAAGTCTCCCATATTATTTTGTGGGAGTGTAAGTCTTTTGTGGGTCTCTAAGAACTTGCTTATAAATCTGGGTGCTCCTGTATTGGGTGCATATATATTTAGGATAGTTAGCTCTTCTTGTTGCATTTATCCCTTTACCATTATGTAATGACCTTCTTTGTCTTTTTTGATCTTTGTTGGTTTAAAGTCTGTTTTGTCAAAGACTAGGGTTGCAACTCTTGCTTTCTTTTGCTTTCTATTTGCTTGGTAAATATTTCTCTATGCCTTTATTTTGAGCCTATGTATGTCTTTCCACGTAAGATGTGTCTCCTGAATGCAGCACACTGATGGGTCTTGACTCTATCCGATTTGCTAGTCTGTGTTTTTTAATTGGTGCCTTTAGCCAGTTTACGTTTAAGGTTAATATTGTTACGTGTGAATTTGATCCTGTCATTATGATGCTAGCTGGTTGTTTTTCCAGTTAGTTGATGCAATTTCTTCATAGTGTTGATGGTCTTTACAATTTGGTATTTTTTTACTGTGGCTGTTACTGGTTTTTTCTTTCCATCTTTAGTGCTTCCTGCAGGAGCACTTGTAAGGCAGGCCTGGTGGTGACAAAAATCTCTCAGCATTTGCTTGTCTGTAGAGGATTTTATTTCTCCTTCATTTATGAAGCTTAGTTTGGCTGAATATAAAATTCTGGGATGAAAATTCTGTTCCTTAAGAATGTTGAATATTGGCCTCCACTGGCTTCTTGTTTGTAGGGTTCTGCAGAGAGATCCACTGTTAGTTTGATGGGCTTCCCTTTGTGGGTAACCCAACCTTTCTCTCTGGCTGCACTTAACATTTTTTCCTTTATTTCAATCTTGGTGAATCTGATGATTATGTGCCTTGGGGTTGTTCTTCTCAAGGAGTATCTTTGTGGTGTTCTCCGTATTTCCTGAATTTGAATGTTGGCCTGTCTTGCTAGGTTGGGGAAGTTCTCCTGGATAATATCCTGAAGAGTGTTTTCAAACTCGGTTCCATTCTCCCCATCACTTTCTGTTACACCAGTCAAATGTAGGTTTTGTCTTTTCACATAGTCCCATATTTCTTGGAGGCTTTGTTTCTTTTCATTCTTTTTTCTCTAATCTTTGTCTTCATGCTTTATTTCATTAAGTTGATCTTCAATCTCTGATATCCTTTCTTCCACTTGATCCATTTGGCTATTGATACTTATGTATGCTTCACAAAGTTCTCGTGCTGTGTTTTTCAGCTCCATCAGGTGATTTATATTCTTCTGTAAACTGTTTATTCTAGTTAGCAACTCCTCTAATCTTTTTTCAAGTTTCTTAGCTTCCTTGCATTGGGTTAGAACATGCTCTTTTAGCTCGGAGGAGTTTGGTATTACCCACCTTCTGAAGCCTACTTCTGTCAATTTGTCAAACTTATTCTCCATCCAGTTTTGTTCCCTTGCTGGTGAGGAGCTGTGATCCTTTGGAGGAGAAGAGGCATTCTGGTTTTTGGAATTTGTAGCCTCTTTGCATTGGTTTTCCTCATCTTTGTGGATTTATCTTTGATGTTGGTGATGTTTGGATGGGGTTTCTTTGTGGACTTCCTTTTTGTTGATGCTGATGCTATTCCTTTCTGTTTGTTAGTTTCCTTCTAACGGTCAGGCCCCTCTGCTGCAGGTCTGCTGGAGTTTGCTGGAGGTCCACTCCAGACCCTGTTTGCCCGAGTATCACCTGCAGAGACTGCAGGACAGCAAAGATTGCTGCCTGTTTCTTCCTATGGAAGCTTCGTTCCAGAGGGGCAGCTGCCAGATGCCAGCCAGAGCTCCCCTGTATGAGGTGTCTGTCGACCCCTGATGGGAGGTTTCTCTCAGTCAGGAGGCATAGTGTTCAGGTACTGACTTGAGAAGGCAATCTGTCCCTTAGCAGAACTCGATTGCTGTGGTGAGAGATCCACTGCTCTCTTCAGATCCGGCAGGCAGGAACGTTTGTCTGCTGAAGCTGTGCTCACAGCCGCCCCTTACCCCAGGTGCTCTGTCCCGGGGAGATGGGAGTTTCATCTGTAAGCCTCTGACTGGGGCTGCTGCCTTTCTTTCAGAGATGCCTTGCCCAGAGAGGAGGAATCTAGAGAATTAGTATGGCTACAGCGGCTTTGCGGGGTTGAGGTGGGCTCTGCCCAGTTCTAAATTTCTGGAGACTTTCTTTACACTGTGAAGGGAAAACTACCTACTCAAGCCTCAGTAATGGCAGATGCCCTTCCCCCTCCATGTTTTCCATGCTTGGTAAATTTTCCTCCATTCCACTTATATGTGTTTGCATGTGACATGTGTCTCTTGGGTACAGCACACCAATGGGTCTTGTCCTTTTATCTAGCTTGCCATCCTGTGTCTTCTCACTGGGCATTTAGCCCATTTACATTTAAGGTTAATATTGTTATGTGTGAATTTGATATTGTTATCACGATTCTGGTTGGCTAATTTTGTGGACTTGTTAATGTAGTTGCTTCATAGTGATTGCTCTATGTACTTCAGTGTCTTCTTGTAGTGGCTGGTGAAGGTGTTTTCCTTTCCATGTTTAGTGCTCCCTTCAGGAGCTCCTGCAAGGCAGGCCTGGTGGTGACAAAATCCCTCAGCATTTGGTTGTCTGAAAAAGATTTTTTTCTCCTCTGCTTATGAAGCTTAGTTTGACTGGATATGAAATTCTGAGTTGGAAATTCTTCTCTTTAAGAATGTTGAATATTGGCCCTCAATTTTACCTGGCTTATAGGGTTTTTGCTGAGAGGTACACTCTTAGTCTGACGAGTTTCCTGTTGTAGGCAACCTTGCCTTTCTCTCTGGCTGCACTTTACATTTTTTCCTTCATTTTGACCTCTGAGAATCTGAAGATTTTGTGTCTTGGGGTTGATCTTCTTGTGGAGTATATTATTGGGGTTCTCTGGATTTCCTGAAATTGAATGTTGGTCTGTCTTGCTAAGTTTGGGAAGATTTCCTTATAGATATACTGAAGTGTGTTTTTCAACTTGGTTCCATTCTCTCCATGTCTTTCAGGTATTCTAATCAGTCATAGGTTTGGTCCTTTTACATAGTTCTTTGAATTTTCTTTTCATTATTTTCTCTCTAACCTTGTCTGCATGTCTTATTTCACCAAAGTAGTCTTCAAGCTCTGATATTCTTTATTCTGCTTGATGGATTTGGCTATTTTTACTTGTGTTTGCATCATGAAGTCTTTGTGCTATGGCTTTTAGCACTTTCAGGTCATTTATGTTTCTCTGTAAACTTGTTATTCTAGTTAACATCTCCTGTAACCTTTAGTCATGGTTCTTAGCTTCTTTGCATTTGGTTAGAACATAATCCTTTAACTCAGTGAAGTTAATCACCCACTTTCTGAAACCTACGTCTGTCAGTTCATCCATCTCAATTTCAGCCCAGTTCTGTGCCCGTGATGGAGAGGTGTTGCAATCATTTGGAAGAGAAGCAGTATTCTGGTTTTTGGAATTTTCAGCATTTTTGCATTGATTTTTCTTCATCTTCATGGATTTATCTACCTTTGCTCTTTGAGGCTATTGACCTTTAGATGGGAATTTTTGGGGGTTTTGTTGTTGTTGTTGTTATTGTTGACGTTGTTGCTGTCATTCCTGTCTGTTTCTTTCTCCTCTAATGGTCAGGCCCTTTTCTTGCAGGTCTGCTGCAGTTTGCTAGGGGTCCACTCCAGTCCCTGTTCACCCAGGTATCACCAGTGGAGGCTGCAGAACAGCAAAGATTGCTGCCTGCTTTTTCCTCCAGAAGCTTCATCCCAGAGGGGCACCAACCTGATGCCGGCTGGAACTCCCCTGTATGCATTGTCTGGCTACCCCTGATGGGAGGTCAGGGGACACGAGATCAGGGAGAAGAGCTGGTGCACTGTGCTGGGGGAAATTCCCCTGGTCCAGACTGTCTGGACTCTTCTGAGCCAGCATGAGGAAACATTAAGTCTGCTGAACCTGAGACTGTGGTCACCCCTCCCCTCAGGTGCTCTGTCCCAGGGCGGCGAAAGTTCTGTCTGAAAGCCTCGGCTAGAGTTGCTGGAATTCCTTCAGGGAGGCCCTATTTGGTGATGAGGGATAAATCCCGGTTCTACCAAAAAAGAAGTCTGGCCATAATCTGACACAGCCGCTGTGCTGCACTGTGGGGAATACCACCCAGCCCAAACTGCCCAGCCTCCCTAGCACTGGCAAGGGAAACTGCCAACTAGAGCTGCAATCATGGTGGTTGTCCTTCTCCCTGGCTACTCAGTCATCTTAGGCAGACTCCAGGCTGTTGTGCTGGCCAGTGGGGACTCCAGGCCAGCGGGTCTTAGCTTGCAGATTTCAAGCTAGGTTTGTGAGGGATGGCCAGTAGCCTGGGATCCTGGTGGCTGGCTTGGCTTTGGTGGGCCTGGGGTCTGTGTCTGTGGAGGTTGGCCTGGGTGCTTGAGTCACAGGGTACAAGCCCAAAAGCTGTGTCTACTAGGGTGTTCTTTGAACCTGGCTCTTTGGGGGCCAGCCCAGCACTGCGGCTTACAGGGATGAGCTTGGACCCTGAGTCTTCTGAAGCAATCCTAGCCCTTGGGTCTGCATGGATCAACCTAGCACAGAAGTTACAGGTTGACCCTGCATGGGTCAACCACCATGAGGCTGCAATAGTCTACCTAACACTGAGTGAGCCTGAAGGCTGTGTCCACGGGGGTTGCCCTAGAGGTTAGATTTGTCAGTACCACCTTGATGCCATAAACCACAGTGGCCAGCATAGAGTTTGCTCTCCATAGGTGTCAACCTAGCTAGGGTTGGCCTGGAGGCTGGGTATATGTGAATCAGCCTGGTGTTGGGTTGCTCTAGTGCATGGGGTGGGGCTGGAATCTAAGTTCTTGGGGCCCAACCTGTATTTTGAGGTTGAGGGTGCTGATGTGGTGCCTGAAAACATGAAGTTAGCCTGGCACCGAAGTGGACTGGGTCCTGGTTCAGCAGGCCCTAGCCTGAAACTGAAGTCTGTGGGTGCTGACCTGATATTGGGGAGGACCTGGAAGCTATGGGTCCTAATCTGGAGTCTGGGGCTGAGAGGCTGGCCCTGTGCTGGGGTAGGTATAGAGGCTGGGTCCAGGCGAAGTTCTAGGCTTTGGAACTTCAGATACTGGCTTGCTACCTGGGGCCAAGGAGCTAGCAAATAGTCTGGGTCCATGGATGCCAGCCTGGTAACTAACACTGTGGAGACTGGCTTGGCCCTGGGGAAGGCCTGAAGCCTAGAACCAAGGCTTCTGACTCAGTGCTGAGGACAGTCGGGAGCCTAGTACCACTGGTGTTGGTCTGGTAGTAGAGTAGGCCTCGACCCTGAAGTTTGCAGGTGCTTGCTAGGGCTAGGCTTCTGGAGCTATCCTAGCCGGGTGATGGACCTGGAACCTAAGGCTGTGGGGCCAGCTTAGTGAAAGGGTAGGTCTAGAAACTGAGTCTGCAGTTTGTTAGCATAGAGTCTAGAGCTGTAAGGGTCAGCCAGGTGCTAGGATGAACCTAATGCCTGAGAGTGTGGCTGCCAGCCTGGCAGTGGAGCAGACCCAAAGGTTTTGTCCTCGGATACTGGCCTGGAGCTGTGACGACCTGCTTGGTATTAGATTTTACAACAGTAGGCTCAGTGTCGGGGTCCAAGACAAATTCTAGTGCTCAGCTTATAGTCTTTTCCCTACGTGGAGAATATTCCTCTCCATACTGTGCTGCATGGGGTTGGGACAGGTAAAATGCAAGCAATGTAAAATTGTCCATCCTACCCTCTTTCATGCATCTTTTAAAAATTATTTTTGTACTACAGTCAGGAGCTGTAATTTCTCACCTGGTTTCCACAGGTCTTGCAAAGGTACTTTTGTGGTCGAATAGTTGTGCATTGATATTTCTATAAGGGCAAGAGTCCTGAAAAGTCCTATTCATCCATCTTGCTGATGTCACTTCCCATTGGAATTTTAATACGAAGTTTGTCACGAAGTGTATCATGCAACGTTGCCTTGATGTCATTTTAATCAAGAAACATATTGTAATATATCATTTTTTTTTATATTGGTCCTTGGGTTTTTCAATAGATAAATTCTTTAAGGTATAAGTTTCAAATCTCATCTCATTAACATCAGATTGCTGCATGTATAATCACATTCATTAGTTTAAATAGGTTATTTCATTTTTTTGTCTCACATATGTAGATTTCAATTTTGAGAGTTCCTCAAACTCCTTGATTCATCACTCTTCAGAATTTTCAGACTATGAAGTAAAGGTTACCATAAATTGTTTATATCAAAAGTTATGTTAGTAAATTCTTGAGATACGACCAAGATTTTCTCTGCCACTTGGTGACATAGTTGATGCCTCTGAGAGTTCTCAAAATATCTATTTCATAAGCAAATTGAAATTTAATAGAATATTTTATTTTTCTTTATTTCACATATCTTGTAAAATATCAATTTTTTCATAAATAAGTACAAATTTACCCCACAGCCAATATCATACTGAATGGGCAAAAACTGGAAGCATTCCCTTTGAAAACTGGCACAAGACAGGGATGCCCTCTCTCACCACTCCTATTCAACATAGTGCTGGAAGTTCTGGCCAGGGCAATCAGGCAGGAGAAGGAAACAAAGGGTATTCAATTAGGAAAAGAGGAAGTCAAATTGTCCCTGTTTGCAGATGACATGATTGTATATGTAGAAAACCCAATTGTCTCAGCCCAAAATCTCCTTAAGCTGATTAGCAACTTCAGCAAAGGCTCAGGATACAAAATCAATGTACAAAAATCACAAGCATTCTTGCACACCAATCACAGATAGAAAGCTAAATCATGAGTGAACTCCCATTTACAATTGCTTCAAAGAGAATAAAATACCTAGGAATCCAACTTACAAGGGATGTGAAGGATCTCTTCAAGGAGAACTACAAACCACTGCTCAATGAAATAAAAGAGGATACAAACAAATGGAAGAACATTCCATGCTCATGGGTTGGAAGAATCAATATCATGAAAATGGCCATACTGCCCAAGGTAATTTATAGATTCAATGCCATTCCCATCAAGCTACCAATGACTTTCTTCACAGAATTGGAAAAAACTACTTTGAAGTTCATATGGAACCAAAAAAGAGCCCGCATTGCCAAATCAATCCTAAGCCAAAAGAACACAGCTGGAGGCATCACGCTACCTGACTTCAAACTATACTACAAGGATACAGTAACCAAAACAGAATGGTACTGGTACCACAACAGAGACATAGATCAATGGAATAGAACAGAGCCCTCATAAATAATGCCGCATATCTACAACTATCTGATCTTTGACAAACCTGACAAAAACAAGCAATGGGGAAAGGAGTCCCTATTTAATAAATGGTGCTGGGAAAACTGGCTAGCCATATGTAGAAAGCTGAAACTAGATCCCTTCCTTACACTTTATACAAAAATTAATTCAAGATGGATTAAAGACTTACATGTTAGACCTAAAACCATAAAAACCCTAGAAGAAAACCTAGGCAATACCATTCAGGACATAGGCGTGGGCAAGGACTTCATGTCTAAAACACCAAAAGCAATGGCAACAAAAGCCAAAATTGACAAATGGGATCTAATGAAACTAAAGAGCTTCTGCACAGCAAAAGAAACTACCATCAGAGTGAACAGGCAACCTACAGAATGGGAGAAAATTTTTGCAACTTACTCATCTGACAAAGAGCTAATATCCAGAATCTACAATGAACTCAAACAAATTTACAAGAAAAAAACAAACAACCCCATCGAAAAGTGGGCGAAGGGTATGAACAGACACTTCTCAAAAGAAGACATTTATGCAGCCAAAAAACATATGAAAAAATGCTCATCATCACTGGCCATCAGAGAAATGCAAATGAAAACCACAATGAGATACCATCTCACACCAGTTAGAATGGCCATCATTAAAAAGTCAAGAAACAACAGGTGCTGGAGAGGATGTGGAGAAATAGGAACACTTTTACACTGTTGGTGGGACTGTAAACTAGTTCAACCATTGTGGAAGTCAGTGTGGCGATTCCTCGGGGATCTAGAACTAGAAATACCATTTGACCCAGCCATCCCATTACTGGGTATATACCCAATAGATTATAAATCATGCTGCTATAAAGACACATGCACACGTATGTTTATTGTGGCACTATTCACAATAGCAAAGACTTGGAACCAACCCAAATGTCCAACAATGATAGACTGGATTAAGAAAATGTGGCACATATACACCATGGAATACTATGCAGTCATAAAGGGACAATTGTGGGGTGGGGGAGGGGAGGACACATTAGAGATATACCAAAAAGACGATTAAGGGTCACAAACAAATGGCATCCTGCACATTGTGCACATGTACCCTAAAACCTAAAGTATAATAATAAAATAAAATAAAATAAAATAAAATAAAATAAAATAAAATAAAATAAAATAAAATAAAAATAAGTACAAATTTACAATATAGAGGTTTTGAATATAATGTAGTAGGTCACAATCAATGATGAATATATTAAATGAGAAAATATTTTCAAAACAGGTGAAGGAACTGACAATTTCAAGAAAGAACTAGATCCCTTAGAAATCATTTAAAATAATATCTAAAATTAAACACTTGCTAAACTCATTGAACAGCAGCATACTTGATTAGTGAACTCAAAGGCACATAAATAGAACATATAGAAATTGAAATTTAAAAAAGAATACTTTTTAAAAATGCTGTATAAAGGAATTACAAGAATCAACAAAATGTCTAATACACTTCTTATATGAGTTACATAATGAGAAACAAAAATAGGAGCAAAAGGACTTTCTGAGAATATAATGAATGAAAATTTTCCAAAAATTAAAGGTTTTTAACCATAGACTCAGTACTCTAAGATAACTCCAATTAGAATAAATTATAAAACAAAATGAACAAACAAACAAAAAATGAGCACAGTGTAGTTAAATGGCTTAAAATTGGGAATGTAAATTTGTACAGCCTCTATGAAAAATAGCACAGAGATTCTTTAAAAAACTAAAAGTAGATCTACAATTTGATCCAGCAATCTTACTACTTTCTTGTCCCAAAGGAAAATAAATCATTATATTTAAAATCACACGAACATGTATTTTTATTGCAACTCAATTCACAATTGCAAAGATATGAAACCAAACTAAGTGCCAATCAACCAATGAGTGGATAGAGAAAATGTGGTATATATACACCATGGAATACTACTCAGCCATAAAAAATGAAATAATTTCTTTTGTAGTAACTTGGAAAGAGATCAAGGTCATTATTCTAAGTGAAGTAACTCAGGAATGGAAAACCAAATACCATATGTTCTCACTTATAAGTGAGAGCTAAGCTATGAATATTCAAAGGCACATAGAGGGATTTAATGGACTTTGGAGACTCAGAAGCAGGTGGGTGAGAAGGGGGTGTGGGCTACAAAAATATATATTAGGTACAACTACACTATTTGAGTGATGGTACACTAAAATCTCTGAATTTATTGCTATATAATATATCCATGTAACCAAAAACCACTCATATCCCAAAAGCAACTGAAATTTTAAAAATTAAAAAAATGAATTAATTAAAAGAATAGCTGAAAATCAAAGACAAAGAGATAATCTTAAAAGAGTTAGATGGAAAAACATATTAACTTCAGTGGAACTGGTGTCTCAGCAGGAAAGCCAAAATATGATAATGGGAACAACATCGACAAAGTGCAGGAGAAGAAAAGGGGGAGCTAACTTTATTTTTCCATACCAACGTAAAATTCTACTTAAATATTAGGCAAAATATAGACATTTAAGACTAACCAAAACTGTATCACCAACTGTGTCACCAAAAATGTATTACCAACAGGACTATACCAAAAGAGTTACTAGTAGTTCCTTAGGATGGGAACAGTAAGTCAGGATTAAAGTAGCTAGTAAAAAAAGGACAGTATCTAAAGTAAAGATGTGGCAAATATTAATATATATTGACAGTGCAAAATAATTCATTGCGTGAAATATACATGCACACACACACATGAAAGAGAGAGAGAAGTCTTACATATATGAAATAATGTAAAAAACACAGGAAATATATATTTACTTTAAAGGTTCAAAATTTTTATTGAGTTGAGGAAGTTAAAAAAATGATGATTGGTCCTAACCGCATAATGAGTCAGGGATGCATATGGTAGCCTCTAGTGTAATCACTAAAATCAGGTAAAAAAAGTGTAACCAACAAGTTATAAGGGAAAAAAAAGCAATGATAATTTTGAATAATCTAAAAGTCATCAAGACAGAAAAGATACTAGAATATAAAAAGCATGAGACATATAGAAAACGAATAGTAAGATAGTAGATCTAAACAAAGATATACTATTAATTATAGTAAATAAAAAATATATTAAGAAAAATTTAAAATTGTCAGATCAGATAAAAATTTATCTCCATTTCATGTGGCTTACAAAAACAACACTCTGTAAATCTACACAGAATGAAAGCAATGTACGTGCAAGCGTTGAACCAAAAAAGCTGGTAGACTTACCATATTATGGAACACCAATTGTAAGGCAAGAATCTTTGATCCAGATAAATAGGAACACTCCATAATAATAAAAGGAATTAGTTCCATAGGAAATATTATAAATTCTCAACATACCTCCCAGAGTTAGTCTACTCAAGGAATTATTATGCCAGTATATAAATATGCCATTCCAATCCAAAGTCTTTTCAGCCTATGAAGCTGTCTCTAGGATACATATTGTTAACCAGTATAAACACTTAAGAATTAAAATTCACGAATCTTAATTGATTAGTTGCTTTATCCTTGAAGCTGGTTTGAAAGTCTCTAGGATAAGCCAATAATAAACACTGGAGTTACTTCTCAGATGACAATATTATGCTGGATACAAATTTTTCTTATTGTATCCATAAAAAATGGCAAAATACTCTTGGTTTTGATTGTCTATTATCTTTATCTTCCAGAGGTATACATTTTGGAAGAGTTAATAAATCACATTTACAAGTTTATTACTTAAGTTTACCCCATGGGCATTTTTACTTATTTATATATTAATTTGGAGTAACTTTTTGGGGGGTGTTGGTGTTGATACAATGTTCCATGACATGGCTTTTTTCCATTACATTTTCTAATTGGCTACTGCTGCTTAATGCAAGTAATATTGATTTGGTTTGTTTTTATTTTCCAAGAAATTCTGAAAAAATGTGAATTTTCTATTTGGAGAATCACATTGTCTTTGGCGTTTTTAAATTTAAACATTTGCACTTTGTATTTTGATTTTAAAGGTAAGAAATGGTCACTGTAAAGCCTTTGACAATACATGCTACAGAATTTTTCCCAAACCTAAATACTAAAAATAATTTTTAAATATTTAAAAACATCATCAACAAAATTTTAAAAATCTAATAACCAATTAATAGTGTGAACATTTTCAAGCAGTCATAGTTTAAAACATTAAATTTATTAATTTATAGAGGCTCTCTTTCAAGTAAAAACAACATTAATAATTGCAAATTATTATCTTAACAAATCTTTAATTAGTAAATCTTTTGCTTTGTCAAATCTACAAGCAGAGAATAACTGATTCAAAGTTGCAATTTTTTGTAGTTAACGAGAATTGTAATTGAGAATGGACACTCAAATTTAAAATCTGAGTTCTCTTGTCTAGCAACTTGAAAATTTCAGAGATACAGTTTATAATTTATTCAGTATCTCCTGCTGCTATATTAAAAAATGCTTGGCTTTTTTGAGTACTCCAACTTGCCAATTAGTCTTACAGCTCTGTTGAGGGAATAAAGATATTAAACAAAGGCTGCTCTTTCATCTACGAGATTCCCCACAGTGATTTCATGTACTGCTGAAACTCACAGATTGACATCTTATTATAATCCTACATAGCAATGCAGTAATATTCACAATAGGTAGATACTTTGACCTGGAAAAGGGTTGAGAGCAGGAGTACAATCTCTCCACTGCAATGAATATTGATATTTTTTAGCCTATTATAAAGATAAAAGACATGATAATCTGTTCTACTGTAGCTTTATACCAATACATAACACACACACACAAACACACACAAAAAATATCCTCTCACAATTTTGAAAAATAAATGGAAGTAGATGTAAGTGACATCAAATCCTCTTTGTTTGGTTTAGAGAAGTATACTACATGAATTAACAGGCCATTTATTTGCAAATAACATTTATTCCTGGGATGGTTATTTGAGATGATATAGTCAAACCACTTATTTTACAGATAAGGAAATTGAGACTGGATATTAAGTATTAATAAAAGTTATATCAAGCTCGAACTCAAACCCAGTACCTTGAATATGTCTGCAATATAATCACTATTTTTTTAATTTTATTGTTATTATACTTTAAGTTTTAGGGCACATGTGCACAACGTGCAGGTTTGTTACATATGTATACATGTGCCATGTTGGTGTGCTGCACCCATTAACTCGTCATTTAGCATTAGGTATATCTCCTAATGCTATCCCTCACCCCTCCCCCCACCCCACAACAGTCCCCAGAGTGTGATGTTCCCCTTCCTGTGTCCATGTGTTCTCATTGTTCAATTCCCACCTGTGAGTGAGAACATGCAGTGTTTGGTTTTTTGTCCTTGCGATAGTTTGCTGAGAATGATGGTTTCCAGTTTCATCCATGTCCCTACAAAGGACATGAACTCATCATTTTTTATGACTGCATAGTATTCCATGGTGCATATGTGCCACATTTTCTTAATCCAGTCTATCATTGTTGGACATTTGGGTTGGTTCCAAGCCTTTGCTATTGTGAATAGTGCCACTATAAACATATGTGTGCATGTGTCTTTATAGCAGCATGATTTATAATCCTTTGGGTATATACCCAGTAATGGGATGGCTGGGTCAAATGGTATCTCTAGTTCTAGATCCCCGAGGAATCGCCACACTGACTTCCACAATGGTTGAACTAGTTTACAGTCCCACCAACAGTGTAAAAGTGTTCCTATTTCTCCACATCCTCTCCAGCACCTGTTGTTTCCTGACTTTTTAATGATGGTCATTCTAACTGGTGTGAGATGGTATCTCATTGTGGTTTTGATTTGCATTTCTCTGATGGCCAGTGATGATGAGGATTTTTTCATGTGTTTTTTGGCTGCATAAATGTCTTCTTTTGAGAAGTGTCTGTTCATACCGTTCGCCCACTTTTTGATGGGGTTGTTTGTTTTTTTCTTGTAAATTAATTCCTAATGCAAATGAATATTTTCTTCTCTGAATGTCATGTCATAATTTGAGTCCTTAAAGAAAAGATACCAAGTTTTGTGAATATTAAGAATTCTTAATATCTAATGTAGTGTTTGGTACACTATAAGTGTTAAATATTAGTAAATAAATGAGAGATAGTCATCAAAAAATATCCATAGTTACACTTTGATTTCTTAAAAAGCATACTACTTTTTAAAGCTGTTGAAATGTCACAATTTTTTTTATATTTTCACAATGTATAAAAATGTGATAGTAAATTAATCATCAACAAAATTGTAATAGTACTTTATGGCCAATAACTAAACAGTTATATACCATTTATTTTCCGCTCAATGATTTAAATGGTTTAGTCTTTGAATCTTTAGTTAATCCCACCTAAAACGTAGATACTATCGTAATCCCTGTTTTACAGATAAGAAAACATGGACTGGCCGGGCGCGGTGGCTCACGCTTGTAATCCCAGCACTTTGGGATGCCGAGGCGGTCGGATCATGAGGTCAGGAGATCGAGACCACGGTGAAACCCTGTCTCAACTAAAAATACAAAAAATTAGCCAGGCGTGGTGGAGGGTGCCTGTAGTCCCAGCTACTCGGAGAGGCTGAGGCAGGAGAATGGCATGAACCCAGGAGGCGGAGCTTGCAGTGAGCCAAGATCACGCCACTGCACTCCAGCCTGGGTAAGAGCACGAGACTCCATCTCAAAAAAAAAGAAAGAAAACGTGGACTTAGAGGAGTTAGAATTTGAATGCTGCTTTTAAGAACCACATTATGATGCATATGGGTTTAATTTGAAGTACCTTAATATTGTCCTTATAAAAATGTAAATGGGATGTTGAAAACACAGAGTTGCTGAAGTTTAGGAGAGAGGTCAATTTAAAAGATATAAATTTGGGCTGGGTGCGATGGCTCATGCCTGTAATTCCAGCACTTTGGGAGGCCAAGGCAGGCAGATCACTTGAGGTCAGGAGTTTGAGACCAGCCTGGCCAAAATGGTGAAACCCTGTCTCTACAAAAAATACAAAAATAAGCCGGGTGTGGTGGCACGCACCTGTAATCCCCGCTACACAGAAGGCTGAGATATGAGAATCACTTGAACCTGGGAGGCAGAGTGTGCAGTGAGTCGAGATTGCGCCATTGCACTCCAGCCTGGAAAACAGCATGAGATCCTGTCAATAAATAAATAAATAAATAAATAAATAAATAAATAAATAAATAAATTTGGAGCTCATAAAAAAATCAAGGGAATGGCAGAGATGTCCAGAAGTAGTATAAATTGGAGGTGGGCAAAAGATGTCACTGCAATTTAAATTAGTAACGTGGGGGATGAATAGAAGAGTCAAAACCAGATCAAGTATCCTACAGAAACATGATTAAAATGAAGAATATACTTAAGAGTTATTTTTAAAAATTAAGAAATTGTCAGATTTTGTTTTGTTTTCATTGTTAAACATAATATTCAAAGCTAAGTAACTCAGAGTTAGAAATACGCATTTTAGCAATTAAAGTTGGCCCTCCATATCTGTGTGTTCCACATCCCTGATGCAACCAACCACACACTGAAAAAAATAAAAAATAAAGATTATAATACAACAATAAAAATAAAACGAATTTTAAAAATACAGTATAACAAATATTTACATAGCACTTACATTGTATATGGTATTATAAGTAATCCAGAGATGACTTAAAATATATGAGGATGTGAAGAAGTTATATATAAATACTATATTATTTTATATAAGAAACTTGAGTTTCTGCCAGGCATGGTGGCTCACGCTTGTAATCTCAGCACTTTGGGAGGCCAAGGCGGGCGGATCACGAGGTCAGGAGATCGAGACCACGGTGAAACCCCGTCTCTACTAAAAATACAAAAAATTAGCTGGGCGTGGTGGCGGGTGCCTGTAGTCCCAGCTACTCGGAGAGGCTCAGGCAGGAGAATGGCGTGAACCCGGGAGGCGGAGCTTGCAGTGAGCCAAGATCGCGCCACTGCACTCCAGCCTGGGCGACAGAGCGAGATTCCGTCTCAAAAAAAAAAGAAGCTTGAGTTTCCATGTATTTTGGTAGGGGATTTTTTCATAGTGGTCCCGGAACCAACCCCCTCCAGATAACAAAAAATGACTGTGCTATTTTATTGTGAATAAATCATAGAATTCTCAAAATACAAATAGCTTGTTCACTTTATTTTTTAATAAAAAAATACATTCAATACATTGAGTCTTCTATCATGTAGTTATCCCACTTAATTTTTGTAGCAATAGGTACACAGGTATAATTAAATTCATTTCGTTTTAATTCAACAAATACTAAATAAGAATTCACTGTGTGTTTAAGATGTTAAATTATTTAACAACTTGTAAAAAATAATTTCTTCTTTCCTGTATGCTATGTTCTGGTGAGGCAAGGTATCAGTTCAAATGTAAATAAAGAATAAAATTAGAATTTCAAATATTGAGAATTTGTTAAAAAATTAAAACAAAGAAATGCAATAGGAAGTTGTAATGCATTATAAACTATTGTGGGGATAAAAAGGAAAACAAAGAAAGCTAGAGAGGAGACTATTGAACTAGGACATGTCAGAGATGATAAATTGGTTTTGGAGTAAAACAAGGAAAATAATGAGAAGTGACTAGATTAATAATCTATTTTAATAGTAATGCCAACAGGAGAACTAATGAATTCACTATCTAACTGGAGGGACACAAATTGAACAAGGGTGCCACCCGAAGTTTTGGTCTAAGCAATGGGATGGATGATGCTATCTTGTGCTGCGATGGGGAAGACTGAAGAAGTAGCTGTCTTGTGAAATGGAAGTGAGAGGAGTGATACAACATGTTTTCAAATCTTTTTGTATTTTGCATGACTCTGATAAGCTTGAATAAATTATTGGAAACCTGGAGGACCCATTTTGCTTTGTATAGAAGAGAGTGAGCAGTAGAGATGGGCAAGGGGACAAAGCAGAAAATTTAAATATAGGAATGACCTAACCATGTTTAAAAATTGAAGGAAAGGAATGAGTGGTAATAGAAAGAATGGGAGAGAGTAGATGACAAATGAGCAAAGTCCCAGAAGAGGCAAGAAGATAGGACATCAGATGCATATATATATATGCATGTTATAATACTTGAAGAAGAGCAGTAAGGATTGATTTGAATGAAGTGATGGGGGTATCAAAGGAGAAAAAAACAAAAGATATTATGCATAAACGTGATCTACTGAGAATTATAAAAGGATTTAAGAGGAAATTTAAAGACTATCATGTCTAAAATCACTGTTAAAGGCAATGCCAATAAAAAGATTGATGGAGAAGACTGAGGACCAAACTAAAATATAAAGTCCAATATTCATAATGATGAACATTTTCATGGAAGATAAATTTCTACAGCAGGTTTTAGCCACCTAAATGCATGATCATAGGTGATACAGTATAGAATCAACATTCAAAGTGTTTAACTGTACAACTGAATCACAGAGATGAAAGGGAAAAACAGTATAGCATAGTGATAAGCTTATAAACTTCAGAATTATATCTGCATTTGAATCATGGCTATGGCACCTACAAGTTTGCAAGCCATAAAATACCACTTAAATTCTTTAAGCCTCAGTTGTCGAATCTGTAAGATGGAATATAGATATCCACTTCGCAATTCTATTATAAATATTACATCTGATAATATCTATACAGTACTCAGCAGTGTTCTTTGTCCTAGTGGTCACCAAATAAATAGAAACTGCATTAGTAGAATTTAAGAGATCAATTCAGAAAATAACCCATGAATCCTGGGATAGACTTTTTAAAGATTATAAAAATGAAAGACAAAGAGTAGATTTTAAATGTTTTCATCACACACAAACACAGAAAGTACATAAGGTGATGGATTTGTTTTAATCATGCTTTAGTCATGAAATCATTTAATCCTAGTTTAATCATTCCACATTGTAAACATATATCAAAACATTAAATTGTACCCCATAAATATATATATACATATATATCTGTCAATTCAAAATAAAATTAAATAATTTAAAAAGAGAGGGCAAGATAGGTTTGATAATGCAGTGAAACTATGTACTCTATAACCTAATATTGCAAGAATAAATTCACAATTTATTTTATAATTTCTAAATCAGAGATTTGGCAAATTATTACCAGTGCTATGCCAGGTTTCCAAATCCTGTTCTTTTGTCAAACAAAAGAAAAACATGGCAAAAGCGGCAGATATGATTACAGGGTGAATAGAAAGGAGATGGCACTAAATGGCCTTTACATCAGTAAAAATCGTACTTCATTGGGAAGTTTACAAATAAACTCTTTAGACTTTGCTATATCCTTGAAAGAGCATAGTATGCATGTTCTCTGGAACAGCATATATGCTAATCAGCCAAAACGTATACCTGTATCTGTATTTTTCTTTTACTTATAGCTAATCAAATTCGTCAGTGGTTTTCTAAAAACAACATCTTAAACAGACACTTTGAGTTGTTATCAGCTTGTAAGTTACTAAATGCCTTCTTTGAGATTCTAATATAAATATTTTATAATGGCCAACAGAGTCTTTAATCCATCACAGGAACAAATAATGACATGTAAACAGAGCACAGGAAAAATACAGGAGAAGCACAGTAGAGGTAAAGAGGAGAAGACATGCAAAGGAGAAAGAAAGGTCATTTAAAAATATCTCTTATGGTACTCAGATACTTTTTATTCTCATATAGTAAAATATAGTATTTGTTGATTTTCCAATATTTTAGCTATAGCAGACCCCTGCACAGTTGTATAACTTATTTCAAATAAACTGCATTGTGTAACAGCATATGTTATGAATGAGTCATTACTGTTTTTTGTTTTGTTTTGTTTTTGAGACACAGTGTTGCTCTGTCGCCCAAGCTGGAGTGCAGTGGCACAATCTCGGCTCACTGCAACCTCCACCTCCTGGGTTCAAGTGGTTCTCTTGCCTTCACCTCCTGAGTAGCTGGGATTACAAGATCATTACTTTTTCTTTGATGTTTTGATACAGGAAGAATGTAAAAATTCTAGTAGTAATTGAATATCAGTTAATAATTCAGGGCATTTAAAAATTTTCAGAAAGAGAGGGAGTTTTAAGAGAGCTGATTAGAGGAATGGGCACTATGACCGCCACAAAGAAGAACCAAAATAGTGAGTAGATAATCACACTATGAATACAGCATCTAAGAGAGAACACTGGAATTCAGCAGATAAATGACAGGAAACACCTAAGGCATGGAAGGAAGTGAAATGAGGCAGACAGTCCAGGTGGAATCAACTGGGAGCATGGAGAGGCTCCTCACTTCAGAGAAAGGGTAACTATGAGATTCTCAGCAGTCCACATTACTATTAATACTATAGAATCCTGCAATTCTAGCCATAAGAGAGCCTCTTTACAATTGCAGACCTGGAGACTAGTGTAGGGAGCTGCCTGGAGCCTATGGCATTGCTCCACAGAAAGAGTTCACAGTGTGTCCCACATGTGCCCCAAGACCAAAGAAGCTGAGCATGGAGACATTTTCAGAGCTGAACCTTCACCAGATTGCATTCTAACCTGGGACCCAACAGCCTCTTCATCTCCATATCCCTGGAGGCCCACTGACACATATGTGTCCACCCAGAGTGCTGCATTGACACTACACTGGTTGAACCCAGCAATGCAGTGAGTTCCCCAGCACCCTCACCCACAGTGTTCTATGTACTGGGAAATGGGTGATGCAGCTCACTGGGAAGGCTATCATAGGACAAAGTAAACCAAAATGTGTGTTCCCCAAAGCCTGAGAGCCACCAGCCTGGGATGGTTACTACTGAGAGCAAACCCAGCCCCACAAAGGCAGTGCTGTCAGGTACTTGCATGTGTCCTGATGACAGGATCTCCCTGTCTTCCACTGATACTACCATCTCCACTGAAACATGCTGCCCAAGAGCCCATACATTTATGCAAAGCAAATATTAAAGTGAAAGGTACATTTACTTTAATGCAATAATAGTCAGGGACTTCAAGGCCCCACCCTGAGCTTTGGACAGATCATCTAGAGAGGAAATCAACAAAGAAACATATGTTAGGCCACAAAACAATTCTCAACGAATTCACAAAAATAAAAATTATATCAAATGTTTTCTCAGACAGCAATGGAATAAAACTATAAAACAATAATAAAAGAAACTTGAAAAACTAGACAAATACACAGAAATTAAATAACATGCTCCTGAACAACTGATATAATTTAGATGTTTGTCCATATCTCATGTTGAAATGTGATCTCCAATGTTGGACATGGGGCCTAAAGGGAGATGTTTGAGTCATGGAGGCAGATCCCTCTTGAATGACTTGGTAATTTCCTTGTGGTAATGAATGAGTTCTCATTCTGTCAGTTCATGTGAGGGCTGGTTGTTTAAAAGATCATTTTTGATTTTTAATAAACGTATGTATGTGCAAACATCATCACAAATGACTTTCAGAATATTTTCATCATTCACAAACGTTTTCTCATATGAATTTACTGTCAGTTATGACTTCTACTTCCAACCCAGGCAACCACCCATAAGCTTTCTCACTTGACATTTTAAGGAATGCCACATTAATAGATTAGACAATGTGCACTGTTTGCAACTGATTTATTTCACTTAGCATAATAATTGTGGTGTTAATCTATGTTGCAGCATGTACCAGTAGTTTATTTCTTTTGTGCTGAAAAATAGTCAATTTCAGCAATATTCGTCTATCCATTCACCTGTTGAAATGTAGAGGCCATTATCCTAAGCAAATTAATACAGCAACAGAAAACACAAATAGTCCATGTTCTCACTTATAAGTAGGAGCTAAGCATGAGTTACACATGGACATATTGATATAGACAATAGAACCTGGGGACTCAAAAAGGGAAGAGGAAGGGAGAGGGGCAAGGATTGAAAAACTGCCTATTGGGTACTGTGTTTACAATCTGGATTATGGGTTTATGAAGCCCAAACCTAAGCATCATGCAATACCTCCATGTAATAAACCTGCATATATACTCCCTGAATCTAATATATATAATACATATACCCTTTCAATCCATGAACATAGAACATGTTTTATTTACTTATATATTTTAAATTTTTTAGCAATGTTTTGTAGTTTTAACTCTACAAGTCTTTCACCTCCTTAGTTAGGTTAATTCCTATGTATTTTATTTTTCTTGCTGCAATTACAAATGGAATTTTAAATTTTTTTTCAGATTGTTCATTGTTAGTATATAGAGATTAAATTGATTTTTGAGTGCTTACTTTGTATCCTGCTACTATTTAAAATTCATTTATTAGTTCTCACATATTTTTATGTACTTTTAAAAGTTTTCTACACAGAATATTGTAACATCTGTCAAGATAGACAATTTTTCCTTTCTTTCCTATTCGGTTGTGTTTATTTCCAAATTGTGCTGACTAGAACTTTCCATAATATGTTGAATAAAGGTGGTGAAATTGAGCATCTCTACTTTGTTTCTGATTTTATTAAAAATAATTTCATTCTTTTACCATTGAGTGTAATATTTGCTGTGAGTTTTTAATCCATGGTCTTTATTATGTTGAGGTAGTTTTTTCTATTTAGTTTATTGAGTCTTTTTATCATGAAGTGATGTTGAATTTTTTCAAATGCATTTTCTGCAAAAATTGAGATGTTTTTGTATTATTTTCTTTACTCTGTTATTGTGGTATTGATTAATTTTCCTGTATTGAACTATCTTTGCATTCCAGAAATAAATTATTTTGGTCAGTATATAATCCTTTTAATATGCTGCTGGATTCAGTTTGCTAGTATTTTCTTGATGATTTTTGCATCAATGTTTATAAAGAGTATTATTATTATTAGTTTTTTCTTGAGACAGAGTGTCGCTCTGTCACCCAGGCTGGAGTGCAATGGTGCAGTCTTGGCTCAATGCAACCTCCACTTCCATGGTTCAAATAATTCTTCTGCCTCAGCCTATTGAGTAGCTGGGATTACAGGCGTGAGCTACCATGCCTGGCTAATTTTTGTATTTTTAGTAGAGATGGGGTTACACCACGTTTGCCAGGCTGGTTTTGAACTCCTGACCTCAGGTGATCCACTTGCGTTGGCCTCCCAAAGTGCTGAAAGTGCAGGTGTGAGCCACCACACCCAACCTGTTCATAAACGTTATTGATCTGTATTGTTCATTTCCTGTTTTGTCTTTGTCTGGCTTTGGTATCCAGGTGATAATGGCCTCATAGAATGAGATAGGAAGTGTTTTATATTATTCCATTTTTTGAAATGTCTGAGAAATATTGGTGTTAATTCTTAAAATATTTGGTATAATTCATCCATAAAGCCATCAAATTCAGGCATTTTCTTTGTTTAGAGTTTATTATTATTAAAATTATGGTTTCAATCTTCTTGCTAATTACAGGTATATTCAGATTTTCTATTTCATCATTATTTATCTTGAAAAATGTTGTCCTCCTAGGCATTTTTTACTGGATTTAGGTTATCCAATTTGTTGTGACATAATTTTTCATAGTACTCTCTTATAATCCTGTTTATTTCTATATGATTGATAGTAATGTACCCATTTTATTTCTAATTGTATTAGTTTGAGTCTTCTCTTTTTATTTTTATTTCATCTAGTTAAATGCTTGTTGATTTTCTTCTTCTTTTCAAAGAATAACTTACGGTTTCATTGATTTAATCTGTTGTTTTTCTTTTTTCTATTTCATTTGTGTCTGCTCTAATTTTTATTATTTTGTTCTTCTGCTAGATTTGGGCTTAGTTTGCTTTGCTTTTCTAGTTTCTTAAGTTGTAAAGTTAGGTTTTTGATTTGAAATCTTACTTGTTTTTTAATATAACTATTGATAAATATAAATTTTCCCTTAGCACTACTTTTGTTGCATCTCAGAAAGTTTAATGTATTTTGGTTTCATTTTCATTTATCTCTAGGTATTTTCTTTACAATTTTGTCTTTAATTCATTTGTTGCCTTAGAGTGTGTTATTTAATTTCCACAATTTTAAAAAAATTCCAGTTTTACATCTGTTATTAATGACTACCTTTATCCTATTGTGGTCAGAGAGAATATTTTTTATATTTAAATCTATTGAGACTTACTCTATGGTATAAGATATGGTTCAGCCTGAAAAATGTCTCATGTGCACTTTAGAAGAATGCATACACTGCTGTTGTTTGTCAGAATAGGCTTCTTATGTATAGCAGATGTAGGTGGTTTATTGAGTTGCTTGATTTCTTTATTTTCTGTCAGGTGTTCTATCCATTATTTGTTGCGGGAAGTCAGGGACCCTGAATGGAGGGACTGGCTGAAGTCATGACAGAAGAACATAAATGGTGAAGATTTCATGGACATTTGTTAGTTCCCCAAATTATTACTTTTCTAATTTCTTGAGCCTGTCTTTACTGCAATCTCTGAACATAAATTGTGAAGATTTCATGGACATTTATCACTTCCCCAGTCAATACTCTTATAATTTCCTATGCCTGTCTTTACTGCAATTTCTGAACATAAATTGTGAAGATTTCATGGACATTTATCACTTCCCCAGTCAATACTCATAATTTCCTATGCCTGTCTTTAATCTGTTAATCCCATCATCTTCATAGGCTGAGGATGTATGTCGCCTCAGGACACTGTGATGATTGCATTAACTGTACAAATTGTTTGTAAAGCATGTGTGTTTGAACAATATGAAATCTGGGCACCTTGAAAAGAACAGGATAACAGCAATTTTCAGGGAACAAGGGAGATAACCATAAAGTCTGACTGCCTGTAGAGCCGGGCAGAACAGAGTCATATTTCTCTTCTTTCAGAAAGCAAATAGGAGAAATATCACTGAATTCTTTTCTCAGCAAGGAATAACCCTGGGAAAACGAATGCATTCCCAGGGGGAGGTCTCTAAATGGCCACTCTGGTAGTGTCTGTGTTACGCAGTTGTAGATAAGGGATAAAATACACCCTGGTCTCCTGCAGAGCCCCCAGGCTTGCTAGCATTAGGAAATTCCAGCCTGGTGAATTCTAGTCAGACCAGTTGTCTGCTCTTGAACCCTGTTTCCTGTTAAGATGTTTATCAATGACAATGCATGCACAGCGGGACATGGAACCTCATTAGTAATTCTAATTTCACCCTGGCCTTGGGATCTTGCTCTGCCCCCATTTGCCTTGTGATCTTTTATTGCGATTTGAAGCGTGTGATCTCTGTGACCCACTGCCTATTCGTACCCCCCTCTCCTTTTGAACTCCCTAATAAAAACTTGCTGGTTTTGCGGCTCAGGTGGGTATCACAGAAACTGCTGACATGTGATGTCACCCCTAGAGACCCAGCTGTAAAATTTCTTTCTTTTGTACTCTTTCTCTTTATTTCTCAGACTGGCTGACACTTAGGGAGAATAGAAAAGAATCTACATTGAAATACTGGGGGCTGGTTCCACTGATAATTATTGAGAGTGAAGTTTTGAAGTCTCTAACCATTATGGTAGAGTTGTCTTTTTCAACCTTCAATTCTGTTTGATTTTGCTTCACATATTTTGATGGTCTTTTATTAGATGCATAAATACTTGTAGTATTTTTTACATCTTATTCATATATTAAACATTTTATGCAAATATGATATCCTTGTCTCTTGTAATGCTTTAATTTTAAGTTGATTTAATCCTACCAGATAGCCACCCCTGCAATCTTTTGTTACTATTTGCACGGAATATATTTTTCCATTCTTTTACTTTCAATTTATTCATGGTTTTCAGTCTAAAGTCATTCTATTGTACACAGCATATAGTTGGATTGTTTGTAGTTTTTTTTTTTTTTTTGCTTATTCAGCTAATCTTTTGATTGGTGAGTTTAATCCATGTACATTTAAAATAATTACTGATATTGAGAGACTTACTTCTATCATTTTGCTATTTGTTTTCTATTTAATTCATTGCTTTTTGTTCCTCATTTTCTGAATTACTTTTTATGTTTTATTCATTTTTGTAGTAAAGCATTTAAATTTCTTTCTCTTTTTTGTATATCTTCTATAGCTATTTTCTTTGTAGTTACCATGAGAATTACATTGAACACTAACGTTATAAAACTCAAATTTAAGTTTATACATATGTGACTTCAGTAACTTTCAAAAACTGTTTCTTTAACAACTCCATCCCCATTTCTTTTAGTTTCTAATATTAGAAAATTTTACTTGCATATATTGTTTGTTGCACATCATAAAATAATAATTGTTATGTGTGATAGTTTCATACATTATGTAAAAACAAAAGTAGAGTTATAAACTGTTTTACAGTTTAACTTTTATAATTGTTCGTATATTTGCCTCTTTTGAGATCTTTCATTCTTTGTATGGCTTCAAGTCAGTGTCTAATTTTGGGGAAATTTTTGTTTGCTTGTTGGTTTCTTTTTTCCATTTCACTCTGCAGGACTTCCTTCAGTATTTGTCACACAGAAAGTCTAATGATAACAAACTTCCTGATATTTCGTTTATCTGGGAATGTCTTAATTTCCTCACTTTTGAAGAAACATTTTGCCAGATATAGTATTCTTAGCTGATAGTTTTCTTTTTTCCTTTTAGCACTTTGAACATATTTATTGTCTTTTGACTTCCAACATTTCACATTAGAAATCTGCCCATACTTTTCTGTTTCATTTTCTGCTTGATTATTTTTTTAAACTGGACATTTGAATCTAATAGGTGGTAAATCTGGAAACCTAATTTTTACTCTTTCTCTGTGTTTTCTGTTTTTTATTATTGTTACTGCTTTTGTAATTTTTTTTTTGAGCCTTTCCCTGGGCATGTCCATACACTTTCTAATTTCTTAATATACGCAATTGTTTCTTCTTTTTAAGTATTTTTGTCTTTAATGTCTAGCTCCCCAAGAAGCTAAACAATAAAAAATAAAGGTAGCAAAGGGTACCAGCCTTTTAATACCCAGAAATTTTAGCTGAAAGGGGAAGGGATACAACTATAGGGAGAGGTGCAACATCAGTGAAAACCTGTTTCTTATGTGTACCACTGTGATCAGAAGGAGCAATCAGGCAGGGGGCAGTGGCTCACGCCTGTCATCCCAGCACTTGGGGAGGCTGAGGTAGGTAGATGACTTGAGGTCAGGAGTTTGAGACCATCCTGGCCAACATGGTGAAACCCCATCTCTACTAAAAAAATAAAAATTAGCCAGGTGTGGTAGGGCATGCCTGTAGTCCCAGCTATTCAGTAGGCTGAGGCAGGAGAATCACTTCAACCCGAAAGGCAGAGGCTGCAGTGAGTGGAGATCACAGCACTACACTCCAGAGCCTGAGTGACAGAACAAGAGTCTGTCAAAAAAAAAAAAAAAAAAAAGAGCAACCAGAGACCAGATCCCTAGTATTTGGAAGACGGGGTCCTTTCTGTCCATGGTGTGTGCAGGTTGCTCCAGGAACAGATGTACTTCTGCCTCCCATGTGCCTGGAGAGGGATGGATAGTCACCACTCTACAAAGAGCTGAAATTGAAAAATTAACTGCAATTTTTGGTCCAAGCCTTCCTTTCAAAATTGCAAGCCTTTAATAGACTACAGAGTTCTAAAATAATTTTATGGGATAGCTTGTGCCAGTGCAATAGTTGTCTAGGTGAGGAGACACATTCCTGAGGCTTCTACACTGCCACATTCCTAGAATCCTCTCCCTTAGGAGTAATTTTTAAGTGCATACTTTTATAACTTGATGAAGTCAATTTATCAGTTTTTTTTAAATGAATAGAATTCTTGGCATCATTTTTTTAAAAATTCATGGCTTAACTCAGTATTGCCAAGATTTTTTTTCTATGCTTTTTCTAAAAGTTTTATAGTTTTACATTTTACATTTAGATCTATGATCTATTTTGAGTTAATTTTAGGATATGCTGGGAAGCAAGTGGCAGATTTTAGTTTTTTTTTGGCATATGGACATCCAATTACCTAAGCACTATATGCAAATAAGGCTATTGTCTATCTCATTGAATTTGCTAGGCACCTTTTAAAAAAATCAATTGACCACACAGTCAAGTGTTTATTTTTTAATATTTGTTCTGATCCATTGTTCTATCTTTGTATATAATGTCTTGATTACTATGGTTTTATAGTAAGTTTTTAAATCATGCAGCGTAAGTCTTCTAACTTTGTTCTCCTTTAAAAAATGTAAACATCCTATATTTTTAAATTTCCATTAAAAATTTAGAATCAATTTCAATTTCTACAAAAAGACTGGCAGGAAGTTAATAGGATTGTGTTGAATATATAGATATATATGGAGAGAATTTTGCCCAAATAACAATACAAACACTTCCAATTCATGACTCTGTCTGATATCATTATCAAATTTTATCTTCTTTAGTTTGTTCAGTAATGTTTTACAAGTTTTTGTGTATAGGTATTTTACTTCTGTCAAAATTTACTTCTAATCTGTTTCTTAATGCTATTGTGAATGGAATTGTCTTCTTAATCTGATTTCTGAGTTACATCATCAAGTACATAGAAATATAGTTTTTAAAATATATTAATCATGTAGCTTGTGAATTTCCTAAACTTCTATATTAGTTTGTTGGTTTTTGTAGATATTTGTGATTTTCTATAAACACAAACTTAATTATAAATAATAACAGTCTTACTTTTTTTGTTCCAATCTGCATGTCTTTATTTTTTATGCTTTATTGCGTGGCTAAAACTACCAATGCAATATTGAATATAAACTGTGAGAGAAGTTTCTTACCTCTTTCTATATTAGAGTGAAAGCATCCAGTCTTTATGAATTACCTATGATGTTAGTCTAGACTTTTCACTGATATCCTTTATCATGTTGGAGATGTATCCTTTTATTCCTAGCTGATACTTTTAATTTTCTAATATGTACAACTTACTGCTTCCCAACATGAAATCCATCATTATTTTTATCACAGTGTTACATTCTCCTTAGTATTTTAACTACTGTGTTATAAATTCCTTGAGGACAAATACAGTTTTATTTATTTTTAATTTTTTTATTATTCATGTATTATTTATTTCATTTCAAAACATTTTAATTCTTTGAACAATATTGTATTTATAAGATACAGTAAATAAATGCTATTTTATTGAATGCAGTTGCAATCTTTTATTCAAACTTAATTTTTAAGTTAAAGAATTTTTTTAAATGTATGTTGAAATCCTTAAGAAAGCAAGCTTTATTCCAAGACTTTTGGCAAAATATCTTCTTCTAGACATATTTTCTCTTTAGATGGCTTCTCTTTGTTTTGTGTCGGCATGACAGAAGATCACAGACTGGCTAATTTATAAACATAGGAACTAATTTTGCTTATGTTTCTGGAGATTGGGAAGTCCTGAATCTAGGAAGGGCCTTCTTGCTGCATCATCCCATGGCACAAGGGCAAAGAGAGAGTAAGGAAAAACAAGAGGGCATGTGTGCTCAAGAGAGGGGGCCAAACTCACTTTTATAACTGGCCCACTCCTGTGATAACAACATTAATCTATTCACGAAAGCAGAGCCCTCATGACCTAATCACCTCTTAAAGGTTCCACCTCTCAATATTTGCATTGGATATTAAGATTTCAATACATAAACTTTGGAGGGCATATTGAAACCATAGCAGTGCTTTTCCAGTGCTTTTAACCTTTCACATATAATGCAAACATTTAAACTCTTACATGTATTTCATTTTTTTGGATTTCAAATTTTAATATGTTTTTGTTTTTTGGAGACAGTGTCTTGTTCTGTTGCCTACACTGGAGTTGAATATATCTTTTGAAATGTATGTAGTTATAATAAATATGCTTAAAATAAATGTACTTCTGTTAACTATAGCTTTACTGATATTGCATAAAAGCAAAAACATTTTAAGCTAGTTCAAAACAAGGAGAGATTCAAAACACTCCATTCATCCTATGTAAAACATACTCAATCCTTTGTGCAACAGTGAGATATTTAAGAAAGAGAATGAGGGGTTTTAACAAAATGTTTGAAGTTCAGGTTGTGTATTCAAATAACTAAACCCATTGTGATTCAACTGCTATTAATTAAAACCTTTTTAATATTCAAATTCATCTTAAGAATTCTGGCATAAACCTAGAACATTTTAAAAAGTTACTAACTTCGAAGTTTGTATTCAAGTTTGAAATGTATTTAAAAATTTATTAGTAATATTATTATATGTAAAAACTTATTTTATAAGTATACCAGAGATTATAATCTTCACTATCAACTTTAATTTCCCTTATGTAGGTTTTTCATTCATCTAAAGGAAATGATAAAAATTGAGCTTAGACAGCTGGTGAAATTACCCTCCCTTTTAATGTGCCAACCTAAGGAACAAAATGTAGTAACCAGAGCCCATTTTGAAAAAGAAAAGAAATTGTTTATTGACTGTAACCATTGATCTTGGGGAATAACTATTATTAATTATCATTAATCTTATCAATTTTACTAATCAATTTAACCAATTTTTAAAAGACTGTGCCTGAGGTTGCTCCAGAAAACAACTACACATGTTTTCAAAATGAACATTGTAAAAAAAATGGTAGAAGGGCAGGTGTTTGAAAAGAAAGATTAGGAGTAAAATGGGAGGAAGAGTAGTGGGAATCTGGCACAATTTGAAGAGCACAGGTGTGGTGTATAACAACTAAATTGAATTCACGTAAGTTAAGGCTCTTGGTTTCCAAACACAAATAATGGCTTCAGTTTCCTTAAGTAAGAATTTTCTTACACCACAGAATCAAAGGAAAATCTGAAGAACCAAGTTTCAGAAAATATAGAGACCAGAGAAAAAATGAGTATCTAGTTACTAATACCTAATGGGCAAAGAGTGTCATCTGAAGAGTGGAGAAAACAAGGACAATATATTTTCCTATAGCAAAGTCGAAGGTAGGCTACCAAATGACAAAGATACATAGGCTAAACAGACAAAACGGAAAGGTTTTAGGGAAGCTTTTAGATTACGTGGTCTTACCATTTATGCCCTCAGTAATTTGGGGAAAGTTTATTTCTCTCAATGTTGATTTCCTCCATTTTAGAACAAGCAATACTGTTATAGTTTGGATATACAGCCAGCCCAAATTTCGTGTTGAATTGTAATCCCCAATGTGGAGGGAGGGCCTGTTAGGAGGTAACTGGACGTCCCTCATGGCTGGTGAGTGAGTGCTAATGAGACTTAGCTTTTTTAGAAGCGTGACATCTGCCCCTGTCTCTGTCTCTCTCTTTCCTGCTCTTTCCATATAATGTGCCTTCATAATTGCTACAAAGAGAATAAAATACATAGGAATACATCTTACGAGGGACGTGAAGGACCTCTTCAAGGAGAACTACAAACCACTGCTCAATGAAATAAGACAGGACACAAACAAATAGAAAAACATTCCATGCTCATGGATAGCAAAAATCAATATCGTAAAAATGCCCATATTGCCCAAAGTAATTTACAGATTCAATGCTATTCCCATCAAGCTACCATTGACTTTCTTCACAGAATTAGATTTTAAGACTTTTTAAGGAAACATTTAAGCTGTAGTTATTTAAAAGTACACATTTAAAGCAAAGTTAAGGTTCATTCTTGAAATCAAAGAACAACAGCTCCCCTGATATAGTTTGGCTGTGGCCCCACCCAAATCTCACCTTGAATTATATCTCCCATAATTCTCATTGTTTTGGGGGGCACCTGGTGGGAGATAATTGAATAATGGTAGTGGTTTCCCCCATACTGTTCTCATGGTAGTGAATAAGCCTCATGATATCTGACGGTTTTATAAGGGGAAACCCCTTTTGCTTGGTTCTCATTCTCTCTTTGCCACCATCCATATAAGAGGTGACTTGCTCCTCCCTGCCTTCCACCATGATTGTGAGTCTTCCCCAGCCACGTGGAACTGTAAGTCCAATTAAACCTCTTTCTTTTGTAAATTGCCCAGTCTCAGGTATGTATTTATCAGCAGCATGAAAATGGACTATTACATCCCCTTTGTTCCCTAATCATCTAGGTCTCGAAGATATATGACTGAAAAATCAGCACCATTGTCTCTATTTGATTAAGAAAAAATGCTTAGCTTATATTTATATGTCATTGTTATTAATATAATACCACTCTCCAAATGTCAAGAATTCTTACAGGCCAACAAGATTAATAAATGATACTTAGTATTAGATCTCCTGAGAGTTACTTGGTTTGACTCAGGCAAGTCTCCTATCACTGAAAATAGGAAGGACTAGAGAAGAATGTGAAGATAATCTCATTCCAATTAACCCATCATTATGTTGCTATGAAAGTTATAGTTTTGTAGGCTTTGTAGTCTCTATTTTTATTGAATATGATTCATTATAGGTAGTTTTATGTAAAAACACTGGTGTTTGTGTAAATATGTAGAATGAAGAATACTCACATTCAATAAAAAATCAGTATCAGATGTTGTACTCTTCCAGCCTAGACATTAATTGAATCTATTTTTATTTTCACAATGTCTAGTTAGCATCCAACAAACAAAGACATTTCTATATCGAAGTATACTGACAAAAACAGGGTCTAGGGACACAATTGGACTCAGACATTTTTAATGGCCCGAAAACAAGAATGACATGGTAGGACTTCATGTTAGAATATAGCTATTGGCTTATCTCATTTGGCATAAGATTTGCTGTTTCTTCCATTATAGTTAGTATTTATTTACTGTGCCTTCAAAGCACATTTCTGTCTACCTGTGACAACACATCCTGCCTGCCTGCCTTGATCTTAGCACTGAGGCAAAGATTCTTTGGGTGCTCAAATGTATCCAGTGCTGCTGGATGCATAGATGATGATGCTTTCAGAGTACGTAGACACTCTACAATCTATTAAAATAGCTCCTTTGGCTCCAGATAAACTATGGTCATTTACATTTAGCCTAAAATCTTTACCATTGACACATAACTGAGCAGATCCTGATAAACATTCTAAAAGTGATTCTATGAATTCTAAATCACATGCTGCTAAAAAATTAAATAGTAATATCACAAAGATCTAATTCCAAAAACATGAAATATCTGAAAATTAGGTCTTTAATGTAGTCACTTTTATCTGTTATTCAGGCCAAATATCAAAACTTACATTTGGATTGAAGTTATTCTTGCAGCTGCTAATCATAAACACACTTTAGGAATGTTTACGTATTTTTATCCACAATATTAATAGAAGTTGAATAACACATTTTAAGGTCAAATCATCCCTTCAATGTCTAAGAAGTCACATCTCTTATGATCAATATATCTGCTTCAAGTCTGTTCTTAAAGGTGGTGTGAAAACACAAGTCATTCTCTGAAAACTGTCTTGTAGCATACGGCTACTCTGGTAAGTAATATTAGCGACTGGAAGGTGATTAACATTCAATACCTAATATGATGCTTTTCCATCAATTTCAATTAACAATAAATCCCAATGGCTGTAAGAATTTTTGTCTAATTTGACTAGCCTCTTTCTTTGAAGATGTATCCAGAGATTCAACCAATGCCTGTATTAGTTTCCTAGGGCTGCAGTAGCTATGTACTACTGATAGTGTCAGGAGACAGTCAAATTACTAGGCAGATACAGGTGGGTCCCCAGTGAAACCTGACCTTCAAGCCAAAGGCAGACTGAAGCCTGGATGTTGGACTGCCAGTTTCAGGCCGAGTTTATGACTGGAGTGAGAATTTCCTCGATGCCTTTTAGCCAAGCAAATGGTGCTTTCTCCAGGCCTACACATGGACCAATCAGCATGCACTCCCCAATTTTGACCCCATAAAAACCCCAGACTCAGCTACATGTGGGGACTACCTGCTTTTGGACTCCCTCTTACATACAGGGCTACCAACTTTAAATCCCCTCTCATTCTGAGAGCTGTTATGTCCCTCAATAAAACCCTTATCCACCTTGCTCACATTCTGGTGTTCTCCTAACCTCATTCTTCTTGGATGAGGGACCAGAACCCAGGACCCGCAGAACAGCAGGTGTGAAATGAGCTATAACAGGGCAGCTGCCCCACATGACAGGAAGTGCTAGTGGGTCTGGGCCAGCCCAGGATCCACGGGAACTGGAGTGGGGAGGTGGAACTAAACAAGCTGTAACACCGACAAGCTGAAACACCGCCCCCCATCCCCCGTTTGCTGCGCTGAGGGTGGTTGGAAGGAGAAAGAACTGTAATGGTCCTTCGGGGCTCAGACCTTGGGACTCCCCAGGCAAGAGTCATAAAACCCCTTGGGCCTCCATGTTTGTTGGCATCTCCGAGTTTTCGGGTGCACCTGTTTCCCCCTTGTCCAGAGTCTGGCGCCCCAAGGCAGAAGATGGTTGTGGCACACCCAGACCAGCTGCAAGTTGAGCACAGAAAAATGGACAGGCATGGAACCTGTGAGCACAGTATGAGCTGAGCGCAGCCTGCTGGGCCAACTGGGTGGAGCAACCCCAGTTGTGAGCCTGAAACTGAGTGAGGCCCGGGCAGGGGCGCCACTGGCAGTGGCAATTTTTGGCTGGAGAAGTGGCACCAAAAGGATGCTGTGTCACTACAAACTGAATGTACAACAGTTTAATGTCTCAGCGTGCAGGCTCAGGGTCCAAAATCAAGGGGTCAACAGGGACATGCTTCCTCTGAAACTTGTAGAAAATCTTTCCTTGCCTCTTCCTATCTTCTGATAGTTCAGTGGCCATCTTTGGCTTTTTTTTTTTGTCTTGCAGCAGCATAATTCCACTCTCTACCATCATCCTCACTTGGCATTCCTCCTGTGTGTCTCTGTCTTTGCATGGCTATCTTCGTATAAAAATAATAACTATATCTTATTAGGGGCCTGTCATTCTTCGGTATGACCTTGTATTTAGTAATTAAAATCGGTAAATATCCTATCTTTAAATAAGGTTAAATTCTGGAACACTGGGGTTTGATACTTGCTTTCTTTCTATCTCATTGTCTGTACGTTTTCAGTATCTTTGCAATTTTCGCTTAACTTTTTTTTTAAACCTCCAAATGTGGGAACATTCCACACCTCAGCTCCTGCATTTTGGTACTCACTTTTCAGGTGAGTGCAATCAATAAGTCAATGGCTCCCAAATTAAATCTTCATTCCCAAATTATTTCTTGAACCTTGTATAACCAACTGCCAGATCTACCTGGATATATAACAAGCCCTTCAAACTTTATGCCACCAAATATCACCAAAATTAATAATAATAATTCGTGTACTTTCCAAACCCTACTGAATACTATGTCACCAGCCCAACAAATCAGCACATTATTCACCCATGTCCTCAGACCTAAAGCCTTAAGCCCATCCTGGGTTCTTCTATTTCTCTTGCTTCCTATACTCAAACCCTCAATCCATCAGTAGATCTGCTTTCAGAGTATATCTTGATTCTAAGCACTTCTTTGTATTCTCACCGCTATTCCTGTAGACTGACCCATGGTCCTCTCTAACTCAGATAATTTGATTAAACGTTAAAGCAGTTTCCCTCTTCCCTCTCTTCCTCACTTTATTCTTTGCAAAATAGCCAAAATAAAGAACGTGCCACATCCCTTTTAAATCACATCACACTATTTCGTGTGGGAGAATTAAAACACTCATTATGACCTAAAATGTTTTGCATAGCTTGTCCTCAGGATGCTTCTACCACCTCATTTTTTTTTTTAACCACATTAATTCTCTGTCACTTCGTCAAGCCATACTGACTTCCTTGCTATTCCTGGGTTCACAGGCCTTTTCTTCATTGGCTCTCTCTAGCCGGCATATTCTTCCTCCAGATATTCACATCCCTTGCTCCCACATTTCATTTAGATTTGTTTAAAAAATTGTTATAATTCTACTCTCTATGTTACTCCTCTTCCATCACTTTCAAATTTCATGAAGTTGCTCTTCAATCTAAATATCCTATACTACTAAGAAACGGATTAACTCAAGCAGGTTTTATAGTGGGTCATGTGATATTACACTCCACAACACTTCCTATTTTGTCATAGTGTTAAAAATAAGTATTGTTTTCTGTTTTATCAGTTAATTAAATGTCTCAGTTTGAGAGGATCCAGCTAAAAGAAGATCTATAGCTACGTCATTTATTATTTATAGCTTGTCCCTCATTTTTATTTAATAGCCTGCCAAAATACTAGAAATATTTCTCTAAATTAAAGACCCTATATGCTGTTTTCTATGCATCTGCTATGTTTCTGAAAAATAGAGCAGCAATACAAAATGTAGCTTTGAAAATCAATAGAAATATTACATTTTAGGTTATTTCTGCATACAGTTTTCTTGAAACTAATCACCAAATTTATGAAGTCTATGGAAATTTAAATTGTGCTTTAAAGCTGATTTTATCTGAGTATAATTAGTAAATCTAAATCACCATTCCAAGGTTTTTCTTTTACTTTCTTTTTTAAATAATTTGGTTCCCTAGCATGGAAAAATAACTAGCAGAGACTTTGACAAGTTGAGGGACTGTAGCATATGCACTATAAACACACATTACTTAAAAATCGAGATATAAATTATCCCAATTGCTAAAATATTCACAGGCTTAACCTAGTCCCCCCATCTGTTTCCAAGGAGGCAATATAAAATCGTGAAAAGACAACAGCATTAGACTGGTATCCCTGTTCTCCCATTTGTAACTAGTGTAGGGAATTTAGCAAATTCCCTAATATTTCTGAGTTTCAGTTTCCATATCTCTAAAGTAGTTGTTAATAATATTTCTTCATTGTTCTAGTGCATGTAAATCTTGAAGAAAGTTCTTTATGATTTTGCATTTCTTATTTGTATACAAGGGGTGATATATGCAGTTAATGAACAGTTCACCAGACCAACCTCACTTTGACACCAACTGCAGTGTTTATGGGGGCTCCTGAAACTACCCCAGCTTCAATAATTTACTAGAAAGACTGATGGAACTTATCAAAACTTGTTATACTCACAGTTATGGTTTATTACAGTGAAATGATACAAATTAGAATCACCTAAGGAAACAAGTACATTGGAAAGTGTCTAGGTTTCCAAACACAGACTTTCAAATTCCAGCCTTTCCTCCACAGATTCATGGACAGTGTTAACTCCTCTCATCAGTGATATATGACAATGTGCATGGAGTATTGCCAACCAAGGAAGCTTACCCAAGCCTGGTGTCCAGAGTCTTTATGGGGACTCCATGTTCAACTGCCCTTGGGCTGACCTCTATCTCCAGCCTCTCCAGAGGTTAATACCATGTGACTCAAAATGCGCCCATAAATCATGTTAGACATTCTGGTGTGAATCAAAACCCTCAGGTAAACAAAAATGCTCTTATCAGGCAAGATATTCCAAGGGCTCAGAGATCCCTCCAGGTAGCCAGCAGCAAAAGTAACTTTTCTTAGGGCAAAGTTAAATTCTTTGCTACACAATATATATCTCATAGTTTTGCTGGGAGTATTGAAAGGGATAATGGATGTAAAGCTTTTGAAACTGTGCCTAGCAAAAGTAAACATCCAAGAATTATCTATTGTGAAAAACGCTGAAAAACTGAACATTTTCCACTGATCCTAGCAAACTTTTACTCCCAAATGTTCTCTTTATTCCTTTTGCTAAGCCCAAAGTCATCAATCAATGGCTACAAAACTGAGTAAATGCTTATTTACCCCCTCCCCATAAAAATCTTTAAACCTCTTGCTCCTTGCAGAGTACTCATCTTATAACTGATTTCATGTTGCAAAGTTTTTTTTTTGTTGTTTGTTTGTTTGTTTGTTTGTTTGTTTTTTGAGACGGAGTCTCGCTCTGTCGCCCAGGCTGGAGTGCAGTGGCGCGATCTCGGCTCACTGCAAGCTCCGCCTCCTGGGTTTACGCCATTCTCCTGCCTCAGCCTCTCCGAGTAGCTGGGACTACAGGCGCCCGCCACCACGCCCGGCTAATTTTTTTTTTTTATTTTTAGTAGAGACGGGGTTTCACCATGGTCTCGATCTCCTGACCTCGTGATCCGCCCACCTCGGCCTCCCAAAGTGCTGGGATTACAAGCGTGAGCCACTGTGTCCGGCCGCAAAGTTTTAATAAAGACTGGAGTGAAAAACTTTTCATTATTTTTCTCTTTCCACAGTATTATTTTATACATATTTATATCTATATCTATATCTATATCTATATCTATATCTATATCTACACACACACATACATAAGATGGCAAGTCATTTACATATATTGTGAATTAAATTTATATTAATTTCCTTTTTTTCTTTTTTGGTATTTATTTTTTCACATTTAAGCCATCTTTAATAATAGTTAATCTCAGAAATGGTGGTATAAAAAAGTTTCTTCTGATGACTTTTAACCAAAGAAGTGGAAAACAAAGTTGGAGGAAAAATAAATAAAAGAGACAGGTATTTTCAAGAAAATTTGGGGTTGTTTATGTCTTCATTGAGGTAGAAATGATAAATAAAAGTTATGATATTCAAGGTAAACAATGCGATATTATACATTGCCTATAAATTGTGAAATAATTATCACAACCAAGCTAATTAACATATCCATCACCTCACATATTTAGAATGTTTTTTGATGATAAGGGTACTTAAGACCTACTTTCTTAGCAAATTTCAACTATACAATACATTATTATGAGCTATAGTCACTATATAGTACATTAGGTCCGCAGAACTTATTCATCTGGTAACTGCAGGTTTGCATCTTTTGACCAATGCTTTATTTTCTCCATTTCTCAACTCATGATAACCACCCATCTACTCTGTTTTTATTAGTTTGACACATCCAAAACTGAGATTATGCAGTATTTGTCTTTTTTGGGGGGAGTCGGCTTTTTCACTTAGTATAATAACCTTCAAGTTCATCCATGTTGTTTTAAATGGCAGATTTTGTTCTCTTATAAGTTTGAATAATATTCTAGTGTGTGTGTGTGTGTGTGTGTGTGTGTGTGTGTAGTGTGTGTATCACATTTTCTTTATTCATTTATAAGGGGACACTAAGGTTGATTTCCTAACTTTGCCATTGCCTGGTACATTTTTTAGGATACCTGCAAGTCCTCAAATCTGCGACAACTCACCATGTGTCATAATCTTGAGATGTCTTTACTCAAGGGGAGGCGTAGTCAGGCCAGAGGTTTTAGAATAAGATAACCCTTAAAAAACACATTTGGCTGTAACAGTAATAGTTGTGTGAACACAATTAGACAATATGTAATATTTCCTAGGTTAGGTTTGTTTCAGCGGCAATAAATTTTTCATATGCATAACCTGCAGAGGACAAGTCTTGTTTCAGCGGCAATAAATTTTTCATATGCATAACCTGCAGAGGACAAGTCTTGTTTCAGCTACTTAATGGCATATGAATCTCAAATTATCAATCCATGATTTTTTAATAAGGTCAGCACTAAGGCTGACATATTTCATTTAGACAGAGGAGATTCCTGAAGTCAACATGTGCCTGAAAAAGAGATCCAGCCAACTGAATTATGTGCAAAAAGAAGTCATTCTCCCTGCATCAATTTATTATCTGTCCAGCACCTTTCCTAAGCTACTTCAAGTCTGACACTTTTACTGACTTCAAAAGGAGTTTGGCAATGTATTAGCTTTGAGGGAGCATGCAACCGGGCCAAGACATAGTACCTGCTGACATTAAAAGCAGCCTATAAGCCATATTTAAAAATAACTGTCTATAAAGAGGAGATGGCTATTTGTGAAGAGGAATCAAGAGCATGTACAAGGAAATTATACTTGGTAATTGATGAATTATAAAAGATAAATATTGTACATAATGAATATATGAAAAAGAACTACACCATTTAATTCATAACTTCATCTCCACGAGAGTTTGGGCATAATAGTATTACTCATGAGGTGTTAATATAACCATAGGTGTATGAAGTGGCTGAGTACAGTGAGAGACAATTTGCTCTCATACTATGGCCATCAGTTTGTATTGTATTGTCTATGGATGGCCATCTATCCTTGTATAGGCACTTTTCTTTCCAGAGAAACACAGTTACACTACTATCTTCTGGGTAGAATACACATGCTAGAAGCTCAGGTTTTACACAGGGGGAGAAGGCAAATGAGTGATAGAATCAGTAATTAAGTGGGGACCTTCACAGCATTTCATATGTGTAGCATTTTGTGGAAGGAAAAAAAGATTGTTTGACCAAAATATTGTTAACCATTTAAATGGTTAGCAGCATAGTGGTGAAATTTTAATTCTCCTAGCAGAAATGCAGTAAAAATAGTCTTGTTTTCTACAAGTCTGTCTATGAAGATCTACAAGTTCAGAACAGCTGAGAGTCATCTTAAATACACAAAATTACCTGCAAAAAATGGATAAAGAGATAGCAATGAACCAATGTATTATTGACTCCTTTGTTTACCCTTTCAACATAACCCATTCCCCTGCTCCTGGGGACCACTACAAATGTCCCAGGATTCTTGATATTCCTCATTGTTAATCTTTGTTATTCCATGTTTTCTTTTTAAGTTTTACTGAGGTATAACTGATGTACAAAAATGTATATAATCAATGTATATATAATGTATACACTTTGCTGAATTTGGACATAAGTATATATCCATGATAACATCATCAAAAGGCTACTAAACATATCCATCACCTACAAAAATTTCTTTGTGATCTTCTGTGTGTATATATAAAATTTAACATATTTGAAAGTACACAATATTATGTAATTAACTGTAGGTACTGTTATATAGCAGATATCTAGAACTTGTTCATCTTGCATAACTGAGACTTTTAAGTTTTTAAAAATTATTCTTTTATTATTTTATTTTTTAATTTTTTTCTATATATATATATTTTTATTACACTTTAAGTTCTGGGGTACACTTGCAGAACATGCAGTTTTGTTACATAGGTATACACATGGCATAGTGGTTTGCTATACCCATCAACCCGTCACCTACATTAGGTATTTCTCCAAATGTTATCCCTCCCCTAGCCCCCCATGCCCCAGTAGGCCCAGGTGTGTGATGTTCTCCTCCCTATGCCCATGTGTTCTCAATGTTCAACTCCCACTTAGGAGTGAGAACATGCAGTGTTGGTTTTCCTGTTCTTGTGATAGTTTGCTGAGAATGATGGTTTCCAGCTTCATCCATATCCCTGCAAAGGACATAAACTCATCCTTTTTTATGGCTGCATAGTATTCCGTGGTGTATATGTGCCACATTTTCTTTATCCAGTCTATTATTGATGGACATTTGGGTTGGTTCCAAGTCTTTGCTATTGTGAATAGCTGCAATAAACATACATGTGCATGTATCTTTATAGTAGAATGATTTATAATCCTTTTGGTATATACCCAGTAATGGGATTGCTGGGTCAAATGGTATTTCTGGTTGTAGATCCTTGAGGAATCGCTACACTGTCTTCCACAATGGTTGAACTAATTTACACTCCCACCATCAATGTAAAAGCATTCCTATTTCTCCACATCCTCTCCAGCATCTGTTGTTTCCTGACTTTTTAATGATTGCCATTCTAACTGGCATGAGGTGGTATCTCATTATGGTTTTTATATGCATTTCTCTAATGACCAATGATGATGAGCATTTTTTCATATGTTTGTTGGCTGCATAAATGTCTTCTTTTGAGAATTGTCTGTTCATATCCTTTGCCTACTTTTTAATGGTTTTTTCTTATAAATTTGTTTAAGTTCTTTGTAGATTCTGGATATTAGCCCTTTGTCAGACGGATAGATTGCAAAAATTTTCTCCCATTCTGTAGGTTGCCTGTTCGCTCTGCTGAAGATCTTTATAAATTTGATCCCATTTGTCAATTTTGGCTTTTGTTGCCATTGCTTTTGGTGTTTTAGACATGAAGTTTTTGCCCATGCCTATGTCCTGAATGGTATTGCCAAGGTTTTCTTCTAGGGTTTTTACGGTCCTAGGTCTTACGTTTAAGTCTTTGATCCATCTTGAGTCGATTTTTGTATAAGGTGTAAGGAACGAGTCCAGTTTCAGTTCTCTGCATATGGCTAGCCAGCTTTCCCAACACCGTTTATTAAATAGGGAATCCTTTCCCCATTGCTTGTTTCTGTCAGAGTTGTCAAAGAGCAGATGGTTGTAGATGTGTGGTGTTATGTCTGAGGGCTCTGTTCTGTTCCATTGGTCTATGTATCTGTTTTGGTACCAGTACCATGCTGTTTTGGTTACTGTAGCCTTGTAGTATAGTTTCAAGTCAGGTAGCGTGATACCTCCAGCTTTGTTCTTCTTGCCCAGGATTGTCTTGGCTATGCAGGCTCTTTTTTGGTTCCATATGAACTTTAAAGTAGTTTTTTCCAATTCTGTGAAGAAAGTCAGTGGTATCTTGATGAGAATAGCATTGAATCTATAAATTACTTTGGGCAGTATGGCCATTTTCATGATATTGATTCTTCCTATCCATGAGCATGGAATGTTTTTCCATTTTTTTGTGTCCTCTCTTATTTTGCTGAGCAGTGGTTTGTAGTTCTCCTTGAAGAGGTCCTTCACATCCCTTGTAAGTTGGATTCCTAGGTATTTTATTCTCTTTGTAACAATTGTGAATGGAAGTTTACTCTTGATTTGGCTCTCTGTTTGTGTTATTGGTGTATAGGAATGCTTTTGATTTTTGCACATCGATTTTTTATCCTGAGACTTTACTGAAGTTGTTTATCAGCTAAAGGAGATTTAGGGCTGAGATGATAGGGTTTTCTAAATATACAATCATGTCATCTGCAAACAGAGACAATTTGACTTCCTTTCTTCCTATTTGAATACATTTTATTTCTTTCTCTTGCCTGATTTCTCTGGCCAGAAGTCCCAATACTATGTTGGATAGGAGTGATGAGAGAAGGCATCCCTATCTTGTGCTGGTTTTCAAAGGGAATGCTTCCAGTTTTTGCCCATTCAGTATGATATTGACTGTGGGTTTGTCATAAATAGCTCTTATTATTTTGAGATAGGTTCCATCAATACCTAGTTTATTGAGACTTTTAACATGAAGAGGTGTTGAATTTTGGTGAAGGCCTTTTCTGCATCTATTGAGATAATAATGTGGTTTTTGTCATTGCTTCTGTTCATGTGATGGATTACATGTATTGATTTGCATATGTCGAACAAGCCTTACATCCCAGAGATGAAGCTGACTTGATCATGGTGGATAAGCTTTTTGATGTGCTGGTGGATTTGGTTTCCCAGTATTTTATTGAGGATTTTCGCATCAATGTTCATCAGGGATATTGGCCTGAAATTTTCTCTTTTTGTTGTGTCTCTGCCAGGCTTTAGTATCAAGATGACATTGGCTTCATAAAATGAGTTAGGGAGGATTCCCTCTTTTTCTATTGTTTGGAATAGAAACTATTTTATTTTACTATTTTATTCTTTTGAGACAGGGTGCAGTGTGTCCTGTGGCATGAACACAGCTCTCTGGAGCCTTGACCTCCTGGGCTCAATGGATCTACCGTCTTTAATTACTTCATCAGTGTTCTGTAGATTGTAGTACCTCATTATTGATCTTTTAAAAATATTTTTTAAAAAATTATGTAAAATTAGATGTGAAACCTAATATCTGAGTGTCTGTTGGCATTAACTTTTGTATTGGTGTTTTTTATCTTACTGATAGAGACAGGAGAGAGCCAAATGCCAGGGAGGTCATTGTGCACAGGGGGCTTGCCTAAACATGTCCATGATGAAAAATTCTGTCCCTTAACACAAGTGCAGAAAGAGAAATAAATCAATGTGGAGTGGCTCAGACTAAGGGCCCCCTGCACACTGGGAGAATGGGGTGGAGCTACTGAGAATTCATGCCTTATTCAAGGGGAGGAGCCTGGCCACTTCAGCTCATGTGTGGTCGCCTGGTATTCAGCCTGTGTGGTGGGAACCTGTTGGCAGGACCTCCCCACTTTTTTTTGTTTCACTGACAGCTTTCTTTTAATAAATTCTGCTCTCCTTACCTTTTAATGTGTTCACGTGCCTAATTTCTTCTGGCCGTGAGACAAGAACCCGAACTTTAGCTAAACTAAGGGGCAAGAAAATCTTTCATCATTACCAATGATGTGTAAGACACCATAAGATAAAGCTCCTACTTCAGCACTTCTCTGTTCAAAGGCAGACCTCTGCAGCAATAGGTAAGAAAATTACTTTACACAGTAAATATGATTATGTTTCTAAGAAGTAAAATTTAAGAAGATTGAATCCTGTTACCATATTAGTCCTAGGTTTTAACTAATTCAAAGGAGTGGTAGCTTTATAAAAATATAATTTTTCCTTGAAAACATGTAGATATCAGTTTGGGGTAGCTGTATTATTTGTTAAAATATAGAATAAGTCACTTTTAATAGAGTACCAGAAATAAAAATTTCAGAAGTTTATTTTTGCTTAGCTTTCTAAATAAGTCATATATGTTCTCCTAGGCATCGATTAATTTAATGAGAACAGTTATCTTATTGCAATTAAAGACAAATGAAACACAAACAAAAATATTGAGAGAAACCAATTAAATTTGGGGTTCTCTAAAGTAAAATTAGAAACATTTTAATTAAAATAAGGTGATATAAATACCCATTTAATAAGTTATGGGTAGATATTTAATATTTAGTGAATATGTTTTAAATGTTTTATGCAAAACACAGATCCACTTAAAAAGTAAATCCACTATCTAATAAGATCTATTTCCCTGTCAACATATTTAAAAAGCAATCAATATCTCACCTGACACCTCTCATTTTGTCTCAATTAAAATGAAATATAAGTCCACAAAAGTAATTTGAGAAATGGTTTGAGCAAAATAAATTCTGATAAACCCAAAAGATCACTTGTATTTGTCTTAAATCTTGCTACTGTGCTAATCTTTTTGCTGTAGCATAATATAAAAGTATCTATAGCACTACTTAATAGAAGAGAAAGCCCTTCCAAAATTAACTCTAAAGCACTGTTTTATAAAAAGAGAATAACATTTCAGTAAGTTTGTTTACAGTTGTGATTTAGTGATTTTAACTTGAGAATCTGACTTTAAAAGTAAGGAAGAAGCCACCAGTAATCATGATTTATTAAATGTAATATTTTTTTCTATCTTTGAATTTTTTTATAGATTTTCTGCACCTTAGTTTATACATCCAAAAGTGTGTTTTATAACATTCACACTCTGTAACATCAAAACTTACTTGGCAATGGGAAAGAGGTTATTCTCACATCTTCTTTATCAGGAAGCAAAATAAGAAAAAATCTTTTAAAATTGATATACATATATGGTTATTATTATTATTTTTAATACTAGAAATACCAGAGATCAGATTTTGTATATTGTAGTTTTGGGTGCTGACAAATAAACATTTCTAATGACAATAAACTTAGTTTTTACCATTTCTTGGTGTTAGACACACATTAAAAATTATAATTGGCTATTAATATTTTAAAGAGTGGTTAGGCCAGGCACGGTGGCTCACACCTGTAATCCTAGCACTTTGGCAGGCTGAGGAGAGTGGATTACCTGAGATCAGGAGTTCGAGACCAGCCTGGGCACAGGATGAAAACCCATCTCTATTAAAAGAGAAAACATTAGCCGGACATGGTGGTGTGCACCTGTAGTCCCAGCTACTTGGGAGGCTGAGGCAGGAGAACTGCTGGAACCCAGGAGGGGGGAGGTTGCAGTGAGCCAAGATCTCACCACTGCACTCCAGCGTGGGTGACAGAGCGAGACACTGTCTCTTAAAAAAAAAAATTAAAAGAGTGGTTATAAGAAATGGGAGACATAAAAGAAGAAAGAAGATGAAGACAAAAGAGATATTACCTATAAAGCACACTAATATATATTAGTTTATTAAATCTGCAATATAACTAACTCAGTTTCTACAGAAGAAGTTTACATAAAGTTAAATAACTGCTACATGAGGTAAACAATAAGCAATTTTAAGAGTAACTCAGATAGAGACTAAATCCCAATTGTCCTACTATTGATTTTATGGTTGGGCAAACCATTTTCTCTGAGTTCTGACTTCATCAGGTATACAATGAGATAAATAATATTTGCATTAAAATTATATTAGAGAAGAAAATAACAAGTGTAAAATGCTTAATACAATGTGTAGCTCATAGTAAATGATCAATACATGCATTTGTCTCTCTTTGCAATGCCACAGAACTTACATGTTGTAACACAAAAAAAATTTGAATTCAGGGATCTCTCCCTTTATTATCTATACTTAAGTAATCTATGGGGATATACATTTAATATTTACAACACGAAAGTGAATAATTACTGAATTATTTTATAAGTATATTTTAGAAGATTAAATATTTAGTAAGGAAATCTTTAATTGTATTAGATATCTGAATTAATATTTTGCTAAACTTTAGAATCAATTAGAAATGTAAACATTTAGGTATTGATCAAACACAAAAAATGCATTTATAATTAGTCCTCTATAAGTTAAAATTAATTATAATTTTAATAATAAAATAGAATCAATTAAGATATTATCTAGCAATTATTATGTGCATTCAAATAGAAAATATTTGAAAGTGATAGAAATAGCATCTCTGTAAATCTCTTTACCAAAGCAAACCCGTTCTCACATTTCACAAATGAGACAGTTTCACAGTTGGAATGTTTTTAAACATTTTAGGTAAAGTCATCCAATATCACCCCATGAAGCCTACACATCTTCTAGCCATTGCATGCCAGCTCTATGTTCTCTTTTAGACACTATTTTTTTGAAAGTTTCTCACAGACACAAGATAACTCATGCTTTCAGTAATTAGCGTGTTTACAGTAAAATTCATTACCAGAGTTTCCCAGGAATTCCTTAGACTCTTTACCTGCCAGACAGTTCCTTCTATGCAGATTAAAGAGAGGGCATTTTGAACTTCACATGTATGTAAGATGTTGGGGGTAGTGTTTATAGAGAGAAAAGCTGTATATTTCAAGGAAATGTCATTAATTGAATAACAGATTAGGCATGGTATATGAAATCAGTATGATTGTTTACACCCAGATAATATCACAGCCTCTGTAGTCAGAAGACTTGAAGTCAAGACCTGGTGAGCATATAGTAACTAAGAGATGTCAATCACTGATAACTAAGTATCAGTCAATCACTGATACTCTGACATCCTATTTATTTGTTAAAAAATGCAGATTTTTAATAATCCCTATTTTCCAGGTTTGTGAGATTCAATTACATTAACGGTTGTAAAGGGCCCTGAGAGACAGTGTGGAAAACTCAGATCTCAAACACAGAACCACCTCTCTGCGATTAGGCCAAAGTTGTTTGATTCCTTTCCTTTGTGCCTTTACTTTCCCAAGTGTAAATCAAGGGTTAAAATACTACTACTTCACATGGTTTTATAAAAATGAAATATGCTAATTACTGTAGGCAAAGAGCCTGACACTTAATAAGCGCTCAGTTAGTATTAGCTATTAAATTGTGTTATGAGGGTTTTCAGATTCCTACTTACTTTCTACCCATTCATTCTCCAAAACAAACCTAAACAAAATAAAATAAATTGTTTATACACATATTTTTTCTTTATACTATATAGTTTCCTTAAGGCAGGGATGTCTTATCATTCAACTTCGTACACTCTCTACCAGCTCATAGAGTACTTTACATTATAGATATCCAATAAAATTTGAGAAGATTAATAAATATACATATTGGCCTCACTGCCTGAAAATAACATCAGAGGAAATCCTTCTTTGGGTTCTTCTGATATGTAACTTTTATAGGATTCTAGCTCTTTTAAAAAATTATTTTTGTTACATATTTTGTTTCAGATAATAAAACTAACTACATACATTTACCTATAGCTTCTCTATTATCAGCTCATATCTGAAGAAATGGGATTTGTTAAAACATACATCTAATAAAAGATAGGCACAAGAAAATGAATTAAAAATCAACTTAAACCTTTTAAGCAATGACCTAAATGTTTGAAATATAAAATAAAAAGCATTGCCATACATCTTAGCCACCAATATAATTTTTAAATGGTGTTACAATTTATATTTACCAGTTTTAAGTGTAGCTATCACTTTATTTTGTATTATAGTTCATTAAAATATTATTCAGGATATGATCTAAATCATCCTTTTAGTTCTTCAGTACAAATGCTACAAAAATTGCATTTGAAATCCTGTGTAGAAATAAAGATCCTACATTAACCATGACAAATAAAGTAATCTGAGAAAAGCAGATACCAATATCTTGTATTTGTCTAAATAGAAATGAGAACATGTTAAAAATCATTTCGAGACAAAGAAAGGCAACAGAAGGTTATACAATTATTCATTGAATTCAGGTTTTCTTAATAGACAATTCAACTTGTCCAGGCAAAACAAATCCTAATATATGGTTTGAACAAAATATAATGGAGCTAAACAATAGCCATAGACTTGCAAGCACAGATGAGCCTTATAATAATATCAATGCAAAATGAATGCTCATGTGATTCAAAACGCAGGGTGTTAGAATTTTGAAACACTGAGCTGGGCATGAAATATCAAGAAAATATTTCTAGCTATATTTCTAAGTATATCTACAAAGCAGTTTGCAACGTGAGCAAAATAGTGCAAAGAAAAGAAACAGTAGACTGAAAATGAGGAAGCCTGTTTTCTAGAAGCCGTTCTATTATAAAACACAGTAGAACCATGTCATGTCACATCCGCTCTCTATCCCTCAGCCTCTTAAATAGTCAAATTAAGAGTCTGAAGTGCATTGCGTTTAAGCAAAACTTTGATCATCTATTTATGAAAAATGGTTTGCGAATTAAAAGCTACTTGTTTCTTAAATAGTACCTAAGCCCACATGCTCCAATAGTTACCAATGTAGAGTAAAACCCAGAGAAACCAGGTAATTTTCACTATAGATAAACGCACATTGACAGAATTTTGACTTTAGGCTCTTTGTCGAAGAAGGTAGTTTGATTTAAATAAGCAGTACTGGAATTCATTAGTCTCTTTCTAATACATTTTTAGAAAGAATTATAATCTTTGATATTTTTAAACATAACATTACAAATGTGACCCATAATAAAATGCATTTCAAAATTACGATTTTATCTGAAATGTAAAAAAATGGCATAATTTTCTACTGCTGAACAGAATACTTTCTAATTGGAGATTTTCAATCAATATTGCAATGCTAAGGCTGACCTAACAGAGTTATTTTGTCTCTTCCATCCTCCAATGTTTATAAGACTTATGTGCATTTCTCTGAAAGTCATTTGCAGAGGATAAAGCAACTCCATCTTGGATGTGAATCCACCATGTTAACTTCTCACTAACCCCTGTTCCAGAATGCTTATACAAGTTCTACTTTATGTACTGTTATCATAAATCTTGTCCTCAAGATAAAACAACCTTAACCAAATCCCCTTCCCCTAGGCAGATGCACATAGCATTCTTACCTTTCCTTGAAGAGTCGACTTAAGTTGTCCCACACATCCCTTTCCTATGACCTATAAGCCCTGCGTCTGGTGGGAAATGGCACAGGGACCCACCATATCTCTAGTGACCATTGAAGTCTATAGACTATGGCTCCCGTTTGTGAGTCCCTATTACATGTTTTTTTGTTTGTTTGTTTGTTTTTTCTGAGACACTGAGTACATTAGCCTCTTTCGTTGGCCCCTCAGCCTTCGGGAGGTAGGCTGCGTAGACTTGCTCACTGTGGTATACATCACTTTTGCTAATTATTACAGAAGTTAATGCTCTAAAGAGAGGTGAGGAAATAATTTAGATATGGAAATATCAAACTAAATATGAGTCTGATATGATAGTCTTTTTCACTAAGGAACTACAAAACAAGCTGACCATAAAATTAATTATATTTTAATAAGTCCCAAAGATAATAGCCTATTGAGGGTAAATTTGATAATATGACATACAGGAGAAAAAACTGAGAAAATGGATACAACTAAAAGTAGTGAACCCATTGATTTCGGATGATTCTAATGGACTCTTGACTTGAAAATAATACGAACAGATATTTTATTAAAAGTAAAATTTTAATACCACAAAATAGCTCATAGGCTACTATTTAGAGTTTTCCATTTAAAAATATTAAGGGCTATAGAAATCAATACAAATTATTTTATGTTAAACCAACAAATAATCTAGACAGTTTTAAAGATTAAGATTAAACCAACAAATCTGATTTGATTGCTAAGCCTCCTTTTAAGTATTTTGACTAGTATTTCTGTTGTTCTTATTTTATTTCCTTAAAATATAAGTATTTCCTTGATTGCACAAATTACCAACAAATTTAAATATATCTCTGTTTTTTTTAATACATAGTTGGAATGTAGTTGCTATGGAAAGTTGTTTTGCAGTTCACCAAAAAGTTACATGTATGGTTAGTGTATTACCTAGTAATTACACTCCTAGGTTTTACTCGTTATTTTTCAACATATTAACACCATAACTTATATTTGAATATTTATATAAGGATTATTGATCATAGTCAAAAAGTAGAATAATGCAAATGTCCATCTACTGATGAATAAATAAACAAAATATAGCATATCTATTCAATGGAATATTATTCTGCAATAAAAAGAATAAAATACTGATTCACATTATGAGAGATGAATTATAAAAATGTACGTTAATTGAAAGAAGACAGTCACCAAAGGCTACATATTGCATTAATACATTAATGTGAAATGTTCAGAATAAAAATCTGTGGATTCTAAAAGTAGATTCATGGTTGCCTACAGGTTGCTAGGTTTGGAGAAATTAGTCGCTGCCAATGGAAGTAGAATTTCTTGTTGATGTTATGAAAACTTAAACTTACATGGTTCAGGTAGCACTCCTCACAAGTGGGCGTTAGCTGCAGGAGTCTGCCCGCAGACCCTGACCCAAGCGACGGATGAATAAAACGTACATTGACACACAGATATTCTGTTTTGCCAGTCCAGCTGAGTGTCCGACCGCCTGCACACCAAGAGACATTTGTCACTGCGGCCAGCCCTGAATAGCTCGCACACCAGGCATTTATTTAGTATCCAATTAACAACAGGAGCTTTGAGTAAACACACTGTCTAGTGACTGTGTGTGTGGGGATAATTAACGTGGTTAAGAGAGTAGTTCTACCAATGATTAAAGCTCAGGTATGAGGTCTAAAGTAAATACCATTGGGGGTAATTTCCCTGGTCGACCTCCCCCGGAGAGGGCCATCCAGCTCAAAGGTTAGTTAGTGGAGGTAGAATAAACAGACTTAACTATGGAAGCCTATCTTGTCCCTAGTATTTACCCTATGACCTCATGCTCTAAGGTAAGAGCTGGCTGCCTTCAGCCTGTTCAGTTATTACAAGTTATGTAACCTTTTGGACTTCTAAAACGTTTGTGACTATTCCCTATAACTTTCCCTAATATTTCTCTTAAATATTTCTGCCACCATCCTGAGTGAATCACAACATACGGTGATGGTGCATATAAAAGTCTATGAATATACCAAAAATAAATTAAATTGTAAAATTTAAATAGTAAGTTTGTAGTACGTTAAATCTCAATAAAACTGTTAAAAAAGAGAATTAAGGTCAAAATGAAGCTCCATAAATACCCCTATAGCTACCTATTGATTACATGAATCTGAATTTTTTGCTTGCCCTGATAACGGAGAATGCTATCAAGACAGTCTGATATGACAGTATCTCTGAGGAGGAATGACAAGACCAGTGACAGTTACTGAGAACATGAGATATGATTTAATAATGGTCTTTTAATGGGAGCTGAGGAGTTTTTGGATTATGATCAGGTAAGAATCATAATATGACTATCTAGGATTGGTGGATACAATCTTGGGGAAAATATAAAAATAAAACATTTTTGGCTAACTCAGATAATTCTCTCCAGAAATGAAGAAAAGAAAGAAAGCAATATTAATTAGAGAATCAACATTAAGCCATTCTGTGATGTGCATCATAGGCAATATGCTAATAAGGTTGCAAAGGAGAATGAAATCTCAACCTTTTATGTAGCCACACAGATATAATGCATTGCATACGTGTTTTCAAGATATAGCACTATTTGGCACATATTCTTTCATAGTTCACCCTAACTTTACCTGATAAACAGGATCGCCATTTGTGTTAGATAATTTCCTTCATTTAAAGGAAAACAAAATTTTTATTTTTATGAAAAGCTTGAAGCAAGAACTCTAAGCTAAACTCCCATGGTGACAGAAATGGGTCCTATCTTTCTTGATGTTTACATTTCAAAGAACATGGCTCCCAGACCCTTAAGGAAAATATTACTGAGTTGTAATGTTGGCAAAACTTTATTTAGCCTTTAAAAACATGTACATATATAAAAGAGACAAATAAGTGATTTAGAATTATACATTTTCTTAAGGAACTCTTTAAAAAAAAGGAGAGAGGACAAAAGGTCACTTTTCCTTTTGACAACATGGACTTTTTAAAAAACCCTCATAGCACCAAAGAGGAATTTGTGGCTAGGAGGGGAAAGATTATTAGAATTTGAAGGTAGGAACCATCAGAAGAGCTGACATGTTTATTAAAGAGTTGATAAGCTCTAGTTCATTCCAGAAGCTTCAGGAATGAAAACAAAATTATTTTCCACTTTTCTATTCCTGAGTGAGTGTCCCCTGGAACAGAAATGTTATGCTAATAAATAGTGAAATAGTAATGTCAACTTAATAAAGTAATTCCTTAATTAGCAAACTGTAGACTTTGGACCAAATCCTGCCTACAGCCTGTTTTTGTACATCCTACAAAGTAAGAATGCTTTAATATTTGAATGGTTGAAAAAAACTTTAAGGAATAATATTTTGTGGCACATGAAAATATGCATTTCAAGTTTCGGTGTCCATAAATCAAGGTTTGTTTGTATAGTCATATTCATCCTTTACATGTTTTTTCTATGACAACTTTCACACTGCAATGACAGAGTTGAATAGTTGGGACAGGGACTGCTCTGCAGTACCTAAAAGACCTTCTAGATCAAGCTTGTCCATCTTATGGTCTATGGGGCTCATGCAGCCCAGGGCAGCTCATACAGCCCAGCGGAAATTCTTAAACTTTCTTAAAACATTATGCAATTTTTTTGTGACTTTTCCCAGCTCATTAGCTATCATTAGTGTTAGTGTATTTTATGTGTGGCCCAAGACAATTCTTCCAATGTGACCCTGGGAAGCCGAAAGATTGGACACCCCTGTTTTAGATCAAATACAATGTCCTGATTCAAACCCTACCTAAAAATGAAGATGTGAAATCATTTTCGGGGCTCTTCATGTCTGTTTTATAACAACCTATCTAAATTAGCTTTAAAGTTCTGTAAAGTTAAGGCAAAATTATTTTTAGATTGAAAGTGTTCAATATCCAGAGCTTCCAAAGAGACACACACCTTCTTGAATTGAATTGAAAAGGATAAACTATCATTTGCGGGGATAAACTAGAAGAATCCCTTCAAACTCAGTGAATGGGTAAAACACAACAAAATCTCTGCTATAGGAAATGTATTGCTTATAGTGAGTAAGAAAATTAAAAAAAGAAAAAGACATTTCAGTCTAGAATGATGGATTATTAGTTAAATTTTCAAATCTTTATACGCTATGTATTGGAAGCTGAACATAAATGTACACTTAAAAAAACTCATGAAGATGTATTAATAATAGCAAAGTATAATCTAAAGTGTTGATGCTGACATCAAGAGTAAAGTGTATTTTTAAAAAAACACTGTCCTGAACAATACTGGGAAATCTTATTTTATAAAATGCCACATTTCCTGCAGCAACAATCAAAAACAAAATAAAACCTTTGTAACGATTGCTCTCATTTTCAGTTTTTCTAGAGTCCATTTAAACAGAATTCATTAATACTAAAAAATGTATTTTTAAAGTCCACTGATTTAAAATTTGCATTGTCCATAACTATACCCAGTAAGTTTCATTATAATAAAATAATCATTCTATTTCTAAAATTATTATATTTTTAAAAGATACAGCAACTTTGGGCAGTAGCTTCCCAGCTTGAGACACACTCTTCCTTGATGGAATCTATTAGTACATTAAAGTGATTGTCTGTGTCTGTTGTTAACACCTTAAAGCTCTGCAAAAGTTGCTACTTTATTCTCATGTAGAAAGAAAACATATCTTCCCAAGTGACAGGAGGGTAAGAGCAATTTATGTTACATATTTTGCTGAAACGACCTAATCCAATTTGGTTTGAAAAGAATAAGTTCATTTTATTAGTTGCCAATGAATAGATGTGGGCAAACGGTATTTCTACACAGCTCGGATACTAGGATATTAGGAAACAAATCCAAGACAAAAATCTGCACCATAGATATTAAATAAGCACTAGGAAGCACCCACAGAGTTCACGCAACCTGTGTTTTAAGTTTCGTAAGATACCAGGCTGTGTGCATGTGTGTGTGAGTGCGTGGGTGTGTGTGTGTGTGTGTGTGAGAGAGAGAATGTGCATATGTGTTTAAGACTTTGTTTTTGTTAGGTGTAGGGTGACAACAAAATTGAGAAGTGCACAGATACCCTATACACCTCCTGCACCCACACATGCATACCCTCCAACTTTATCAGCAGTTCTCACCAGAGTGGTACCTTTGTTATAACTGATGAAGCTACATTTGGTGTTCTTCATTCTGTAGGTTTGCATAAATGTATAATGACACATATCTAACATTATAATATCATTTAGAGTATTTTCAATGCCCTAAAAGTCCTATGCACTTTATCTATTCATCTCTCCCTCCCCACTAACTTCTGGCAAAAACTAATCATTTTACTGTCTTCTAAGTTTTGCCTTTTCCAAAATGTCATATAGTAGAATCATATAGTATGTAACGTTTTCAGACTTACTTATTTCATTTAGTAACATACGTTAGAGTTTCCCCAATGTCTTTTAATGGCTTTATAGCTCATTTCATTTAGCACTTAATATAATATTCCATCATTTGAATGTACCAGTGTATTTATCTATTAATCTACTGAAGTTCTTCTAGGTTGCTTCAAAGTTTTTGCAATTATGAATAAAACTGCTATAAACATACATCCGTAGGTTTTTGTGTGGACATGTTTTCAACTTCTTTGGGTAAATACCAAAGTATGTGATTGCTGGATTATATGGTAAGAGTAAGTTTAGGTTTCTAAGAAACCATTCATTCTCTTCTATAATGGTTACAAAATGTCACAAGGTGACAGTATCATTGGCATTCTCACCAGCCATGAGAGTTCCTGTTGCTCCATATCTTCGCCAGTACTTGGTGCTCAGTGTTCTAGATTTGGGCCATTCGAAGTAAGTATTATTGTTTTACTTTCCATTATCCTGATAATATATGATGCAGAGCATCTTTGCATATGCTTATTTGCCATCTGTATACCTTTTTTGGCGATATGTCTGTTAAGGTCTTTGGTTTTTTTTTTTTTTAGTTTTATTCACATATAATTGACAACATTTTATAAATTTAGTGTGTAAAACATGATGTTTTAATGTATGTGTATATTGGGAAATGATTACTCCAGTCAAGCTAGTTATTATATCCATCAGCTCACTTAGTTATCTCTTTTTTGTTGTTGTTTGTGTGTGACAAGAACACTTAAGATCTACTCTGTTTGCAAATTACTACTATACAATACAGAATGACTAAATGTAGTCACCATACTGTACATTAGATCTCCAGGACATCTTCCCATTTTCCTCGCCTCTCAACTCCTATTCACCAGCATTCTACTTTCTGCTTGCTTCTGTGAGTTAGACTCACCAGCATTCTACTCTCTGCTTGCTTCTATAAGTTTGATTCATATGTAGGTGGGTGAGTTCATGTAACATTTGCCTTTCTGTGTATGGCTTATTTCACTTAGTATAATGTCCTTCAGGTTCATTCAGGTTGTCTCAAATGGCAAGATTTCCTTCTTTTTTAAGGCTGAATAATATCCTTGTGTATGGTGGTGGGTGTTTGTTGGGGGGTAGGTGGGTGTGAGTGTTACACTTTCTTTATTCATTCATCCATTGGTGGAAAATTAGGTTGTTTCCATTTTGGGGCTATTGTGAATAATGCTGCAATATGCATGAGATTACAGACATCTCTTCAAGGTAATGATTTCACACACACACACGCACACACACACTTACACACACAACACATAGATAAAATTTCCCCACAGTGGGGAAATAATGGCTTCTTCAATAAGTGGCATTGGGAAAACTGGATATCCACATACAGAAGAAATTGGACCCTTATCTCATATCATATGCAAAAAATCAAGTCAAAGTACTTAAAGCTTTAAATGTAAGACCTGAAACTGCAAAACTATTAGAATACAGAGATAAAGCTTCTTGACATTGGTCTGGACAATGATTTTTTGGATATGACCTCAAAAGCACAGGCAATAAAAGCAAAGATAGACAAATGTGATTGTATCAAATTTAAAAAAGCTTTTGCACAGCAAAGGAAGTAATCAATAGAGTGAAACTATATCCTACAGTATGGGAGAAAATATTTGCTCACCATACGCTTGAGTCGGCCCATTTTTTTAACTGGGTTATTTGTTTCCTTATTGCTAAGTTTTAATAGTTCTTTGCATATTTCAGGTAGCAGTTCTTCATAACAGTCCTTCCTAATAGGTATTTTGTGAATATTTTCTCTGAGTATATGGCTTTTTAAAATTCTCTTCACTGTCTTTTGCAAAGCAGACATTCTCTATTGTAATAAAGTCCAGCTTATCACTTATTCCATTCATGGATGTCTTTGGTGTTGTATCTAAAAATTCATCACTAGATCCAAGTTTAAGTACATTTTATCCTATCTTCTAGGAGTTTCATAGTTTTGCATTTTATGTTTAGATCTGTGATTTGTTTTGAGTTAATTTTTGTGAAAAGTGAAAGATTTGTCCATATTTGCATGTTTCAATGTAGATGGCCAGTTGTTCTAGCACTTCATGTTGAAAAGACTCTCTTTGCTCCACTGTATTGTCTTTCCCTCTTTGTAAAAATTCAGCTGACTCTATTTATGGGGGTCAATTTCTGGGCTCTCTATTCTATTCCCTTTATCTATTTGTCCATTCTTTGGTCAATATCACGCTGTCTTCATTACTATACTTTTTTTGTTTTGTTTTGTTTTGTTTTGAGATGGAGTCTGGCTCTGTCGCCGAGGCTGGAGTGCAGTGGAGCGATCTCGGCTCACTGCAAGCTCTGCTTCCCGAGTTCACATCATTCTCCTGCCTCAGCCTCCCAAGTAGCTGGGACTACAGGCGCCTGCCACCATGCCTGGCTAATTTTTTGTACTTTTAGTAGAGACGGGGCTTCACTGTGTTAGCCAGGATGGTCTTGATCTCCTGACCTCGTGATCCACCCGCCTCGGCCTCCTAAAGTGCTGGGATTACAGGCGTGAGCCACCGCACCGGGCCTTAATTACTGTACTTTTATTGTAAGTCTTGAAGTCAAGAAGTGTCAGTCTTCCAATTTTGTTCTCTCCTTCAAATTTGTATTACCTACTATAAATAATAAATAAATATATATAAACTTAAACTCTATGAGTTTATTAATAAACATATATATATATATGAATTTATTAAGGAGTATTAAACTCACAGAATCACAAGACCCCACAATTGGCTATCTGCAAGCTGAGGAGCAAGGAAGCCAGTTCGAGTCCCAAAGCTGAAGAACTTGGAGTCCCACGTTTTAGAGCAGGAAGCATCCAGCATGAGAGAATGATGTAGGTTGGGAAGCTAAGCCATCCAGCCTTTTCATGTTTTTCTGCCTGCTTTATATTCACTGTCAGCTAATTAGATGGTTTCCTACCAGACTAAGGGTGGGTCTACCTTCCCCAGCTCACTGACTCAAATGTTAATCTCCTTTGGCAACACCCTCACAGATGCACTCAGGATCAATACTTTGTATCTTTCAATCCAATCAAGTTGATGCTCAGTATTAATCATCATACCTACTTTAGGACTTTTGTCTTTTTGTATAAACTTTAGAATTCATTTGGTGATATCCACAAAATAACTTGCTGGGATTTTGATTGCAACTTCATTAAATCTGTAGGTAAAGTTGGGAATAACAGACATTTAACAATATTGAGTCTTCTATTCCATGGACATGACATGGAATATCTCTTTGTTTATTTAATTATTCCTTGATTTATTTTATCAGTATTTTGTAGGGTGCCTCATACAGGTCTTATGCAAAATTGGTTAGATTTATAACTATTTCATTTTTGTGTGTGCTATTTAAATGATATTGTGTCTTCAATTTCAGATTCTACTTGTTCATTGCTAGTGTATGGGAAAGTGACTTACTTTGATACATTTACTTTGTATTCTGTAATCTTGTCATAATGTTGCTATAATCACTTACCAGCTCCAGGAGTATTTTTGTCATTTTGATGTTTTACATAGATGATGATTGCCATTATTCTAATAAAAGACACAAAGTTGACTTAAATAATTGGGAAGACATAATATGTTTTTGACAAGAGAACAATTCTTTTTTTTTCATTTGATGTTGAGAAGGGGTCTTGCTCTGTTTCCCATGTTAGAGTACAGAGGCGCAACTATAGCTCAAAGCCTCAAATGTTGGGCTTAAGCAATCCTTCCCCTCAGCTTCCCTAATAGGTGCGAATACAGGAGCACAACACGGCACCTGGCAGAGAACTCAATTCTTTAGATGTCATTTTCCCCTTACTAAATTTATAAATGTGATGCAATTCCAATAAAAATGCAATGTATTTATCTCTTGGAACTAGATTATATGAAGTTGGTAGGAAAATAATAAAAAAAAGGTTGTCAAAATTCTGGGGAAAAGAGCAATGTGGGAGGCTAATCGCATCAAATATTTAAAACATTATAAAATCTCTATAGTCAAAGCTTTATGATATTGACATCTGGTAGAGAAATAGACCAAAGATTATGTTGGAATAAGAAATCAAAAAACAGAGTCATATGGTTATGAAAATTTAATAAATATTATCTCAAGTGATGGGGGCATTTTGGATTATTTAATAAATTACGATGAGCTTCAAAATCAAACTAATTATTATAAAAAATTAACCAGATTATATAAAAATAGTAAAGAAAAATGTTTTTACACTCTACTCATTTTTTGGCTAACAGTTATGCTTAGTTAATATTTGAGTATGTGAATCTACTTTTCCAGCTATAACTTACATGCAATCTAAATACAGACTATTTTTCTAATTTAAGGATAGCTTCCAAATTGAGATGTGCTATATTTCAATGTGTATTCCAATACACATTGAATGTCTAAGTATGAAAAGAACTATAAAAATTTCGTTAATATTTTAAAAGTGATTCAAAATTTAAATGCTAACATTTTGAGTTTATTGGTTTAAATAACATATATTAATAACATTAATTTTACTTTTTAAACTTTTATTAATGATGCCACCAAAACTCTGTTAAATAATATGGTGTTTATTATATTTTTACTGCACATCACAACTTTATTTAAAAATAAATCATATCACTATTGGTAACCCATATCACATTTCCAATGTTTTAATTGATGAACTACATATTTGGCCAATAAAAACTAATTTCCAACGTTTGTTCTGTTATTATGAAAGACACTAGTGTTGATTGAGATAAATATGGTCAAGGTATAGATAGTAGCTATCAGTAACATTTATCTTTGTGGTCTTTGGATTAAATGCTAGCTGGTCACCTCTGGATTAGAATTTGTGATTAGCACCTCGCTTTTTCTAGAATATGTTTAAACAAACACATATATTTGTACAATTATGTTTCTGTAGAAATACTTTAAGTAACTTATAGGTATTGTAACTGCTGTAGCCCCACTTGAAGCACTGTGATTTAATATGATGAATGCTGGCAATAAAACTTTAAATATATGTACTAGTCTGTTCTCACACTGCTATAAAGAAAAATATCTGAGACTAGGTAATTTACAAGGTAAACAGATTTAATTGGTTCCATAGGCTTTACAGGAAGCATGACAGCTTCTGCTCAGCTTCTGGAGAGGACTCAGGAAACTTACAATCTTGGTGCGAGGCAAAGGGGAGCAAGGCACATCACATAGCTGGAGTAAGAGGCAGATAGAGAAGGTGGAGGGAGGTGCTACATGCTTTTAAATAACTTGATCTCACAATAACTTGCATACTCACTATGACAAGAGCAGCACAAAGCAGATGGTGCCAGATCATGGGCAACTATACTCATAATTCAGCCACAGCCCACCAGGTCTTATCTCAAACATTATGAATTACAATTCAACATCAGATTTTGGGAGACACACAGACCACATCATTCTTCCCCTGGCCCCTCCCAAATTTCATGTTCTCCTCACATTGCAACATACAATTAATGCCTTCCCAACTGTCCCCCAAAGTCTTAACTCATTTCAGCATTAACTCAAAAGTCCAAAATCCAGTCTCATCTGAGACAAGGCAAATAAGTCCCTTTTGCCAATGAGCCTGTAAAATCAAAAACAAATTGGTTACTTTCAAGATACAGTGTGGGGTATAGGCATTGGGTGACTAATCCTTTTCCCAAAGGAGAAATTGGCCAAAAGAAAGGGGCTACAGGCCCCATGCAAATTCAAAACCTAAAAGGGAAGTCATTAAACCTTAAAGTTCCAAAATAATCTTCTTTTACCCCATATCCCACCTCCAAGTTATGTGAGTGTAAGGAGTGGTCTCCCAAAGACTTGGGTAGCTCTGCCCCTGAGACTATAGAGTTCAGCCCCCATGGCTGCTGTCATTGGCTGGCATTGGTGTTGAGTGCTTACTGGTCTTGTAGAACTTGAGTACAAGCTGCCGGTGGATCTACTATTCTGGGGTCTGGAGGACAGTGACCACCTTCTCACAGCTCCACTAGGCAGTGCTCCAGTGGAGACTCTATGTGGGGCTCCAACCACAGACTTTCCCTCTGCAAGACCCTAGTAGAGGTTCTCTGTGAGGACTCCTCCCCTGGAGCAGGCTCTTGCCTAGATATCCAGGCTTTGCTATACATCTTCTGAAATCTAGGTGGAGGCTCCCAAGCCTCAACTCTTGCACTCTGCACACCTGCAGGCCTAACACCACATTGGCAGCTGCCAAGGCTTATTATTTGTATTATTTGTACCCTCTGTACCTGAACCCCTTTTAGCCACAGCTGGAGCTGGAGTGGCTGGGATGCAGGCAGCCATGCCTTGAGACTATGCAGCATGACAGGGCCCTGGTTCTGGCATAGAAAACCACTTAATTCTCTTTGGCCTTGGGGCTTGTGATGGGAGAGGCTGCCACAAACCTCTCTGAAATGCCTTGGAGGCCTCTTCCCCATTGTTTTGGCTGTAAACATTTGACTCCTTTTTACTTATGCAAATTTCTGCAACCAGCTTGAATTCCTCCCCAGAAAGTGTTTTGTTGTTGTTGTTGTTGTTGTTGTTTCTTTTATACCATATGGCTGGGCTGCAAATTTTCCAAACCTTTATGTTCTGTTTTTCTTTTAAATATAAGTTCCAGTTTCAGGTCATTTTTTTTTTTTTTTTTGCTCACATATATCAGTATAGGTTGTTACAAGCAAATGGGTCACATCTTGAATGCTTTACTGCTTAGGAATTTCTTCTGCCAAATACCCTAAATCATTACTGCCTAGTTCAAAGTCCCACAGACCCCTAGGGTAGGAGCACAATGTCTTCAGCCTCTTTGCTAATGCATAAAAAAGTGACCTTTGCTTTAGTGGCTAATACGTTTCTTATTTCCATCTGAGACCTCTGCAGTCTGGCCTTCACTGTCCATATTATTATTGGTATTTTGGTCACAACAGTTTAACAATTCTCTAGGAAGTTCCAAACCACTTTTAAACCACAAAATCTCATGACAACGCACTTGCTCATTATGATAAGAATAGCATCAAGGCAATTGTGCTAAAGCATGAGAAACCACTCCCGTGATTCAACGGCCTTTCACCAGGCCCAGCGTCCAACATTGCAGATTATAATTCAACATAAGATTTGGGTGGGGATACAGATCTAAACCATATCAATATGTTTATAACCTTTTGTCCAATGTGAATTATAACCTAAATGCAACAAAACGTGCAATAGTAGAACCACTTGTTTTTATACAGAATTTTTGTCTATGCTTCTCATTAGAAGAGACCTAAAACAAAATGTCATAAGCATAATAATAGAGGGAGGGTATATTCTTTCTTCTTATATTCTTATTTTTTGTGACAAATATAAATATGTAAATAAACATATGTGTTATAGGATATACATGTTTTACTTTATTTTTTGTTTATTACTTTTATAACAGATATAATAACATCAAAACTTGAGATGCAAATATTTTGAGATAAATTTTCTAAAGAGTCAAAAATATATCCACTGATTCTAGGATTCTTAGCCTCCCTATAATTTTCTTTTCAAGTAGTTACTGAATATGTGACCTCCTTTATTGTTCTACATTATTTGATTCTTAAAATTGATGGTTTAAAAAATAATAAAATTTCCATTTTAGAAATGTTTTATATTTACATAAAATTGAAAAGACAGGGCAGATAGTTCACATATATGTCATACCCAGGTTTCCCTAATATTAGTGTGATACATTAGTTAAATTAATAAACCAATAGAGATATATTATCATTAGCCAAAGTCTATACTTTCTTCGTATTTTATTAGATTTTGTGTAATGTCCTTTTTTCCTGTTTCAGGATCTCATCCAGGATATCATATTACATTTAGTCATCATGTCTTAGGTTTATCTTGGCTGTGACAAGTTCTCAGAATTTACTTATTGTTGATAACTTTGACATTTTTGAGACATATTGGTCTGATAATTTGTAGAATGTTACTTCATTAGTATTTGTCTGATGTTTTCTCATAATTTGTTTGGGGTTATGTGTTTTGGGGAAGAAGTTGACAGAGATAAAGCTACATTCTCAACACATCATATCAAGGGCACATGCTATCAACATAACTTATTACAGTAATGTTAACCTTTATCACATGACAAAAGTATTATTTTTCAGGTTTCTCCACTATAAAGTATATTTTCTCCTCTTTTCTATGCTGTAGTCTTTGAAAGCAAGTGACTGGGAATAGCATACACTTAAGACACAGGGAATTATGTTCCAATTACTTAAGGGAGGATGTATCTACATAATTCATTTGAATTCTTCTATATTAAAGACATTTATTAAGTACAAATTATATCTTCTCTACTAAATCATAATCTTTTTGAAGTCATTATCTTAAGACTTTGCAAACTCTGTGGTAAGATGGCTGACTAAGTGCAGCCAGGAGGATCATCTGCCACTGAGGAATTGGGAAGTCAGGAAGACTGGTGCACTCCCAGCGATCTTCAGAGGGAAGGCATTGAGAGTGGATGGAGGGAAGACACAGATGCTAGCCTAAAGTGGGAGGAAGCTGGGAACCCCATATAAAGTTATTGCACACCAAGGCTTGTTCCTGGGGAAGGAATGAGGTGAACAGGCAAGGAGAGACCCACTCTCTACATGGACCTCTGGAACCCTAGCAGCAGGGGAACCCATGACCCCATAAATACTGCTTAGAGAGGTGGTGGAGGCAGGACACCAGCTTATGCAGAGCCCAGAGGATTTGGTGTAAGAATTTCTCTAGTGAAGCACGGCCAAGCATACCCAACCCTCAAGACTTGCCATGCTCCCCTAGGAGAGTTTAGCCTTAGAGAATCTGCCAGACCCAAGAATGTTCTTGCCTATGAGATGGGGCCAGGGAGATATGAGCACCCCACTGCCTGCTGGCCATGCATACTTGCAGTGCAGGTCAGATCCCCAACTGGAGTTCCTCCCTGGAGCTCACATCATTGCTCCTTTGCCAGCGGATTGTGCCTGACCATTGGAGAGCTCTACCAGAGAAGCCACCACCAATGCACACGAGTACAGCTGCAGCTTCCCCCAACTGCAGCCTCCCCAAACCACTTTGTCAGGACACAGTAGCACACAGCCACCCTCCCACTGCTTTGGTGGCTTGTGTGCACACAGACAGACCTTGTCTCCCCTTCCCCACTGGTGTGCGTGTGTACCCACTAGACCACTGCTGCCAGAGTACATACCCCTGGGCTCCCCCAACCAGCAAGAGCCAGTGCCAACCCAGGTGCCAACACTGCCACTGGTACAAATGTGCACACAGAGGTTGGCATACCTAACAGCATCCTGCAGCAGCCAACAAGCATGTACCCCACTGTGCTCCCACTGCTGCTGGCATGTGCGATTGAGCACAAATCATGCTGTGACCTCCCTGACGAAGCACTTTGACAGGCACCACCCATAGGAATTTTGTGGCCAGCAGTCTGGGAATACCACAGCACCTCCAGCACGCAGGTTACTAACCTTGAGAGGCTAGAGAACAAAGCTGTGGGCCTAATACCCGTGCCCCAGGGTTTGATCATGCAGACCAGGAGTGCTGAGCTGAGTCTTGTCTCCCTATAATCTTCCAAAAATAAAGCCAGTTGACTAAACCCACCTTATACCACAATCAAAGAAGTAAAGGCAACAGAGAAGGTAAAAGCAAAAGAACCCAACCAAAGGACAGCAACTTCAAAAACTGAAGGAACATCAGCTCACACAAATGAGAAAGAACCAGCACAAAAATTCTGGAAACTCAAAAAGCCAGAGTGTCTTCTTACCTTTAAATGACCACACTAGTTCCCTAGCACTGGCTCTTAAACAGGCTAAAATGGCTGAAATGACAGTAACATAATTCAGAATATATATAAGAAGGAAAATCATTGAGTTTCAGAAGAAAGTCAAAACTCAATCCAAACTTTCTAAGGAATACAATAAAATTATACAGGAGATGAAAGACAAAATGGCCATCTTAAGAAAGAACCAAATTTTTCTGAAAGAGCAGAAAACCTCACTTCAAGAATTTCAGAATACAATCACAACTATTAATAGCATAATAGACCAGGCTGAGGAAAGAATCTCAGAGTTTGAAGCCTGGTTTTCTTTAATAACTCAGCCAAACATAAAGAAAAATGATTAAAGAAGAATCAACAAAACCTCTGAGAAATATGGAATTATAAAAGAGACCAAATCCTTGGAGGAAATGGAGAGAAAGCAAGCAACTTGGCAAACATATTTTAGGATATTGTCCATGAGAATATCCTCAACCTCACTAGACAGTTTGGCATTCAAATTCAGAGAACTCCTGTGAGATACTACACAAGAAACCATCATCAAGACACAGATTCTCCAAGATCAAAATAAATGATGAAAAGTTAAAGAAAGCCAGAGAGAAGGAGACAGTCAAGTACAAGTGAAATCCCATTAGGCTAATAGTAGGACTTTCAACAGAAATCCCACAAGCCAGAAGAGGTCAGGGGCCTATATTCAGCATTCTGAAAGAAAAGAAACTTCAATCAAGATTTTCATATCTAGTCAAACTGAGCTTTATGAGCAAAGGAGAAATAAGAACCTTTTCAGACCAGCAAATTCTAAGGAAATTCTTTACCACCAGACCTGCCTTAAAAGAGATCCTGAAAGGAGTGCTAAATATAGAAAGGAAAGAGAGTTACCAGCCACTACAAAAGCACGCTTAAATGCATATACTATTGACACTATAAAGCAATTACACAATCAAGTCTGTATAATAATCAGTTAACAACATGATGACAGGGTCAAATTCATATATCTAAATATTAACTCTGAATGTAAACGGGCTAAATGTCCCAATTAAAAGTCACAGAGTGGCAAGTTAGATAAAAAAGCAGCAAGACTCAATGGTATGCTGTCTTAAAGAGACTCATTTCACATGCACTAACACCCATAGACTCAAAGTAAATAAATGGAGAAAAATCTACCAAGAAAATTATAAACAGTCAAGAGCAGAAGTTACTATTCTAATTTAACAACAAAAATCAGACTTTAAACCAATAAACATAAAAAAAAAAACACAAGGAAGGGTATTACATAATGTTTAAGGGTTCATTTCAACAAGAAAACAGAAATATTATAAATATATATGTGCCCCACACAGGAACACCCACATTCATAAAGCAAGTTCTTAGACACCTATAAAGAGACTTAAATTACCACACAATAATCGTGGCAGATTTCAACACACCACTGACAATATTAGACAGTTCCTCAAGCCAGAAGATTAACAAAGATACTGTGGCCTTGAACTCAACACTTGACCAAATGGACCTAATAGATGTAGAACACTCCATTCAAAAATGACAGAATATAAATTCTTCTCATTTGTACGTGGCATATACTCTAAAATTGACCACATAATTGGCCATAAGGTAATTCTCATAAAATTCAATAAAACCAAAATATACCAACCATACCCTTGGACCAAAGCATAACAAAAACAAAAAACAATGTTAAGATTGCTCAAAACCACAGAATTACATGGAAAATAAACAACCTGCTTCTAAATGACTTTTGAGTAAACAATGAAATTAAGGCAGAAATCAAGATTTTTTTTGAAAATTAATGAGAACAAAGATACAACATACCAGAATCTCTGGCACATAGCTAGAGTAGTGTTAAGAGGGAAGTTTATAGTGCTAAACGCACACATCAAAAAGTTAGAAAAATCTCAAATTAACAACCTACCATTACACCTAAGGGAACTAGAAAAACAAGAGCAAGCCAACTTCAAAACTATCGGAAGACAAGAAATGACCAAAGTCAAAACTGATCTGAAGGAAACTAAGATGCAGAAAACCATACAAAAGATCAATGAATCGGCCGGGCGCGGTGGCTCACGCCTATAATCTCAGCACTTTGGGAGGCCGAGGCGGGCGGATCACGAGCTCAGGAGACTGAGGCCATCCTGGTGAACACGGTGAAACCCTGTCTCTACTAAAAATACAAAAAAAAATTAGCCGGGCGTGGTGGCGGATGCCTGTAGTCCCAGCTACTCGGGAGGCTGAGGCAGGTGAATGGCTGTAGTCCCAGCTACTGAGGCAGACTGGGGCAGGCTGAGGCAGGCTGAGGCAGGCGAGCCGGAGCTTGCAGTGAGCAGAGATCATGCCACTGCACTCTAGCCTGGGAGACAGCAAGATTCTGTCAAAAAAAAAAAAAAAAAAAAAAATCAATGATCCAGGAGTTTGTTTTTTGAAAGAATAAATAAGGTAGATATACCACTAGCTAGACTAATAAAAAAATGAAAATCCAAAAAACATAATCAGAAATGTCAAAAGAGACATCACCACAGGTCCCACAGAAATTAAAAAAAGAGAAAAAAACACACACTCTGAGACTACTACAAACAACTCTATGCACACAAACTAGAAAACCTAGAAGAAATGGATAAATTCCTGGAAATATACAGCATCCCAAGATTAAACTATGAAGATATTAAATCCCTGAACAGGTTAATATTGATTCCTGAAATTGAATCAATAATAAAAAGCCTAACAACTATAAAAAGCCCAGGACCAGAGAGATTCATAGCTAAATTCTACAAGATGGGTAAAAAAGAGCTGTTACCATTCCTATCAAAACTATTTCAAAAAATTGAAGAGGAGGGACTCCTCCATAACTCATTTTATGAGGCCAGCATCATCCAGATACCAAAACCTGGCAAAGACAAAAAAAAAACAAGAAAAAAGGCAAAAAACAAACAAACAAACAAAAAAAACTTCAGACCAATATCCTTGATGTGCATAGATACAAAAATCTTCAACAAAATATTAGCAAAAATAATTCAGCAGCAAATGAAAAAGCTAAACTATCACGACCAAGTAGGTTTTATCCCTGGGATGCAAGGTTGATTCAGCACACAAATTAGTAAGTGTGATTCATCACATGAACAGAGCTAAAAACAAAAACCACATGATCATCTCAATATATGCAGTAAAGGCTTTCAAATAAATTCAATATCGTTTCATGGTTAAAAACCCTCAACAAACTATGCATTGAAGAAATATACCTCAAATTAATAAGAGACATCTACAACAAACCCACAGCCAACATCATACTGATTGGGCAAAAGTTGGAAGCATTTCTCTTTAACAAGACAAGGATGCTCTCTCTCACCACTCCTATTCAACATAATATTGGAAGTCCTAGCCAAAGCAATCAGGCAACAGAAAGAAATGAAAGGCATATAAACAGAAAGAAAGGAAGTTAAGTATTCTTATTTGCAGATAATGTGATCCTGTATCTAGAAAACTACATAGTTTCTGCTCAAAAACTTCTTGATCTGATAAATAATATCAGCAACGTTTCAAGATAAAAAATTAATACACAAAAATCAGTAGCATTTCTATATACCATCAACATAAAAGTTGAGAGGCAATTCAAAAGTGCAATATTATTCACAATAACCACAAAAAAAGAAGAAATACCTAGGAATATAGCTAACTAGGGAGTTGAAAATCTCCATAATGAGAATGACAAAACACTGCTCAAAATAATCAGAGATGACACAAACAAATGGGAAAACAGTCCAGACACATGAATAGAAACAATCAATAGTGTTAAAATGGATGTACTGCCACGAATAATTTATACATTTAACGTTATTCCTATTAAACTACCAATGACGTAGCATACTTCACAGAATTAGAAAGCAAACTATTTGGGCCGGGCGTGATGGCTCATGATTGTAATCCCAGCACTTTGGGTGGCCGAGGTTGGCGGATCACAAGGTCAGGAGTTTGAGATCAGCCTGGCCAATATGGTGAAACCCTATCTTTACTGAAAGTACAAAATTTAGTCAGGCGTGGCAGTGGGCACCTGTAGTTTAAGCTAGTAGGGAGGCTGAGGCAGGAGAATCGCTTGAACCTGGGAGGCAAAGGTTGCAGTGAGCCAAGATAACGCCACTGCACTCCAGCTTGAGCGACAGAGTGAGACTCCCTCTCAAAAAAAGAAACAACAAAAAAAAAACTATTTTAAAATTCATGTGGAACCAAAAAAGAGCCCAAATACCCAGGGCAAGCCTAAGGAGAAACCAAAGGTGGAGGCACCACATTACCTGACTTGACACTATACTAAAAGGCTACATAGAGTATCCAAAATTTGAAGAAACCTGGTTCAATTACAGACACATAGACCAACAGAACAGAATAGAGAGCCCAGGAATGATTTTGGACACCTACAACTACTTGATGTTCAACAAAGTTAACAATAACAAGCAATGGGGAAAGGACTCCCTATTCAATAAATGGTGCAAGGATAACTGGCTAGGCATACGCAGAACATTTAAACTGGACCTCTTCCTTATATGATATAAAAAAAAAAAACTCCAGTTAAATGAAAGACTTAAATGTAAAACTTAAAACCATAACAAACTTGGCAAATAATCTAGGAAATACCATTCTGGACATAAGACTGGGCAAAGTCTTAATGATGAAGATGCCAAAAGCAATTGCAACAACAACAAACTGACAAATGGGATCTAAACTAAAGTGCTTCTGGATGGCAAAATAATCAACAGAATAAGTTGACAGCCTACAGAATGGAAGAAACTATTTGCAAACTATGCATCTGACAAAGGTCTAATATCCAGAATCTATAAGGAACTTAAATTAACAAGCACAAAACAACCTCATTAAAACGTGAGCAAAGAACATGAACAGACATTTTCCAAAAGAAGACATACATGTGGCCAAACAGCATATGAAAAAATGCTCAACATTACTATTAATTATAGTAATCTGAATCAAAGCCACCCTGAGATCCCATCTCACATCAGTCATAATGACTATTATTAAAAAGTCAAAAAACAACAGATGCTGATGAGGTTGTGGAGAAGAGGGAAGACTTATACACTGTAGGTGGGAATATAAATTAGTTCAGCCATGTGTAATGCAGTTTGGAGATTTCTCAGAAAACTTACGACTACCATTTGGCCCAGCAACCCCATTACTGGGTAGATACTCAAAGAAATATAAATTATTCTATCATAAAGACACTTGCATGTGTATGTTTATATCACAGCGCTATTCACAACAGCAAAGACATAGAATCAACCTAAATGCCCATACATAGTAGGCTTGATAAAGTAAATGTGGTACATATATACCACAGAATACTACACAGCCATAAAAAAGAATCAGATCATGTCCTTTGCAGCCACATGGATGTGGCTGGAGGCCATTATCCTTAAAAAACTGACACAGTAACAGAAAACCAAATATGGCACGTTCTTGCTTATAAGTAGGAGTTAAAATTTGAGTACATACGGACACAGAGAAGGGAACAACAGACACCAGGGCCTACTTGAGAGTGGAGTGTGGAAGAAAGGTAAAGATTGCAAAACTACCTATTGTGTACTAAGCTTATTACCTGGGTGACAAAATAATCTCTACACCAAACTCCCATGACATGAAATTTACCTATATAAAAAACTCTGCACATATACCCCTGACCCTAAAATAAAAGTTAAAAAACGAAGGACCTTGTAGTCCTAAGACTACCATAGTCTATATAAAACATAAGTTTTTCCATTAATATTAGTAGAATGAGGAATACAAAAGTTACTACTATTTATGCAGAGGAAAAGAAAACTTTTCCCTAGTTTTAAAAGGAAAAGAGTACTATCTAGTTTTTCTTATATAATATCTAAATCACTAAAAACCTATGGGTTTCAACAATTAACTTTCTTCTGAATTTTTTAATGCACTCCTTGCAGGTAATGCCTTCAGAAGAGTGAACAACAGTTACAGTGGCTGGCTTGTTCATTCTTTTTTGATATGGCCAGTTTACAAGATGTTCAAGGACTGAGTGTACAATGTTTTGCTGTAGAGTAACATCAGTCCATAAGAAGACCAAGTAACATAGCCAGTGGGGAATGTGAGAGAAATACAAAAATATACTTTTCTATGGGGGTATAAACATATATTCCCTTTCCTACAATAGGGGAAGGGCTACAGAGATTTGATAGGCAAGAAAGTCTGACATGTAGAAGGCTTTCCTAATAGATATTTTCTTCAAAATTAATAGACTCAGGGTCTTGTGGTTGATTATTTTAACATCATTACTTTTTTCATTGTTTCACTTCACTTGACTTTTTCATATATAATCGTAAAGACTCATACTTGTTAAAGTGTAATAACCTAAAGATTTATATATATATATATGTTTTATTATAATTTTCAGAAAGACAAGGGCTGCACTGACCCTAAATTATGAGTCCATGAAAGACTTGAAATTGAGTAGATGGAAAGCAAAGCGAGCATATCAGGATGTGCAGACTTCAATATGCTGTTTGCAAGATCATTTTATCATGACTGCTAAACTATTCTGTGGATAGAACCATTAAAAACAACAACGACGACGACAACAAAACCCAAAATACCTCACATAATTGTATGTTCCTTATTGGTTCAATCACAAAGCTTTTTTTATGTAATTGTTATAAGCTTAACATTTACAATTACCAAATTCTTTGTTCTGTTGGAATCTCCAGAATATTCTAACTCACACTAAAGCTACATCGAACCAAAGATTAAGTGGTACTGTATAACAATTACACAGATTAATTCTACTATTAAATGACTATCCCCCAAATCATTTGTTTTGGTAGTGGAGAAATTTTAAAAATAAATAATAAAATAAAACAGCAGAACTTTATTTAATCTTTTAATAAATACTGGACTTTGTGGAACAGATTTTTATTTTTCTTGGCCACGTGAAGATTTCCCTAGCATTAAAGATGCTCACAGATTTCAGTGGAACTGATCTGCAAGATAGCGAGTGAAGTGAAAAACTAAACCTGTCTGATGTTTCTGCCTTTGTCAGATATTTACTTTCTACATTTGTTTTACTCTTTGTCAGGACAACTCCAAAGCAACACTTTACATCAGAAAGTCACTTTCTTGCTTCAACTTTCAACTGCCTGATTTCCAAAGGAATAGTTTTTGCGAGGAGTAACTAAAGATAAGTCTCGCTAAGCTTCTTGAGGTCTAAGTATCAAATACATTTCATGTTTACAATCATCTACATAGTAGTAAATGACCAGATCAGCTTGAAGAAATAACAAAAGCACTGGCAACGTGTCTACCCTATTCATTTCATTCAGAAATTATTTATTCCAGTTCAGAGTTTCTGCTCATCAGATTTCTTCAATGATATGCATGTGATAAGAAAAAATTTTTCAGTTTTTATAGAAGGACATGTGTAGTGCCTGCAATGCTGTTATTTCACCGCCCTTCTTTCTTCCACAGATATTTGAAAAACAGACCTTATTTATTCCTGCCTCCGAGGAAAAGACCCTTCCTAAAATACAGAAAAAATCATATTGGTCATTAAACAAAAACATGTAGAAGAAAGTTTGAATAGCCACTAACACAGCAACTTTTGGGAGGAGAAATAAATATAGAAATCTGTAGAATGAGGTTTTTTGTCTAAATCAGGCATCAGCAAACTATAGTCCACACACCAAATCTTATTTAATAGCTACTTTTATATAGTTCCTATTGATATTTTTTTTTTACATTTTTAGATGGTTGAAAAAAGTTGAGTCGGCCGGGCATGGTGGCTTGCGCCTGTGATCTTAGCACTTTGGGAGGCCAAGGCGGGCAGATCACGAGGTCAGGAGATTGAGACCATCCTGGCTAACATGGTGAAACCCCGTCTCTACTAAAAATACAAAAAAAAAAAAAAAAAAAAAAAGCCGGGCATGGTGGCGGGCACCTGTAGTCCCAGCTACTCGGGAGGCTGAGGCAGGAGAATGGCGTGAACCCGGGATGCGGAGCTTGCAGTGAGCAGAGACCATGCCACTGCACTCCAGCCTGGGTGACAGAGCAAGACTCCATCTCAAAAAGAAAAAAAAAAGAAGAAAAATGTTGAGTCATTATTTCTAAGATAAAAATCATGTGAAATTCAAATTTTATTGTCTATAAACAAAGTTTTATTGGAACATAGCCACGCTCATTCATTTATCTATTGTTCATGGTTGTTTTTCCAAATCGGGGCAGAGATTAGAAGCTGCAACAAATAATATATGGCCTGCAAAACATGAAATATTCACTACCTCGTCCTTACCAGAAAAAAAGAAAAAAAGTTCTTTAACTTCTAATGTAAACTTTTCCCATCCACTCTCTTTTTCAACTTTACTAAACGTGATCATGTATCATGATAATGTGCTTGACTGGCTCCAGAGCTTCACTCTACCTGCATACTCAAGTCAGGGTATGATAAAATACTTGTCTTCATTGTTACTGAGTTATTGTTTACATAGGAAGAAATGTTAAGAAGGCAACATGGTATAGAGTGATGCGAATTTTGAAATCACAAAGAGTGGGAATAAAGATACACAAAACAGGTAAGAGAATGGGATGCGATAAAAAATAACACAATTTCATGGTCCTTATTTCACTTCAAATGCTGTTCTAAATACTTTTTACAACTGTAAATCCATTGAAGACTTACAACAATTTATGTGTTATTTACTAATATTAGTCCATTTTATAATGTAGAAACTGAGGCAGAGAAAACAAATACTATGACCATGTCCTATATCCAATAGATGACAAAGCCCACAGTCAAAGCCAGGAAGTCTGTTCTTGACGATTTTGTCATTCTGCCTGATTAAGGAGAAAACCCCAATCTTACATTTGCTAGTTGTGTGGTCTTTTTTTAATGAAAAAAATTAATTAATTTATTTATTATGATTCCATTAACAAACCTTATTTTATTTTAAAAAGTTTTATTTTAGGTTCAGAAGTATATGTACAGGTTTGTTATATAGGTAAACTACATGTCACAAGAGTTTTGTGTATAGATTATTTTGTCACCCACATTATAAGCATAGTACCCAATAGGTAGTTAAATTGTGTGGTCTTAAAGAAGTTAGGTATGCTCTCTGAATACTGTCATTATGGTCTGTATGTAGAATTACAATAATTAATACAACTTTGCAGAGTTGAAAGAAAATAAGAAATTTCTAAGAAGTGAAATTAATTAATGCACATAAAGCATCTCTCCCAGGACCTGTCAAATTGTAGATGCTAAATATAATTATCATTTCCTCCATAGGTATCGTCAGCATCAATGTCATCACATGTTAAAGAAAAATATACACGGAAATGCAAAGTAATGAATACCAGCCCCTGAAAACTGTAAAAGAGATTAAAAAAAAATAATAAGATCAAAGACATAGGAGGATGACCAAGAGAGAAAAATCTGCTTGATAAGACAGATGTGTAATCAATCAACTACAATAGCACACTGACAAACAACAGAGACATTTACACAGTGCTGCAGGAAAGAAGCAAAAAAAGAAAGGTCTTATATTCGCCTTCAAAAAGAAGATAAAACTTCTCAAAGACATTGAAACTGCAGCGTACGTATTGAAGTTTGAATAAATGTTCACTATGCAGATGAGAATAATCCATACTAAAATAACATAATTTCCTAATTTCCAAATGAAGAAAGGAAAGAATATGTGTTACTTGGAGCAGTCTGATGTCTGCATCATGTAGTTGGTGATCAGACAATGAAAAAGAGGAGCTGAGATAATCCCTAGATACAATAAGTAGATGCAGATTTTGAAAGGTCAGTGCCATGATAAATAACTTGGAATGTAGGTAAGCTTGGAAAGCCATTAAAGAAATTTGGCAGGAAAATGGTATTATCGAGTTTGTCATCATAAAGAGCATTAAGATGATGGTGAGGAAAATGAATTGCAGAATGGTGGTTCTACAAGGAAAATATATCAGTGAAGAGGTCATTGCAACATTCTGAAAGAAGGAAATCGTTTGGTGCTGGGAAAAGGAGAAATTGGTAATATATCAGAAGATACTTAGAATTCGTTTTGACTTGGTGTTCCAATTCCTTTCCCTTGTATGGTCAGCCAAAGAGAGGTGCTTTCCTGGCCTAGGCCATACCCAAACAGTTTGAAGGGACTTGGGGCATGTGAATGTTATGGAAAATATTCCTGACTCCAATGTCAGAAATAGAGAAAATATATAACCTCAGAAATTGTGCCAGAAATGGAAGCCATATTACAAAAATGAGAGAGGAAGAGTAAGGGAGAGAAGTATATGAGGGATGTATGAACTTAAGTGATCAACATTTCATGAAAATATATACAATTTTTAACATATGAATATGTATTAGGAAAGCATATTTCTAGTGGAATGCAAATACCTTCTTATCAAAATGTATTTCATTTACCTTTGTAATTTCTGCCTTTCATAAATACTGAACAAAGGGGTTAGAACCAGTATTACAGACTGAATAATTACACAGTGGGTTGACTATAATTAAAATAAATTCTCTTTGGACTTAGAATAAATACGGCTTAAGAGATTTTTATTTAATTACAGGCTGTTCATTTATTTCATTTACCTTATTTCAAGAGAGCACCTGAGAGTAGTGAGTGGCCTTCTCATTGTGACGATTGTGGAAGGCTGGATTTAAGTAAGTTAAAGAACTGATCCTGATAATCACAAAAATGTCCAAATGATGGTTATTTTTTTAACACTATGCCACAAAATTACAGCCATTTAAACTTCTTTGTTTTATGGATTTCTAATAACTATGAAGAAGAAAGTACAGATCTATAAAATGGTCAGAATATAATTGAGTTTACTATATTTATAAGCATATAGCATAATCCCATATATCCTGAAGGATAAAATATTTATTAAGAGTGAGTATATGCTTCCTTTGATATGTAACAGACATCAAATCTCATTGTAGGAAACAGAAAAGAATTCCTCAACATATTCATGTTATTTATTTTTTCAATATTAACAAAAAATTTCATAAGCTGCCATAGGTTACAAAAAGGTAAATAAATTCTACTTTGAAAGTAATATTGCATGTGAGTACTATATGTTCATATATAACAGGATGACAAAAAATGTAATAATTTAGGTGAGTTAGACTATCTCTGGCAATTGCTTGTTCAGTGTTGAATTCTAACAGGGCATGAAAACATGCTGTGGGAACATATGTTGCAGGAAAACCTACAAAATATTTTATTCTGAATAGAATTATTTCTTTATATTCAATAGCTTTTTTATTGCAGTAAAATTCACATATGTACAATTCAACATTTTAAAGAGTAATTCAATGACTTTTATAACAGTCACTATATTTTGCAACCTTCACCATTATCTTATTCCAGAAATTTTTCTTTACTCCAAACAGAAATCTATATCCATTAAAGCAGTCACTCCCTATTCTCATCCTCCTCCAGCATGTGGCAACTGCTAATTTGCTGTTTTGTCCCTGTGGATTTGTCTAGTCTGGATAATATCATATAAGTGGAGTTATAGAATAAGTGGCCTTTTGTATCTGGCCTCTTGCTATAATTGTTCTAATGTTAATTAATGTTACAGCATTTATTAGGATTTCTTTCCTTTTTATGATTGAATAATGTTCCATTGAATGGCATATAATATATTGTTTACTCAATGTCCACCACTTGACATTTGGATTGGTTTCCATCTTTAGCTATTGTAAATAGTGCTGCTATAAACATTTTTGTAGAAGTTCTTTTTGGCCACCTCTTTTTAGGTATTTTGGGTACATAACCTGGAGGAGAATTGATTGACCATACTGAAAGACTATGTTTCATTTACAGGGGAAGTGCCAAACTGTTTTCAAAAGTGGCTGTGCCATTTTACATTCCTATTGGCATTGCATAAGGTCTAATTCCTCTAAATCTTCAAAAACACTTTTAATTTTCAACTTTTAAAATAATTATATTATTTTGGGTGGTGAGGAGTATCTCACAGTGGTTTTGATACGTATTTCTCTAGTTATTAATGATGTTGACCATCTTACCCTGTGCCCATTGTTCAAATATATTTCTTCTTCAGAGAAATGTCTACTCAAGACTTTGACAAAATTTTAATTGGGTTGTCTTTTTGTTGTTAACTTGAAATAGTTTTTTAAAATGTATTCTGGATAATAGACCCTTATCAGACATATGATTTGCGAATATTTTCTCTCATTTTGTGGGTTGTATTTTTATTCCATTGATGGTGCCGTTTGATGCACAGAAGTTTTAAATTTTGATCAACTCCAATTTACCTTTTTCATTGTTTGTGCTTTTGGTAACATATCTTAAAAAATGAGTGCTAAATCCAAGGTATTGAAGATTTAACCCTGTATTTTCTTCTATGTGTTTTATAGTTTTAGCTCTTATAGTTATTTGATCTATTTTGAATTGTATTTTTATACAGTGTGGGATCAGTATACAACTTTATTTTTCTGCCTATGGTTAACTAGCTGTCTCGGCACCATTTGTTGAAGAGACTATTCTCTTCCCATTGAGTGATCTTTGCATTCTAGTTAAAAATGAATTCGCTGTAGATGAGAGTTTATTTTTGGGCTCTCAATTCCATTCCATTGACATATATGTTCATCCTTACACCAACACAATATTGTTTTTATTACTGCAGCTTAATAGTAAATAATGAAATCAGTACTTCTGAAAAAAGTTTTATGGGCCCTATTTTCAAGTGAGACATATACTTCTATCCATATTGGTGACAAATCAGTTATTTGACTGTATCTTATTGAAAGAGAGAATGATAAATTTAGTCTAGCTATACAGTCATGAAGTAAAGGAAATTCACTTTTAGAGAGCATCTAGTCAATTGTTACCACATCCATTAATATTAGTCTTGCATTTTATGGACCCCAAGATATATAATCCCCTCAAGGGTGCCATTGAAAATTAATTTTTAAGCTTATTTATAATCCTTCACTGCCTTCAAGGTTAATGTTGTGAGAGCAGTCAATATGTAACATCCACACTGGACAGGTAACCACTGAAAGAAAATACACTATTTTAGTGTTAATCATGTTGCCCTCACAGGTATTGATGCTGATATATTAAATGTATATAAAGGTAATAAAAATACTTGTTTATGAGATTTTATTGGCATCACTTATTCTTGGAAAATCAGACTAAGTCATTTTTGGACAAAATTTGTTACATTGTATATCTAATCAAAGAACAAATAATTTTTTATGGACCATTAGCAAGCTTATTGGTCATTATAAAATGCAGAATTTATGTTTTCTGAAAAATCTAGATTTTTTTTAATCAACAATATCTGAAACCTACACCTTAATCTTCTGGCATCATTTACACACAAATTATTTAAGCACCCTGGAATTTAATTGAAAATTATAAAATTAAATGATTTTAAAGTTATTTTCTTTATCGTTTTCCTCAGAACTGCTTTTTTTCCCTCAACAACGTACTTTCTTCTTTTTCTAGTTATGACTCTTTCAAAGATCTGATTCGGCGCTCTGTATTTCTCTAGGCCTCATCATGTGTAGATTTTCATGATGCATCAGTGGCTTTTGCCCTTAATTTGATAATTCAGGTTAAAAAACGTCTTAGGTCACTCTCTTACCTATAATCCCACAGCAATGTCTACTACCAGTTACAGAAGAATATGAACCTAACAATAATTCTGGAGAAAAATTATCAGTAAAAACTAATGGTTTGAGGCCGGGCGCGGTGGATCATGCCTGTAATCACAGCACTTTGGGATGCCAAGGCAGGCAGATCACGAGGTCAAGAGATGGAGACCATCTTGGCCAACATGGTGAAACACTGTCTCTACTGAAATACAAAAAATTAGCCGGGCGTGGTGGTGCATGCCTGTAATCCCAGCTACTTGGGAGGCCGAAGCAGGAGAATTGCTTGAACCCGGGAGGCAGAGGTTGCAGTGAGCTGAGATCGTGCCGGTCTGGAGAAAAGAGCGAGACTCCATCAAAAAAAAAAAAAAAAAAAAAAAAAAAACGAACCAGCCAAAGCGAAAAACAAAAAACTAATGGTTTGAAAGAGATATCTCTATAGGAATGGGTGTGATTTTTTTTTTTTTTTTTTTTTTTTGAGTCAGAGTTTTGCTCTAGATGTCCAGTATGGAAGTGCAGCAGTACGATTTCGGCTCACTGCAACCTCTCCCTCCCCAGTTCAAGTGATTCTTCTGCCTCAGCCTCCTCCTGTGTGGCTGGGATTACAGGCGCCCACCATCAGCCCAGCTAATTTTTATATTTTTGGTAGAGACGGGGTTTCACCATATTGGCCAGGCTGGTATCGAACTCCTTATCTCAGGTGATCCACCTGCCTCAGCCTCCCAAAGTGCTGGGATTGCAGGCATGAGCCACCAGGCCTGGCCACGATTAAAGCTTTCTATAGTGAGCTAGAGGTCCCTAGAATAATGTTAATCACAGGAGCTATTTATGAATCAGGCTTGGGAATTTTAAGCGTTCAGGTAATGTTAGCAAAAATGAAACCATTCCACCTTTTGTTAATGTTTTTCCCAAAATGGTAAAATCATCGCATGTTTCACTTGCCTTTTTTACACAACATGATTTGTAAAATGCAAATGTATTCCTAAATCTAACTATATTAATACCAGCTATTCTTGCTAATGCTCAAAACAAGTTCATGTTTGCTTGCAGCAATGAGCTACAAACGGTTGATTGCATACTTGTGTATAGAGATGTAATAATCTTTGAAAGTATTACACAAATAGTGTAAAATGTACTCCATATTGGTACTGCCCCACCAGATGTGGTGGCTATGTACAGTGGGGAAGTCACCAAAACCCTTAGACTCAGACACTTCTTCAGCAAAAATTTATTCAGTGCCTATTTTGTGTTCATATTCCATACAAAGCAACTGGGGATCCAGAAATAAATCTAAAATATTTTGGAACATTAGAAAACTTATAATTTAGTAGCAAGCCATATAAATATTATCAAATGAGTGAAATCACATGACATGAATTTAAAAAATCAACAGAGGTTTACTGAACAATTAATATGTATCAGTGATTGGCTCTGATAAAAATATATTTGAGATTCATCGGAATCTCAAGACAAAGAGGGTCTCCTTCCACTACAATACTCATACAAGTCTTATAAAAGGAGTAATACATGAGTTACATCTTCAGAGAAAGGCAAATGTGATCCAAGCTAACAGGAGGTGGTAATGATGGAGAAAGACATTCAAGGCAAGAGAAAAAAACTAAGCTGTTATAATAAACCCTCCATTAAACTACTTCTAAGACTTCTTTTTGATTAAAAATTTCGTATTATTAAATGAAATGCTGGACAATGTCATATTAAAGTAGACTGAAATTTGAGTAAATGAAAAATGAGAAGAAATGTTTTAGGCATGTTACTCTCTGTCATGGAGTCTTGTAATCAAACTAGAAAAAGATTAGAAAGAAATATTCAGCATCAAGAGCATTAAAAACAATGCAGGCATGCCATTCAACATTTTTAAAAGTTTGACTTCTCATATAATATTAAGAATAAGAAATTAACATAAAAATATGTGTTGTTAAAATATGATTTAAAGTAGTACATGTAGAGGCATGCAGAAGATTGAGAGCATATATTTTTGTAAGCACTTAATTTTTTATAAATTGTTTTGAAGTGTTTTATGAATTGAATTTTATGAAAATGAAACAGAAAAGTATTTTGATCTCTCACTTACTTTTGCAAGATTTATTGCAAGATTACAGTAATTAAGAAATATGTTAAAACTCTTGTGAGTTAGTCTAATATGTCAAAACACAATTGAAACTTCAAATAAATCAATTTATTTTCATCAATCTCAAAAAGGCATACAATATTTAAAGCAAAAACAACTCCCCCACACCTTTTTTTTTTTTTTTTTTTTTTTTTTTTTTTGAGATGGAGTCTCACTCTGTCACCAGGCTGGAGTGCAGTGGCACAATCTCGGCTCACTGCAATCTCTGCCTCCCGGGTTCAAGTTATTCTCCTGCCTCAGCCACCCAAGTAGCTGGGACTACAAGAGCACGCCACCGTGCCCAGCTAATTTATGTATTTTTAGTAGACACAGGGTTTCACTATGTTGGCCAGGATGGTCTCAATCTCTTGACCTTGTGATCTGCCCACCTCAGCCTCCCAAAGTGCTGGGATTACAGTGAGCCACCGCACCCGGCCCCCAATTTTTTACTGTGCCAAATAAACGTTATATGTCATTTTTCAGAACTTTAAATAATGGAGAAATATAATAAGAGTTGATAAAACACTTCAGACCCTGAAGCAGTTCTTATCACATTCCTTTGCACATGGTAGGCATTTAAAAAATATTCATTGATTGATTTTTAAAACTTTAAAAATAAACTTCATTTTTCAGAACACTTTTATATTTATATAAATTACAAAGCTTTTATAGAGTGCCCATAAACCACATACATGGTTTCTCCTGTTATTAAATTTTATATTAGGATGGTATACTGCTTACAATTAATGAACCAATATTGATACATTATTGTTAAATAAAATCCCTCCTTTATTCAGATTTCATTTTATCTAATATAATTTTCCTGTTCCAGGATTTCATTCAGGATACATTACATTCAGACATCATGTCTTCTAACATTTCTCCTAGCTATGACAATTTCTCACTCTTTTCATCTTTGGGGGTGACCTTGAGACTTCTGGGGAGCACTGCTCATGTAGTCTGTAAAGCAGTAGCCCCCAACTTTTTGGCACCAGAGATCAATTTCATGGAAGACTATTTTTCCACAGATGGTAGGGAATAGTTTCAGGATGATTCAAGTGCATTATATTTATTGTGCACATTATTTGTATTATTATTACATTGTAATATATAATGAAATAACTATACAACTCACCATAATGTAGAATCAATGGCTCTCTGAGCTGAGGGTAATGGGAGACTGTGATAGATCACCAGGCATTAGATTCTCATAAGGAGCACACAACCTAGATCCCTCACATGCATAGTTCACAATATGGTTACTGCTCCCATGAGAATCTAACGCTGGAGCTTAGGCAGTAATGCAAGTGATGGGGAGTGGCTGTAAATACAGATGAAAATTTGTTTGCTGGCCCACTGCCCACTGCCTGTTGTGTGGCCAGGCTACCAGTGGTCTGTGGACAGGGGCTGGGGACCCCTACTGTAGAGTATCACTCTATTGTGATTTGTCTGTTTTATTCTCATAACTAGACTACGCTTATAGGTTTGGAGAGGGAGAACATTGAACTGTTTTTATTTCATTATAGGATAGCATGACTTACAATTGTGGATGTTGACTTTGATCATCTGGCTGAAATAGAGTATGTTAGGTTTCTCCACTGCAAAGCTATGCCTTTTCCTCCCTATTCATATGGCAGTCTTTGGAAGGAAGTCACTGTGCAAACTACACCTAAGGAGTAAATAGTTATACTTCCTAGAGGGCAGAGTTTCTACCAACAATATTTGGGATTCTTCTGCATGGGACATTCATCTCTTCTCCCTCATTTATTTATTTATTGAACCATTGATCTATAGTAGTGTGGATCTTAGTAAGTATATATTTATATTATATTTGGGCTTTTAAACCAATATTATCAAAACTGCTTTGGTGGTGTTCAAATTGTCCCATCTTGGACCACTGGGAAAACTTTCAGTTGAGTGTTGTTTCTTTGACAGCTTATTAATATGTTTGCTTGTTGGTTGATTGGTCTTTAGCATTTCCTTGATCTCTGCAGCATTACAGAAAGCTCCAGGCTCATCTTTTATAGTTTCTGCCCTAGTCCTAGGAAACCTATGTATCCAAGAATACCTGATTTGTCTTCATGGAGAAAAGTATACATATCATCAATATCTGGATACGAGATATACTCACTGCTGCCAGTGAGTTCTTCCTTGTAGGCATTTCCAGCTGACAAATCAAGGAAATAAATATTTATATACTAATTCAAGTATATATATATATATATACATATTTATAAACAGCTCTCTATTTAAATATCTGTATCTATATAAAATTAATCATGAGTTCATACTGATATCTCCAAATGTAATCCATGACCACATCAATAATTCTATCTTCTTCCCCTTACTTATCTGTGACCTTCCATTTCAGCATTCAGAAATCTCCCACCAACTACCCTACATTTATTTGAAGTTTAAATTCATATACATGTGTAGCACTATATACCTATTTAATCCATGCTTGCCTAGGAACAACTTTATCGACTAGAAAAGTGGGCTTCTGCAGAGGTTTTCTATGGTTGTTGTTGTTGCTTGTTTTGCCTTAAACTGTAAAGACTCCACCAATTCCCAAGGTTATATAGTTCAGCATTTTTCCATTCCCATCCACTTCAGTGAGGTTGTTTCATGCATTTGTTATACAGTTTGTTTACTTTGACATATATTGAATCCACCCTGAGATCACCCCACGAAAACTTATAGTTTTGTTTTCTTTTTTACTTTGGGTATATTCAGGTTCAGTCTTCTGTACTGGAAAGTTCTATGAGTTAGTAAATGTCTAGTGTCACATGGCTACTATTACAGCATCATACAGAATAGATATAATGCTCCAAATAATCCCCTGTGCCTTATCCATTTAGCCCTTCCTCCTCTTCCCCAAACCTCTGGCAACAATTGATATTTTGCTGTCATTATAATTTTTGTCTTTTCAAAATTTTGGGAATGTCACATAGTTTATATCATACAGAATGTAGCATTTTCAAACTGACTGCTTTTAATTAGTAATGTGCATTTAGGATTTGTCTATATATATTTTTGGCTTTATAGTTTATTTCTTTTATCACTGAATAATATTCAAGTGACAGAAATATACATATGCAATGTAAATTTATATGGATATATTATAGTTTGTTTACACATTCATTTGTGCAGGACATCTTGATTATTTCCAGTTTGGGGTGATTATTAATAAAGCTGCTATAAACTTGCACGAGCAGCTTTTTTTGTGGCCGTAGGTTTTCAGATAAGTTGGGTAAATACCTAACAGCATATTGCTGGATGATACGAGAACACCGTGCGTATGTTTAACCTTGTATGAAACTGACAACCTGTCTTCCAAAGTTCCTGAACCATTTTGCATTCTCACAATTAATTAGAGTTCCTATTGCTCTGCATTCTTGGAGATAAGGGAGCTGTCAGAGTTTTCGATTTTAACTATTCTAATAGGTCTATGTTAATTTTGGTTTGAAATTTCCTAATGAAAAATAATGTTGGGTCTTTTCATATTTGTTATTAGTATATATTCTTTGGTATGGTGTCTGTTAATATCCTTCTCCTATTTTTTTAATATGGTTGCTGATTTTCTTATTGTTATGTTTTAAGAGTTTGGGTATGTTTTAGATACAAGTTTTTTACAATAAAGATATCTTAGAAATATTTTATTTCAATCTATGCTTAACTGATTATTCTCTTAATACTGTGTTTTACAGAGCAGAAATTTTTATTTTTAATAGGGTTCAACTTTTCAATGTTTTCTTTCATGGATTATGCTTTTGGCATTGTATCTAAAAATTAATCTTCAAATCCAAGGTCACTTATACACATATAATTATAAAAACATAAAATTTTATTTAATTTGTTTATTAGTTCCAGAAGTTTGTTGATTCATTGGAATTTTCTTCATAGATAATTATGTCATCTACAAAAAAAGAGATAGTTTCATTTCTTCATTTGCATTCTGCGCCTCTTATTTCCTTTTTATTGTCTTAAAAAATTCCCATTATTTTCAGTTCCTTTCCTAAGTAATACTTCCATTACCATGTGAAATAGTAATGGTAGGAGAGGATGATTTTGCCTTTTTCCCAAGAATATGGAAAGACATCTGGTTTCTCATCATTCAGTGTAATGTTAGCTGTATTCTGTCTGTAGATTAAAAAAAATCAAATTGGGAAAGTATCTTCTGTTACTCTTTGGCTAGGAGGTTTTTTTAATGATGAATGGCTGTCAGATTTTTGTCAAATGCTTTATTCATCAATTGATAGAACCATGTGATATTTCCTCTTTTTCTTGTTGATATGGTATATTGTATTGATTTTTGATGTACCAACTCTGCAAACCTGGACTAAAATCTCTTTGATCCTGGTGTATAATCCTTATAATCACTGTTGAATTTACCTTGTAAATGTTTTGTTGAGAAATTTGCATCTATGTTAATGAGAAATATTGCCCTGTAGCTTTCCTTTCTTATAATGATTTTATCTGTTTTTAATATTAGGTATTCCTAACTCATGAATAAGTTAGGAAGTATTACTTCAGCCTTTATTTCCTTAAAATTTTTCATAGAATCTTTTTTTTCCTTAAAGATTTGGTAGTATTCACTAACAAAACCATCTTGGTCTGGTGCTTTAATTTTTGGAAGCTGACTAACTAATGATTCAATTTTCCCAGGCCTTTCATATTGTCTGTTTCTTACTGTGTACATTTTGGTAGTTTATGTCTTTCAAGGAATTGGTCCATTTCAGCCAAGTTAATAAATTTGTAGGCACGGGGAGTTTTGGAAACATTTTAACGTCCATAGCCTCAGTAGTGACGATCTGTCTTTCATTTTGATATTCGCAACGTGTGTCTTCATTGTTTCTCTGCTAATGTTTCCAGAGGTTTGTAATTTCTGTTGATTATTTTTTAAAGATCAGGCTTTGGGTTTATTGAATTTTGGTATTGTTTTTCTGCTTTCAATTTTACTGATTTCTGCCCTGATATTATATCTTTTGTAATATTTGCTTTGGGGCTAAATTGTTTTGCATCTCTAATTTCCTAAGGTGGAAGCTCCAATTATTGATTTACATCCTCTTTTAGTCCCATGAATTTCCCCTTTACGTTTATCACTGCTATCACTGCAACACACACATTTTGATAAATTATATTTTCAATTTAATTTTGTTCGTTTAAGAATTCTCTTGAAAGCTTTCTTTGACCTGTCTGCTACTTATATTATTTAACCATCACATATTTTAGACATATTTTAGATTTTCCTTTCTTTTACTGATTTTTATCTCAATTTCATTGTAGTTTGAGAACATGCATTATAAAATGTTGACTCTTTTAAGTTTGTTAAGATGTGTTTTATGACCTGGAATGTGGTCCATCTTTGTTAATGTTCTATTTGCATTTTAAAGGAACGTGTATTATGCTTTTGTTGAATAAATCATTGTATAAATGCCAGTTGGATCATACCGATAATTCTGTTGAAGTCTTCTATATCGTTACTGATTGTTTATCTGCTTTATCAATTACTAAAAAAGGAACATTAGTCTCCCACTGTAGTACTGAATTTATATATTTCTTTTGCAGTTTTATCAGTCGTTGCTTCATGCACTTTGACACTCTTGTTAGAGAAATACACATTTGAAATTCTTATGTTTTCTCAGATAATGACTTATTATGAATTAACCTCTTTTTTTATAATCTTTGTTCTGATGTCAGCTTTATCTAAAATTAATAGAGGTACTCCAGCTATTTTTGAATTGGTGTTAACATGGTATACATATGTCTTTCCTTTTAACTTGTGTGAGTGCTTATATTTAAGGTAGATTTCCCACAGACAATATATATTTGATCTTTTATTCACTCTGAAGATCTGTCCTTTAATTGTTGTATTTACCATTCACATTTAATGTGATTATTGATGTAGTTGGGTTCATATCTACCATCTTTCAATTATTCTATATAAATTGTATTTCTTGTATTATTTCTCTCTTTTCCTTATGTGGTTTTAATTGAGCATTTTATATGATTTCATTTTATTTTCCTTTTTAGAATAATATAAATCTCTCTTTCTGTGTGTATGTGTGTGTGTGTGTGTGTGTGTGTGTGTGTGTGTGTGTGTGTGTCCTAGACTTTGCAATATACATTTTTAACTAATGTAAGTTGACCTTTAAGTAAAACTACCTGCTTCATGGGTATCACCATTATCTTTTAACAGTATTCCCAATCTCTCCCAAACATTTTACTGGCATTGATTTTACTTATCCATATGCAATAGTAACCAATACGATTTTACTATTATTACTTTAAACAAACTTTATGTTTAAGGTCTGCTTAGAATAATACAATAATTTATTTTATTATTGTTCTGATAATCTTTTCTTTCTTTATGTGAATCTGTTTCTTTCCAATATCATTTTCTTTCTCTCTGAGGAATCTTCTTTAACATTTCCTATATAGAAGATCTGCCAGCAGTAAATTCCGTCAGTGTTTGTTTGTCTGAGAAGTTATCTCTCTGTTTTGAAAGATAATTTCTCTAGATACATGATTCCTCTTGCTTACATGGTTTCTGATGAGAAGTCATCTATGATTCTTATCCATTTTTGCCATAGGTAAAATAAATATTTATCTTCTCACTTATTTCAACATTTTATTTTCATCACACTGTTATGTGGTTTGCATATACTATGCCTAGCTGTAACTACATATATAGTATATAATGTGTGTGTGTATGTTGTGTGTGTGTGTGTGTGTGTGTGTGTGTGTGTGTATATGTTTATTTATTCTGCTTGAAAGTTTCTGAGTTTCCCAGATTTTTAGATTTGGGTCTGCCATTAATTTTGGAAAATTCTTGGCCATTATTTCTCCAAAAATATCTTTTTGACAATGTTATCTTTCTTTTCTTTCTGATATTTCAATCGTGTTTATATTACACATTTCGAAATTGTTCCACAGATCTTACATGCTTTGTTGCAGGTTTTCTTGTTGTTTTTTTTCTATCTGCCTTTAAGATTAATAAGTGTTTATTGACATGTCTTCAAGGTAATCAATTCTTTCTTTCACTGAATCTAATCGACTGCCATCAAAGGCATACTTTACTTCTGCTACAGTGTTTTTCTGTTTTTGCATTTTCTTTTGAAATCCAACAGAACAAGACTTTTAAGTATTCTTTGTTATTTAGTTTCCATCTTAGTTTATATCACCTCTCTATTCTTGTGTGTTGTCTACTTTATCCATTAGGGCCCTAATATCTTAGTCATTGTTATTTTAAATTATCCAATAAGTTCAAAATCTTTATCAAATTGAAATCTAATTCCGAATCAGTCTCTTTGGACCACTTTTTGTTTGTTCTTTTAGCATGTTTTTAATTTTGTGTTTAATCTTGGTCATTATGTATCAGGTAATAAAAACTGGGGTAAACAAACTTTTAGTGTTAGGTTTTATGTTTATCAGGCAAGGGTTTGAACTGTCTTTAATTTTTGTTGTTTCTCTAGGACCAGAGACTTGGAATTTCTTCAGTGTTTTCGTTGTCTTATCTGTTGACTTTGGGCTTCCCTAAGAACTTCTTTTCAGATATAAGCTTGAACTCCTTTAGCTATAACTCACTTTTGTTATACTGAAACTCTGTGAATATGATGATGAGGTATGAAGGAGAAGTGTTTCTTTTAATCTTTTAATTAAACATCAGTCTTTTGTGAGCCTCAGTATATGGACTATGACTTTTCCACATGTATCTTAGCTTTCTTCCCCTCTTCCCTTAGCTGAGATCAGAAAGCCAAAAGGGGCTGGGCGCAGTGGCTCACGCCTGTAATCCCAGCACTTTGGGAGGCCAAGGCAGGTGGATCATGAGGTCAGGAGATCGAGACCATCCTGGCTAACACGGTGAAACCCTATCTCTACTAAAAATACAAAAAATTAGCCGGGCGCGGTAGGGGGCACCTGTAGTCCCAGCTACTCTGGAGGCTGAGGCAGGAGAATGGCATGAACCTGGGAGCTTGCAGTGAGCCAAGATAGCGCCAATACACTCCAGCCTGGGCAACAGAGTGAGACTCCATCTAAAAAAAAAAAAAAAAACCCAAAAGGAGCTGCAGTGGAATAAATGATCTTCCCCCAGATGAGATAAGACTCTGGTAGTCTTTTACCTAGAGAGTAGTGCTTTGTTACAGAAGACATCCTTGGGCATTTAATAATATTTACTTTTCTCCTCTTCTTGCCAGAGCCATGAGGGTATCCTTATTGGCTTTTGTCTTAATACCTGGCAGAATTATTGTTAATTATGCTAGGAGTGATAATGCATGAACACAGAACACCATCTTTAAACCAGCACTTTAGGGAGTATCTTTTGAAAATGGATAACTTTCCTTTTTATAACTTATATAGATACTATTAAATAAAAGCTTCAGATAAATTAAATTTAACTGAGTTTATTTGAGCAAAAAACTGTTTATGAATTGAGAAGCACTCAGAACCAGAAGAGGCTGAAAGCTCCAGCAACATGGACAGACAGTATTTGTAGACCGAAAATGGAAGTGACATACAGAAACAGCTTGATTGATTATAGCTGGGCATTTTCCTTATTTGAGTGTGTTGTGATAAGGCATTTGCCTTATAAGGACATGATCTGGTCAGTTGGCAGCCTGTAAATAGCTGAAGCTCACTCATTGTGATTGGCTGAGACTCAGCTATTTGTTACAAGAATGTACTCTTAGGCTACAGCTTGTTTTCAAACTAAGTTGGGTTTCAGTTTGCTACGTAGGGATTCAAAGTATTGAGGCACCTTAGGCAAAACTTAATTGAATGTAACAATACAAATATGTTTTATTTAAAAAATATATGTGAAAATCAAAACATCTTGAGAACCAGGCACCTCATATACTGCAGAAAGTGAAATTTCACAGCACATTAAGAACCACATAAAAAAGAAAAGTGGGAATATAAAATGATACAGCAGCTATGGGACACAGTACTGAGATTCCTCAAAAATTTAAAAGCAAACCTACCATGTGATTCAGCAATTCTGCTTCTAAATATACATTCAAAAGAACTGAAATCAGGATCTTAAAGGGATACCAACACCTCCATGTTCACTGCTGCACTATTCACAATAGCCAAGATATGGAAACACTTCAAGTATTCATCACTGGATGAGTGGATACAGAAAACCTGTGTGTATATATATGTACACATAGATAGATAGATAGATAGATAGATAGATAGATAGATAGATAGATAGATGATAGATAGATAGATAGATAGATAGATAGATAGATAGATAGATAGATGAGATCTGTAACGGAATATTATTCCGCCTTAGAAAGGAAATCCTGCCATTTCCAACAACATGGATGAAACTGGGGGACATTATGCAAAATAAACCATATACAGCATAGTATCTGTAGTTAACAATAGGGCATGGTGTATGTCAAAGTTTGTTGAGGGTAAGTCTCAGGTTAGATGTTTTTATTCACAGAAAAAGGGAGGAGGAACACAAGGAAACTTTGGGAGGTGATGGATATGTCTATTGTCTTGATTGTGGTAATGGTATGACAGGTGTTTGCATATGTCCCACATCATAAAATTGTATACATTAAATCCATGCAATTATTTGCCTATCAAATATACCTTAATAAAGCTATTTAGAAAAGGAAATTTATGAATATCATCTGATATGTTAAGTCTTATTTGAATGTGGAGCTGTTCTAAATACACTGGGTATTATTTACTTTCAAAATCTATTAAAAACTGTGTTTTATTAATATTTGAAATTCTAATAACTTGATACCAAAAGTATCAAATACAACACTTAGAAAAAAATTGTTTTTATTATAAAGCTTGAAAAGACTTAAAACTCACAGTTGAGTTAAATATAATTTAAAAAGGTATTTTATTACTGTACCAGTTCACTCTTTTCTATTTTGAGGGTGTAGAAGTGGCTAAGAGATATGAAATTGGAATGGGTTTAGAAAAAAAAAAGAGAGAGACAGAGTTCTACTGTTTTCATTCAATCCTCAGTAATAATAGGTACCAAACAAAATATTGGAAACTCGAACCATCAAACAACATAGATGGTTCTAATATTGTTATGGCTTAGTCAGACAAGAAATGATGTGCTATTGTGTTTCCTGTGTTCAAACCATTTAGTATAAACCAGTTTTTCATTGTTAAATAAAGGGCATAAACAAAGTGAGAAACTGACACAGAAAAAAAATCACCTAAGATGTTTTGGCAAGATTGGGTAAACTATGGCCTCATGGGTTAATCATTTCAGATAAAAAGCAGTACAAACCCAAGTGGCATTAAACACTGTGAATTTTTAAGAAATATTCATGCTTTATTCTTTGGTTCTAATGTACTGTATAAATTCACAATCCTCTCTAATAGCCTCTGCATTTCTCATTTCCTTTACACAGTGGGGCAGTATTATTTTTGCAATCCTATTCTGAAATAGAACTTTGGATGCAAGGAAAAAAATACATGTATACATTTGTAATTTGCATTTTTGCTATTATTTAAAAGAGACATAAAATAGTTAAGCTATTTTCTTGAAGAATACAAAAATAGAATTACTCTATTATTTCTACATTTTCTCCAAATGTAAGTCATATCCCACCCAAATAGAGAAGCTGCAATTCTAGTTTACTTGGTAGAACTAATTCAAATATCTAATTTTTTAAATTTATAAACTCAAAACTTAATAATTTTTACACATACACATTTTCTTAATTTTTACCCAGATTTTCATGTTATGGGTCTGAAATTTTTAGCTAGCTTTGTAGTCTCTTGAGATGAAAAGGTTATTACCTAAAATAAATCAAAAAGAAAACCTATGAGTTTGTAAGTATGAAACAAAAGAACCTAAATAATTTGGTCAGCAGAATTCAGCTTCTGTCAGAGTAAGACAGAAGAGGGGGAGGTCAGTTCCTAGAAGCAAACAGGAAATATCCTTCACACAGTGTGTGCTGATGTTGCCACATTGATACACAGAACCAGTTGAACAGGTTACTGACTTCTCAGCTGTAATCAGAAACCGCACATCATACATAGATCAAAACATATTTCTTCTTTGTACTTTCAAGGTTTGGGAGACTTTAGTGAAATTTTCTTTTTATGTCTTTTTGTGGCCTTTGTTTTTGGAGTCTGCCACAATATCAAAAATATAAAAATGAGAACAACATTAAGGGCAGAGCATATTATAAACAAAATATATTTCCCAAACATTTTCTCTTATTTTCTTTTGAGACAGGGTCTCGCTCTGTAACCCAGGATGGCATGCAGTGGTGTGGTCATGGCTTACTGCAGCCTCAACTTCCTGTGCTCAAACAATCCTTCTGCCTCAGTCTCCCAGGTAGCTGGAACTACAGGTGCACACCACCACAACCCCTAATTTAAAAAAAATAATTGTAGAGACAGGGTCTCACTCTGTTGCCCAGGCTGGTCTCAAACTCCTGGGCTCAAGCAACGCTCCTGCCTTAGCCTCCCAAAGTGCTGGGGTCACAGGCTTAAGCCATCATGCCTGGCCTCCAATCATTTTCTTCATCTGCTATATATCCAGATTCTATTAGCTTTCTAGATAGCCCAACAATAATGAAATTCTTAATATGATATCCTGCTACATATAATTTTAAGAGGAAGATTTTTTTTTTCCTGAGACAGGATCTCACTCTGTCAACCAGGTGGGTGTGCAGTGGCATGATCACAGCTCACTTCATCCTTGACCTCCCAGACTCAAGCTATCCAAATGTAAGTCATATCCCACCCAAATAGAGACGCTGCAGATCTATTTTCCTTGGTAGAACTCAGTCTCTTGGTAGAGACCTCAGTCTCTCTAGTAGCTAGAACTACAGGTGCATGCTGGCATGTCTGGCTAACTTTTTTTTTTTGTATATTTTGTAGAGATGGGGCTTCTCCATGTTGTCCAGGCTGATCTGGAACTCCAGGGCTTAAGTGATCTGCCCACCTCAGCCTCCTAAAGTGCTGGGATTATAGGTGTGAGCCACCACGCCAAGCCAAGAGGAAGATTTTAATTTATACTAATATGAAGAATGTGAACGTGTATACAAGACCTTCAAATAAATGTAGTTGCCTTTCTTCTAATACACATACACATGCACACATACACACACACGCACGTATACATTACATGAAAATTTAGAGGCTAGCTTTGGAATGTATTTTACTTTTATTTTAAAATAATTTTTCAAATATTATATTTTTTTAAAATTAAAAGGACTAATTACACTATATCCTGAACATGTCATTAAACACAATATTAAGTGATTGTCAACAGATTAACTTGAGTGTTCAGATTTCAATACTCATGGATCTGATCAGCAAATAGCTGTCTTACTTTTTCCAGTGTATTGGAGAAATTTGAGAAAATATTTCTACTTTTTGCATGACTTCAAAGAATTAATTTCTGTCTTTTTATGTTTATTCTCTTCTGCTAGCCCAGGAAAACAAAAATTCCAAACAAATCAGGAGCAGATGTTTTTTTCCTGACTTCCAGTTGGTAAAGCAGTTCAATTCTGGAAATAACAGAGCTTCATGCACATTTTCCCCCTTCATTTGGCTGACGGTCCCTTTCTATTGTTCAATTGAAATCCATTCTTTCCTTGAGGGCCTATTCATATCTCTAATGCCAAAGTGTGAATGGTTTATAATAAGCCAGGGCAGGGGTTTTATTCTACAGCTGTTTTCAGTTATTCAAAACTACCATGCACGTAAGAGAAAATATTAACCTTGGACAATGTCATTGCTTCCTCCCAACCCCCAACCCATTATTACCAATGAGCCATTGTGCAGATTCTGCTACTTAAGCAATCTGTTCTAGTTATAATCATGGCCATTCTGTCCCCTAACAAGCACACTAAGTCCATTCCTTCTAGCAACTGGTTGTGCTATTCAATCTAGTTAGTTTTTATGATGAAATCTTCTGAAAATATTGCTTGCTTAAAACAAGAAAATGAACAGATATTTGAATTGCAGATGCTTGTTTGTAGTTACATCATGGAATGGAAATAAAATCAATATGTCATTATAAAGGAGCATCTAGCAAAAGATACCAGAAGTGTGTAAACAAATGGGAATCAACTACTAAAAGATTGCTTGAGACAAGGGTAATATTACCTCATAACTACAGGACAGTTTGTAATGGATTATGATATGAATCCAAATAAAACAAACTATAGTTTCACAAAGGACAGATAAAATGTCATTATTTTTAATTCCAGAAGGAGAGAGATATAGAGGGAAAGGATATAAAACAAACTCTTAACAATGTGGGTAAAAGTTACTTTGACTTCAATAGAGAAACATTTTGTAATGTGATTATGGTTTGCCACAGACTGCAGAAAACATGCTGCTTGGTGGATTACTTTTTATGTATCTATCTAACATACAAATGTATTATTATAATTCTTGTTATTATTGAAGGAGTTAAAGGGTTAGAAAACATTCAAACACTGTGTTTCTGCCTGTCTTGTGAGTAGGTTACTTTGTCCTTTATCATCTCTTTAAAGATGTTTGTATAGATAGCAAATGGCCTTGGGAGATAGAGACATCTCCAGAGCCAAGAGAAGGTTATTTATTGCATTATATATGAATGCTTTCCCTCTAGATAAAAGGGCAATATGGCTTATTACCTATTATAAAAGATTTAGATTCCTTAACCAAAGTGTTTCCCTCATATAATGTCACACAGTATAGTGTGTAGGTGGCATATGGTCCATTCTGTGGCATTCTGTGAGAACAGGAACTTTTGGAACAGATGCAAGAATGCTGATATTCTGGCTACTGTTATTTCTATGAGTAATAAATCGGACTTCATCTTTGATCCAGGAGTCTTGTGTCTTCTACCAGCATCCACAAAAATGTGGTAGACTGATTTGTTAGCTTGCAAATAGGATAAAAATAATCTCAGACCCTTCATGGTTCTTGATAGTCAATATTCAGAAGTAAAGAAGGTGAGAATTAGTGTCACAAAGAGGAGGTATAGTATTGTCACATTTTGAATTTGGGGGCACTTTGAAAATATTGACCTTTTTAAGATGGTCAAGGTATGTACTAAATTATGTGTTTTTTTCTACAGAAAAAGAAATGTATGCAAATGATACTTAACACAAGATGAATATGACTGCATATTACCTTTTTCCATGCTAATCCTCTAAAGAGACTTGCTTAGTATCATCCAGTTGCCACAATCCAGTCAATATACATTCACTTTCATCTTTAGCCCTTCAACTTATAAGAATTATAAAGATGTTAATGAATTATAAATAGGTTATGGAATTAAGTTGGGGCAGGAATACAAGGAAAAGTGAGAGGTGAGGCAATAAAAATTATTTAGATTTATCAGGATTATTTATTGAGATACTACACAATTTATGTACCTGACCTAACAAGAAAATTCAATCTCTGTAATCCTGGAGTTTAGGAAATTTATAATTAAGTTTTCACAGTAATACAAATTTACTCCATATAAAATACTGCAAAATAGGCATTTCTGTTTTACGGATGAATAAGATGACACTCCAGAAAAATTAAGGAAACATACTTAAAATGCTTTCATTTTTACGTGGAAGAAATGAAAATGTGGACTCATTTTTGTTGTACTTAAATTTTCATGCGTTTTGACACTATTTCACTGTAAGAAACGTAACAGCAGAATTCAGCATTGGCTGATTCAGATTAATCAATGTTGCAAAGACATAGTAGCTATAACAGAAGTATGTACTCAACACAGGTATATTAAATATCAGTGTGTACAGTGAACTGCATGTGGGCATGTGGCTCCTCCACAGCAAATATGAACATACAAAACAGACTATAAGAAGTGAAATGCACACTTCAATGTAGCTTAAAGAACTGAACTCAGGAGCACAAATAAACAACTCTCTAGGGATTCTCTGAAATACTTGCATGAGGGACTGGCCTTTCTATAATTGTTGGATAGAGAAAAATAGAGATAGCATCTTACTATTGTTATTGTGGCCCTGGCTTTAGTAGTCAATTCTAGTGGCTGGGGAAACAAACAGTTATATCTCCCTTTCCTGCCTTCTCCAACTGATTATAAGTTTTTAAGGGTAAGGTCTCTATGCTAGTCATCTGTGTATTCCCAGAAATTAGTACAGTGATTGTCCCGTAACAGCTGCTAAATAAATGTTTAATAAATTAATGAATAATGATAAGTGAAACATCTATTACTCCAAAGCTTAATATAATCCCAATGTTAAAGTTAAAAACTTACTTTAAATAATGTTAAAACTATCCAACTTTTCATTGAGAGAAAATAAAGGCAAAGCAGAAAAAAATGAATATTAATCTACTAGATTGTTTTGCTTGATGAATCACTGATCAGGATTTGCAATGCAAGAGATATTTTAATGACATGATTATATTAGATTCTTTTTTATAATTAGCAAGTTTTCAGCAAGCATAGGTTGGACAGCAAATCTGTGTCATAAGTAGCTTTGAGGATGCTATATGCTATAGGATTATATAAAGATAAGTAAATAATACTACACCCATGAATTGTAACAATATCTAGTAGAGAAGAAAGAGACACAAACTAATAGTAATAATGCCATGTCTAGAACAATGAGCAAGCTCAGTACAGAGGAAAGAGTGGCACCACTGCATCAGAAAAGGCTCTTCCGCTGAGATAATGCTGGAGATGCGTAACTATCCCCATGACAAAATGGTGTTCACCTACACAGTTTCATACCTAAGTATGCTCACTTCTCCACGAGAGACCTTATCTGTAAATACTTACAATCCCTTTAGGTCCTCCTCATTCTCTCATCAGAGCACACTCAAATCCATTTTATACTTGTAATTTTCACAGAAACCTTGCAAATGTATGTGTATGTTGAGAGGGAGTGAGGGAAGCAGTAAGAATTATTAGTAAGTAATTTCTTAATAGTAAGAAAAGGAAAACAGTAAGAAAAGTGACATTAGCGAGGTGGTGGAATAGGAGTTCCCTGGCTCCAGTCTCACTACAGTAAATCCAACTAGCAACTATCCACAGACAATAATATCTTCATGAATATTCCAAACTCAGGAGTGAGGCTGATACAAGCCACAGAACTGAGAAAAGTTGCATTAGAAGACTAAGGATTAGTTTCACCTTGACCATGCCTCCCACCAGCTGGCATAGCACCAAACAGAGAGGATTCTCCTGGACTCATAGTTTCTGCAATGGAAAAAAGAGCTGAAAGCAGACATCTAGCATCTCTAGGATTCTGGGACAATTCACAGGAGGCCCATTTCTGTCTAACTTGTCCTAGTCTGTTTTCTGTTACTATAACAAAATACCACAGACTAGATAACTTATGAAGAAAAGATACTTATTTCTGACAGTTCTGGATGCTGAGAAGTTCAAGATTAAGGGTCCATATCCAGTGTGGGCCTTCTTGCTGTGTCATAACATAAAAGAGGGCATCGCATGGTGAGAAGACAAAAGCTTCTGTGTTAGCTCAGGTCTCTCTTCCTTACCCTACAAAGCCACAAGTCTCATTGAGAGGTCCCACCCTGATTACTTTATCTAATCCTAATTACCTACCAAAAGCCCAAGCTCCAAATACCATCAACATATTAATTAGAATATGTGAAAATGAGAGACACATTCAAACCATAGCATCACCTCAAAGGAAATATTAGCAGTATCAGCAGGTGTAGGCCACCAGGGGCCAGCTAGAAACCAAGAAGCGAGATGGAGTTAATCGTGCTCAGACTTTGGCTGTGGCTCTGCATTCCAGCCCACAGACGTGCCTGACTAAAAAAAAAAAAAAGCAGGCAAGAGAATCACTCTACAGAAAGCATGGCCAACAGGTCTGCCAGGCTCTAGTCCTCAATCAGGTTTTCTGCTGAATCTCTGTCTCCTGCATAAGGCTTCTCCAGGTCAGGAGACAAGCCTATGGTTGTGCATATATGAAACTACTAGAAAATAAAATTACAAGCCAATATCTATGACAAAAATAGATGCAAAAATCCCCACAAAAATACGAGCAAACTGATTTCTACAACACATTAAAAGATTCACCGTATCAAGTGGGACTTATCCCCATGGTGCAAGAATTGTTCAACATTTGCAAGTCAATAAATATGATATACCACATTAATAGGTTAAAAAATAAAAATTGTACAATTATCTCAATAGATGCAGAAAAAGCATTTGAAAACAAAATCAAAATTCATTAAGGTGACAACTCTCGAAAATATGTATGTAAGAAATGCATCTCAACACAGTAAAAGTCATATATGCAAGCTCACTGCTAACATACTCAGCAGTAAAAAAATTGAAAGCTTTTTCTTTAAAATCAAGAAAAAGACAAAGATTCCCACACTCTCACTACTTCTTTCCAAACTAATACTGGAAGGCCAAGTCAGATGAATTAGACAAGGGAGCGAAAGAAAAGAAATCCTAGTATGAAATGAAGATGTGAAAATATCTCCATTTGCTAATTCCATGATTTTGTATATAGAAAACTCTAAAGATTATGCACACACACACATACAGAGAGAGAGAGAGAGAGAGAGAAGACAGAACTGACAAGTTTAGTAAAGTTTTAGGATAAAAAAAATCAACATATAAAAATCAGAAGCATCTCTGTACACTAAGAACAAACTATCCATGTTAGGCTGATCTTGTTTTGCTATAAAGAAATACCTGAGACTGGGAAACATATGAAAGAAAAGGGGTTTAATTGGCTCACAGTTTTGCAGGGAGTACAAGCATGGTTCTTGCATCTGCTACCTTCTGGGGAGGACTCAGACAGATTTTACTCCTAATGGAAGATTAAGCAGGAGCAGGTATATCACATGGTGAAAGCAGGAGTAAAAACAAGAGACAGTGTTGCGGGGGAGGTGCCACATATTTTAAAATGACCAGATCTTGCAAGAACTCACTATTACAAAGATCCGCCAAGTCATGAGGGATCTGCCTCCATGACCCAAACCAGGACACACCTCCAGCATTGGGAATTATAATTCAACATGAGATTGATTAAGGCAGGGACAGATATTCAGACTATATCATTTTACCCCGGCCCCTGTCAAATCTTGTCCTTCTCACATTGCAAAATACAACTATGCCATTCCGACAGTTTCCCAAAGTCTTAACTCATTCCAGGATTAACTCAAATGTTTAAAGATATAGTTATGCAAATATCTCTAGCAAGTGGTTGCTCCACAGCCTGCTTGAATTCCTCTCCCAAGAAAAGCATTTTCTTTCTCTGCCACATGGCTTGGCTGGACATTTTCCAAACTTTTAAGCTCTACTTTCTTTTTTAATACAAGTTCTAACTTTAAGTTATTTTATTTTATTTTATTTTTTTGAGGTGGAGTCTCGCTCTGTCACTCAGGCTGGAGTACCATGGCACGATCTCTGCACCACAACCTCCACCTCCCAGGTTCAAGTGATTCTCCTGCCTCAGCCTCCTGAGTAGCTGGGATTACAGGCACGCACCACCACACCCTGCTAATTTTTGTTTTTTTTTTGTTTTTTTTTTTTTTAGTAGAGATGGGGTTTCACCATGTTGGCCAGGCTGGTCTTAAACTCCTGACCTCAAGCGATCCACATGCTTCAGCTCCCAAAGTGCTGGGATTACAGGCATGAGCCACCGCGCCTGGCCTAAGTCATTCTTTTGCTTCTGCATCTGAGTATAGGCTGTTAGAAACAGCTAGGCCACATCTTGAATGCTTTGCTGCTTGGAAATTTCTTCTGCCAGATACCCTAAATTATCACTTTGAAGCTCAACATTCCACAGAGCCCAAGAGCAAGAGCACAATGCAGCTAAGTTCTTTGCTAGGGCATATCACGGGTGACATTTACTCCAGTTCCAAATAAGTTTCTCATTTCCATCTGAGTATGTTAGCAGTGAGCTTGCATATATGACCTTTATTATGTTGAGATACATTTCTTACATACATATTTATGGCTCCCTTAACAGCACCAGAGGCCAAGGAGGGAAAAGTGGTTTCATGAGCCAGGCCCAGAGCCCTGATGCCCTGTACGGCCTCAGGGCAGTGCTCTCTACCTTCCAGCTGCTCTGGCTCTAGTTGTGGCTCAAAGGGCCCAGATACAACTTGGGCTGCCACTTGCATACATGCATAAGACCCTCTCATTTTAAAATACGTTATAAAGCAATTATAATAAAAGCAACATGGTATTGGCATAAAAACAAACATGGAGCAATGGAAAATGATAGAAAGCCCAGAAATGTACCCATATATTTATAAGAAATTTCTTTGCTGCAAAGGTACCAAGTAGACACAATAGGAAAAGGACAGACCCTTCAATAAATGTAGGGAAGTCCAAATTAAATCACAATTAGATATCACCTCAGACATGTTAGAAAGGCTATGATCAAAAAGATGCAAGATAAATGTTGATAGAACGTGGAGAAAAAAACTGGATACAGAAGCAAAAGAGTGAAGTTAGACCCTTGTTTCACAGCAAATATAAACATCAACTCAAAATCAATTAAAGACAAACGTGCAAGATCTGAAACTCTAAAACTACTAGAAGAAAACACAGGGTAAAAGCATTGGTCTAGGCATAATTTTTTGGATATAACCCTGAAGGCACAGATGGCAATGGCAAAAATAGACAAATGAGGTTGCATCAAACCTAAAAGCTTCTGCACAACAAGGAGAAAACATAATGCAGAATTTGCAAGCCATATAGGTCTGATAAAGGGTTAACATTAATATATAAGGAACTTAAAAGCAAAAAAAAAATAACAACCCAATTATAAAATAGGCAAAGGACCTAAACAGATATTTCTCAAAATAAGACATTCAAATGGCAATTAGGTTTATTAAAAGAAAATGTTCACCATCACTAATCATTAGGGAAGTGCAAATTAAAATCAAAATGAGATACCACCTTACACATGTTAGAACTGCTATGATTAGAAAGATGCAAGATACTTGTTGAAAGAACGTAGAGAAAAGGAAACCCTTGTATACTGTTGCTGGGACTGCAAATCAATATAGGAATTATGGTTAAGGTATGAAGAATCCCCCTAAAAAACTTGAAATGGAAATATTATATGATCCAGCAATCCCATTTCCGGATATATATCCAAATAAAATGAAATCCAAATGAAATGAAATGTATGTCATAGAGTGTCTGCATTTCCATGTTTATTACAGCATTATTCACAATAGCAAGGCATGGAATCAATCAAAGTGTCCATCAACAAATGAATGATTAAAGAAAAGGTAGTATGTATACACAATAGAATACTATTCAACCTATTAAAAAATCTGTTATTTGAAATAACAGGTAAACTTGGAGGACATTATCTAAGTAAAATAAGCCAACCGCAGAAATACCACACAATCTGACTTACATGTGAAATTTAAAAACGTCAAACTGACAGAAGTAAAGAGTAGAATGGTGGTTACCAGAAGCTGAGATGAGTTGGGGAGATGGGGAAATGTTGGTCAAAGGGTACAAATTTTCAGTTAGATAGCAGGAATAAATTTTTGAGTTCTACTACACAGCAGGTGACCATATGTAATGATAATTTGTTGTATATTTCAAAATTTTTTAGAGTAAATTTCAAAAATTTTACCACAAAAATGATGAGTAGATGAAATGATAGATATGTTAGCTTGATTTCATCATCTCACATTGTGTACATACATCAAAACATCACATTCTATACCTTAAACATTTAAAATTGTTTTATATGTAAAATTCTTATTAATTTTTAAACAGAAATAAACACAGTAAAGTCAAATAATTTGATTAAGTTTGAACATCTGTTAAATTTAAAAAATTATTTATTTAAAAAGTGGGTGAATTTAAATTAAATGTGACAGATTAGGCAATTTTTTCTCAAACTAATCCCTAGACATCTGGATATTTATCAAATGTGTTTGAACTAAATGCTGAAGGTTATATGTGGGAAAAGCTTATAAACTGTAGCCTCCTCCTTTTTGGATCAGAACTCCCCTTCTTGTTTGTTTTCTATATTGTATTTCTTTTTAATATTTCCTAAAAATAAATATTTGATGATATCCAAAGCTTGAAGTCTACTTTAATCTCTACAGAATAACCTCTCTGTTGTCACAGGTTTCTGAAATTTTTCCCCAATCTGACACTCTTCTCAATAAACAATAAACTTTGATTAGTTTTGTAATCCTTCTTTGAATATTTAATTAGTGATCATGATGGGACCTCAAATACATGTCTGTGTATGCTTGTTTGCATGCCTGTTTGTTTATACTATAATATCTCTCACTTTTTTGTCATATGAAAATTCTTCAATAGCGTATTAATAGTTTATCTTTCCACATGCTGCACACAGCCTTTAGTAACAAATAGACCAAATTTAACTCAATTTATTCCATTCAAGTCTGACTATGTGATACAAATTGGCACTGGATTCAGGACAAATAAAATGTATGACAACACAAATTTTCTAACTTGGGAAATCTTAAAATAGCAAGACATATTAAATGACTTATAAAAACAAATGTATAGTTTTTCTATTTCTAGTCAATGCTATGTAATTAATATACTTCTTAGTTTTTTAAGTAAAATTGATTATCAAAAAATCTATAGCAAGAGAGGATTCTTGGAAGATGGTGGAGTAGAAAGTATCAGACATATGTCTTCCCACCTAGATAGTTGCAGTTTGGATAACATAGATGAAATGAAAAAAAAGCCATAGGAAAACAAAACCTTAAAAGACTAAATTACAAATACTTGGAAAACCTGAATAGAACTATAAGTAGTGAGGAGATTGAATCAGTGATCAAAGTGTTCCAAGAAAGAAAAGCCCTGAACCTGATGTGTTCATTGGTGAATTCTGCCAAACATTAAAAGAAAAACTAACACTAATCCTTCTCAAACTTTTCCCAATACTTAAAGGTGAGGGAATGCTTAGTAATTTATTCAATGAGGCCACCATTATCTTACCAAAGCTACACAAAGATACAACTGGAAAATAATATGACAGATCAATGTTTCTTGTGAATATTCAAGAAAAATCCACAACAAAATCCTAGCAAACTAAATTCAGCAGCATATTAAAAGGATTATATAAGATGGCCATATAGATTTGTTATTGGAATGAAAGGATGGTTGAACACATGAAAATTGATCAATGTAACAAGTCACATTAACAGAAAATATAAAAAAAGATCATCTCAATTTTTGCAGAAATTGGATTTGACAACATTCAACTCCCTTTCATAAACACTCAACTAACTATAAACAGACATAGAATACTTAAATATAATAAAATCTTATATATGAAAAACCTACAGTGAAAATTATATCAATCGTGAAAAGCTAACAATGTTTTTGCTAAGATCAAAAACCAGGCAAGGATGCTCCCTTTTGCCACTTATCTTTAACATGGTACAGGAAATTCTAGCAAGAAAAATTAGGCAGAAAGAGAAATAACAGGCAACAAAACTGAGAAGAAGAAGTAAATGTATCTCTACTCACACATGATATCATACCATATTTAGAAAATTCTAAAGCTTTGAGAAAAAAATCTGTTAGAACTAAAAGTGATTTTAGCAAAGTAGCAGGAACCTAACTCAACACACAAAAAGTCAGTTGCATTCTATTAAGTAACAATGCATAATCTAAAAAGAAAATTACCAAAGCAATTTCACTTATAATAGCATTAAAAAGAATAAAAAACTTATGAATTAACTTAAGCAAGAATTAACTGGCATGAATACAAATACTTGTGTAGTGGAAACAAACATTACTGAAAGAAATTTAAATAGATATTAAGAAATTAAGTTATATACACTCTTAAAAAAACTTAACATTTTTAGGATGTCAATAGCACCCAAACAATCTACAAATTCAATGCAATTCCTTTCAATATCTTAGTATTATTTTTTCAGAAATAGAATAACCATTCCTATAACTTATGTGGATTTTCAAGAAACCCTGAATGGCAAAAAACAATCTTCAAAACCAGAGTTGGAGGAGTTACACTTCCTGAGTACAAATTTTGCTACAAAACTCTGCTATCCAAACAGGGTGGCACTGGAATAAAAACAAACATATAAAACAATTTAATAAAATAGAAAGAACAAAGAAAAAGAAAACTCTTGCATATGGTCAAATGATTTTGATAAAGATGCCAACACCATTTAATGCCAAAAAAACAGTCTATTCAACAAAAGGTGGTGAGAAAACTGGATGTTCACACACCAAAGAATGAAGTTGAGCCCTTACCTAACACTATATACAAAAATAAACTCAAGATGAATCAAATACATAAATATAACAGATAAAAGTATAAACCTTTTTGAAGAAAACTGGACAAAATCTTCAGTATATTGGATTTTGCAATGATATTTGTGACTTACTTGTGAAGTAAGGATATGACACCAAAAGGCACAGAAAGCAAGAGTTGACAAATTTGACTTAATCTTTTTTAAGGAGTATCAAAAGGCACCATATACAGAGTAAGAAGGCACCCCACACAATGAGGGAAAATATTTCCAAATCACATAACTGATAAGAACTTAATGTCTAGAAATATGGAGAACTACTAAAACTCAACAATGAAAACAACCAACCTGATTCAAAAATGGGCAAAGCCTAGGCATGATGACTCTTTTTTGTAATTCCAACACTTTAGGAGGCTGACATGGGAGAATCACTTGAGGCCAAGTGTTTGAGACCAGCCTGGAAAGATAGCAAGACTCCCATCTCCACTAAAATAAAAAAATTATCCAGGCATGGTAGTGTGCTCCCATACTCCTAGCTACTTGAGAGGCTGAGGTGGGAGGATTGCTGAAACCCAGGAAGCTGAGGCTACAGTGAGTTAGGATAGCACAACTATACTCCAGCCTCGGTGACAGGGAGACCCTGTCTCAAAAAAAAAAAAAAAAAAAGACTGAAAACTGAAATACCCATTTCTTTAAAAGAAACAAGCAAATGGCCAAAAGCACATGAAAAGATGCTCTACATCACTAATAATTAGGAAAAGTATATCAAATCCACAGTGAGATACCACTTCACACCCACTAGCATACCTATTTAAAAAATCAGAAAATAACAAGTGGCTTTTTACACATATATATCCTGCTTCATAAAAATGAAGCTGAATATTTTAGATATCAGATTTGTATTTGTTTAGACAATATAATAGTAGGCTGTTCTTTGAAACACAATTATAACTCTACCATCTTAACAATTCCTCACAGAGTCAGTTCAAGAAGATTGCCAAATTTCATTGACTTTGCTCCAAAACGACTGCACTAAAATACAGAGGATACTGTTTATACAGATTCAAAATAAGTAATAATATATAAAATTTATTCACATCCCCAAATTTCCAAGTAACTATTAAACCTATAATTTTTTAAACAAGGTATTACATTTTACCTGAGTTAAAATTATTTTCAAATTTTAATTTTTAATTTCTATCTGTTTGATTTTAGAATAAAATTCAGAGGCTCTTCCAAGACAATATCTTCCATTTTTTTTACTTCTTTCTAGGCAAATTGATCAGTGGTGTTTTGAGGATTGGCTGTGCGCCCAGTTTCCACAAATGCCAAAGACTCTGTGCACCAAGTTAATTAAAATTGACTGCTTGTTTTAGGCAGAAGAAACAGACTGAATGCTGGATAGTTACAAAGAGTGATTCAACAATTTAAGCAAACAGGATAACCTGCCTTCAAGCTAAAGACTAAAAATACTATGTTGTCTTTGCTCAAATAAAAAGCTTTTTAAAATGTTGTTTTTAATTGAAAAATGTGAAATATATACCTTAGTCAAATTGAAAATACTGTATGACTCATAAAAAACAAAAAATATGCATACCATCACTTTCACAAAATCTATAAATTAGACATTTTGACGGCCGATGTTTTAAAAAAGTATTAGCTTAGGTTACCAATATATGCTAAATTTCTTTACTACTTTCTATATCAAAAGGCATATTTTCTAAAATTAGGTTCATACATGTTACCAATTAACATCTAATTCTAAAGGAGGAGACAAAATTTGGAAGCTTAGGAAAACCCAAGCAAACTTATTTTTAATACAGTGAATTGGTATTTAAATACTGAACTGACTTTTATTTTTATTCTTTTTTTATTGTTATACTTTAGGTTTTAGGGTACATGTGCACAATGTGAACTGACTTTTAAATAACACTCTAAATGCTTGTGGAAATTCTACAGATTCTTTTGCACTAAAGACAGTTACCAACTTACATACTTAATGTATGATGCTAACATAGCTTAATGAGCTGAGGCTTGACTCCGTAACCACAGTTTGGTCATTTTGAGGCAAGAAATGGAAGACTGCTAACATGTACTGAGAGGTTACTAATCTGCAAGGACACTACCAGTTATAGTATATGTAATGCATATTATTGCTTTTAATTTCCTCTACAACATTATGAAATGAATATTCGTGTGCATATTTTACAGATAATAAAACAGAAGCAGAAATGGAAAGTAACTTTATCAACGCCAGAAAACCATTAGGATTAATTTGTATGACTTAATGTTAATTATTTATTTTTAGTTTGAATGAGTCTCTGAATTCATTCTTTTCAGATTGTTTAACTGTTAGTTACGTAGAATGAATTCTTAATTGGTTTACCCTAAAGATCCAGTGAGATTTACTGTCAAGAACCAATGAGCTACCTGAAGCCAAATGCTTCCTAATTGCCAATTTCTTTATTCACTTCTTCAGAATATAAATATGTTTGAATGCTTTTTGATGCAAAGCATTACGTTAGGTTAAGAATACACCTCATTGGATAATGCTGATAATAATAATATTAGTAATTATGATAATATTAATGTGCATAAGGCAAAATCTTTAGAAAAACCCTTGTAGTCAAACAAATTCCATTTTCTTTAGCTTACTGCAGAAAGAACTTAATCTAAGGAAATGTAGATTTTTCAGAAAAAGGAAGTTTACATCAATGGCTATAGGATTTGAGATTGTCTTGGATGGTTAAAGAAGAAATTAAGAAATTGGAGGCCTGGGCTGGGCGTGGTGGCTCATGCCTGTAATCCCAGCACTTTGGGAGGCTGAGGTGGATGGATCACGAGGTCAGGATATCGAGACCATCCTGGCTAACATGGTGAAACCCCGTCTCTATTAAAAATACAAAAAATTAGCTGGGCATGGTGGCAGGCGCCTTTAGTCCCAGCTACTCTAGAGGCTGAGGCAGGAGAATGGCGTGAACCCGGGAGGCGGAGCTTGCAGTGAGCCAAGATCGCGCCACTGCAGTCCAGCCTGGGCAGCGACACAGCGAGATTCTGTCTCAAAAAAAAAAAAAAAAAAAAAAGAAAGAAAGAAAAAGAAAAAAATTAGAGGCCTGGATTGAATCTCTTTATTTTTTATTATTATCATTTTCTTTTGAGATGGAGTCTCGCTCTGTCGCCCAGGCTAGAGTGCAGTGGTGCCATCTCGGCTCACTGCAAGCTCTGCCTCCCGGGTTCACGCCATTCTCCTACCTCAGCCTCCTGAGTAGCTGGGACTACAGGCGCCGCCACCACGCCCAGCTAATTTTTTTTTTTTTTGTATTTTTAGTAGAGACGGGGTTTCACCGTGTTAGCCAGAATGGTCTCGATCTCCTGACCTCGTGATCCGCCCGCCCTGGCCTCCCAAAGTGCTGGGATTACAGGCGTGAGCCATGGCGCCCAGCCTGGATTGAATCTCTTAAGAAGTGGGGTCATTATGGATATATGGTAGCTTACCAACCATTTAATTGGTGGAAGAACTAAACAGGGACTAGAGTTATAGTACTAGTAAAAAATAATCAAAAAATAAAAAAGCAGAAATTGGCCATTTTTGTCTCAAAAGAACTTGTTATTTTTATAGTTATGGAGAACCTTGTCACTGTCTTGTTTCTTTCAGCATAGTAGCATGGCCTTGTCTATGTCTTGACGTAAAAATGGCTTATGTTCTCCGGTTATCGGCTGAAATGTTCTCAATAATGACTAAGGCTGTTTTTTTTTTTTTTTTTCAGCCATTCACTGTATGCCTAGCATAATTCTGAGCTTTTTACCTGTGTTAATTAATTTTAATATTCATAAAATACATAAGATAAACACCATTATATTAGTTTAAAAATAGAGATGGTGAGATGCAATTATTATATTATTTCAAAAATAGAGAAGGTGAGACAGAGAAAGGATAAGCAACTTGACCAAGGTCACATACCTGGTAAGTAGCAAAGCTAGACATAAATACTAAATATTAATTTCCTTTTTTTCTCTGTATCATACAGTCACTGTCCATTTATGTCATTATTTCTCCTAACATGCTATTGCTTTACTCATCAACATATCTCCAGTATAATTATTTATAACTCATAATTTACATGGAACTAAATTAAAACTGAATTCTGATCATATCATTTTCTCTTTTTAAAGTATTTTGTTAGTTCCCATTGGTATAGAATAAAGTCTAAATTTTTGAAATTATATTCAATTTTTGTGTTATATAGTCTCACACTTTTCTACATTCCTAACATAACTTTCTGCCCCTTTCATGCACCAACAAATACTTTGTTATAATAGATTTTTGCCAATGGTCTTCCACCTTCCTGTAGGTGCTATTCTCATTAATATCTCAATTGCTTTTAACAGCTATTTTCTACTGTGTTAAATACTTTTGTCCATGTCTATCTTAGAAACCTAATTCAATTTTCAAGCTCAATTATCACTCTCTCTGCAATGTCATCCTCGGTACTCTTAAGCAATTTGTCATTTATTACCATGATTCCTCTTTATCACGATTGTAATTTAATTTGTAACTGGCAGTATTAGTCAAATGATAGCTACATAGTTAGTGCTCAACTAACATTATGAAATCAATGAATAAAGAAAAAATTAAGTAATATAGTTTGAGGAGGATAATGGATTGCATCTATACCTATCATAGGCAAAAGACTTTCTGAAACTTTTAAATCTCAGTTCATGAGCAAATAAGATTGGTGTGATGAACATTTATCTTAGTATTTCCTTGCTCCAATGAAGATTGCCCTCAATATTATGTTATTAGGTAGAAATATTTTGTCCAAATACTGGAATGAGTGGGCGTATCTCACAAAATTGAAAAGATGGAAAGAAACTTAAATATCTTCAAACCTAAAGCCCTTATTCTAATATTAAAATAAAAATATTCTAAGTCATTATTACTTGAGATAAATTTGAGTTACTAATACATGTCGGAGGAATTAAAAGAAGTTTACGTATTTCCACATCATTCCCCCAACATTGCCCTTCTCCTAGATTCAACAATATCCAGCGAAAAGGCAGCCGAAGGAGCTCACATGCTCCCAATGGTAAAACCCACACATCATCCCCATCTCCATCCCTCATCCCCATCACTAGGGCTAGAATATAACCTTGTCACCAGGGCAAATTGGTTAGGAGACCAACTGTGACAGGAAGCTATAATAAAAAATATTAATAATCTTTTATTAATAGACCTCTGGGACTAATTATATCATGCCTTATATATCTTTATGTCATTAACAAAATCTAGGCCTCTTTTGTACTCCCTATCTAATGTAACTTTTATCCTTTTTAGCCTCTGCATGCCAATTTTCTGCCTATTTTTATACCCATTGCAGATTCCATGAATCCTTTTTACGATGGCCTCTAAAGCTCACACACTACCATCAGCAATACCAGCTAAGTCCTCAACCACTTTTCAGAATATTCCCTTGACTTTTTCATTTTTATTGAAATTTTGACTATCCTTTGATGACATTGCATCTCTTGCTACCTTCTCTTTGGTGACTCTTTCACCTCTTGTATCGTAACTACCTTGAATTACATGCCCTCGTATTTTATCATCTTCTAGTTCTACTTGTTTCAGTCACCTGTACATCTTTATGGGACATATTTAAGATAACTGCTTTAATAGCCTTGTCTGCTAGTTCAATATTTTTCTCCCGATGGGGTTATGCTTTCCTATTTTTACATACATGATAATTCTTGATTGGATGCAGGCCATGATGAGTTTTACATTTTAGGTTCTGGTTTCTATACTGGCATATGATTAAATTACAAGAAATTTGATTTATTTTGAGACTTTCTGTTAAGATTTGTTATGGTGAGTCCAGAGCACTCTAATGACTGTCTAGAGAAAATTTAAACCACTAGTAAGGTGATATTCTTCTTCAGATTTTCTCCCATGCCCCATTATCACAATATCTCCCCTTCTGGCTCATGAAAACACAAATTATTCCTAGATTTCTGTGAGTTACTGAAACTGTTTTCCCTACTATTTACAGCTGACATCTTATTCTTTCTCTAGCTTGTGTCATGTCGTCTTAAGCATGTGGCTATCAGTACTGAATCAAATAATTAAAAATTTCCTAATATCTGCAGAGCTTGCTGTAATTATGCTTACTTTCACTATGCTAGGGTCTTGAAAATGATCTCTAGGTAGCAAACTACTACACTTCTGAAATTCATTTGTTTTCATTCTCTGAGGAATTACAGTCCTGTGCTGTATGTTATCCAATTTTGAAAGTCTTCATTTTATACATGCGTTTTGTCCAAGTTTTTAGTTGTGTATCTACTCCCTCTTACTCTGTCTTGCCCAGTAGTTTCTATACATGTGTTGGTTTTTAATTTTCAGATTTTTGAGGTTCTCAGATTTTCTTTTTGTCATGAACTGTTAATTTGTATTATTTCTAGATAACATGAGCTTTACATTACAGATTTTTTAATAATGTTTTTAAGGCCTAGTGTATAGTCAGCTTTATAAGCTATTCCATCTTAGTTTACGATGCATATGTATTCTGTAAATGCTAGGGCCAATGTTAGCAAACGTTTTGTCAATTTTATGCAGTTATTTGTATTTCTTTTCTAATTTTCAATAATTTGGAAAAAATCTTTATTCTTTTTTCTGTCACTTATACATTTTATATTTTCTCAGCAAGGCAACTTTACTTCTGCAGAAGGGTGCTGCCTGTGTCGGAGGCCATTGCAAGAGCACACTGAGCAGGGTAGGGCAGGGGTTTTTATCCCTAAAGGAGTTCCTGTTCTTGTGTCCTTTCCCCATTGGCTGGAGTTGGACGGTGCAATCTAAGCTGACCCAATTGACTACTACTTTGAATTGAATATGGTTAACTAGGTGGGAAGGGAGGGACTGTCCATTATCAGTTAGGCAGGAAGGCATGTCTGGGTGTGGGAAAGGCAGGAGGAGTTGTTTACAGAACAAGAAAGAGTGAGGAAGTTTGAATTGAATATGGTTAACTAGGTGGGAAGGGAGGGACTGTCCATTACCAGTTAGGCAGGAAGGCATGTCTGGGTGTGGGAAAGGCGGGAGAGGTTGTTTACAGAACAAGAAAGAATGAGGAAGTTTGAAAAGGAACTTACTGTTCCTGACAATTTTCCCCCTCTTGCTTTTATAGTTTTTCCTCTTCAAATTTTTCTAATATTTGTTAGAAATGTTAGATATGTTAGGCTTTGTTGTTGCTCTTGGTGATCTAGGAGTAGGAGTTTATCCGAATAGGGTGGGGAAAATTGAGTGAGGTTTTGGTAAGAGCTGTTTCTATAAGCCTTTGCACCAACCCATGAATACAACCTACAAGAATGAGTACACCTGTAACAATTGCAAGAGAAGTAAACACTGAAGTCATGAGTAAAAAAATTGTATATCCTCATATAAAGTAAAATATTTCTTATTATTTCATCAGTTGTTCTGATACATTATAAAGCTGTCAACTAAAGCATTAATTGTAAAATATTTTGAATAAAATACTAATTTTAAAATCCGAATTTAAAATTGCTAATTTGTTCCATTTACATTTAACACAGTTCTTGACAAAGACATATTTCTAAGATGTTATTTGCTGCTTTCCATTTAAGCTGCTTGTTTCTCTTTTTCCTCTTTTCTTGTCATCTTTTAAATTATTTCTTCCTTTTTTCTCTGTGTAGTTCAGAATTTATATAATTTGCTGTATCTTCTCTCACCAATCATATGTTTACATGTATGCTGACAAAGTAAAAAGTTAATGAAAATACTCCTACCTACAAAACAATGCAAAAATTTTGAATCATTTTAATGTCAACTAATATTTTCATTAATATTTAGTGCCAGTTCAATATTCTTGTCCATTTTTCAATTTTCACATTTTAACAATTCTATTAATGTATTATGAATTCAATGTTCATTTCAGTAGAGCATATTTATCAATTTCTTTGTTGTCATTTCTTCCTGCAAATCACTAAATTTTTCTGGGATTATATTTTTCCTTTTCCAGTAGGTTTAGAAATTTCTTTGGTGAGGATTTATGTATGGAAAATGCATTTGCCTGAAACGCTTTCATTTTGCTTTGGTGCTAAAAAGTCAGCCTTTCTAATTAAAGTACTCTTGTGAAAGGTATTTTTTCCTAATATTTTGAAAAGTAACATTCTACTTTTTTCAGGCATCTCTTTTGCCATTGGTAAGTCTGGTGTCAGGCTATTATTGGTGCTTACCTAATCAGACTATCACTTCTGTCCTACTTATATTAAAATTTTTCCTTTGTATTAGGTGTTAGTTTAATTGCAACAAGTCTAGGGATGTGTGTGTAGGTTCTCTTAATTTGGTTCATAATTTAATATCTAAATTTTATTGATTTTTTTTAATTCCAGGAAGTTCTCTTTATATGTTAACTTATTTCTTTACTCTTTCTTCTACTTTATCCTTCTGAAGTGCTATTTAGATGAGTCTAGAACCTTTTTCATGTTCCTTCAGTTGTCATTTATAATATTTTTGTTTACTTTTTGTCTTCTAAATAATTTCATCAGATCTATTAAACAGTTTACTCCTCCAGCTACCTCTATTGTATTGCTTCTGTATTGAGTTTTACTTTAAATATATTTTTTATATTTAGAAGTTCTAATTTGCTCTTTTCAAAGTTGCCTAATATTTTATAGTATAGGCTTTCATTACTTAGGTTTTGATTATATGTACTAATCATTTTATTATATTATACATATGATAATTCTATTATCTGAGATCTATATACATCTAAACCATGCTGATAGATTTTTATTTCTCTCAAATATCTCTCATAATTGCTTTTTTCTTGTGTGCTTTATATTAAATTATTAACTTGTGGTTCATAGGGTTTATCTATTAGAATTTTGAAATGCCTGATTTTAGATTGTATTTTTAAAAAACTGAATTCCTTCTACTCATGAATAACTCTGTATTCAGGAAAAGCCAATTTATTTTGCTAACTTTTGTTTTGAGGGGCTTTATTTTCTTGCCTTTACAGATAGTGTAAATCCAAATGAAAATATCTTAAGAGAGCCAGGCTTTACTCATGAATTCTCATATGAATTTTTGGGAAAATGCTATCTTCCTTTGTATTCAGATTTTATGTTTTATTTTTATAGAAGCTGTGGCTCTTTAGGAGTCATATCTTTATATAGGAGTCCTAGTTCTAACTTATAATTTATGTAGATCCAAACCTTAGTTTTCAAAAAAAGTGAGACCAAATTGTTACTGCCAACCCATGAACAAAAATAATGTCGAAACAGAAAACTTCAGTGCTAGCTAAGCTCAATCTATGTTTGTCCCAGAGGCATTTACAGATCTTCATAACCTAGGAACCTGGGATTTAATAACTTTTGGGAACACTTAAGTAGGTCTGAACCTCAAATCCTTCTTCCAACGCAGACTTCAATTTATTTCGTTGGTGGTCTGCTGTTATTTTGAGTGTTGTGTGGGGTCCAAGGTAAAAGAGGGTTTCCAGCGCCACTCTAGGCTTCCAGCTGTCCCCAATCACCTGTGAGAAAGAGATAGTCTCCTCATGCTTTTGCAGTTCCCTAGTGGTGAACTGATGTTCCCTGTTACTCCGTGGTAGAAGCATGGTGGGGGGGAACAGGATTTCTCAGTTCTATTCCGGCTTCAGTCTTCAGCAGGTCCTGTGTGCCTGAGCCTTTCAAATCTTTTCTTACATCTCTGAGCTTTTGGGAAGGACATTGTTTTCTGCTACTACCCAGATGGAACGTACCTTTCATCTTCAGGACCCTGGGCCCAAGGGATATTCTGATGATCTTCCATGTAATCCAAAAAGTAGATGATTTTTGCTTCTTTGTCTCCCTTAGAAATGGTGGATTTTGCCTAGGATTTCAGGCAATAATGTTTCCCACCCTTTTCCTAGTGGTGGAATGTTTTGATTCTACCTTCCCCTGGGAATGAATCTTCACCTAGTCCTAAGCAGTAGAAGATTTTCTATTTCTCCATCAGTTTAGAGCTTTTTATTTGTATGAAACAAGAGTCCAGGAAAGTGGGCCAGGATTTTTCTCATTGACAGCTAATCCCTACTTGCATGTCGACTCCACTGTTAGGGCTTCTCTTTGGTCTCTTGCTCTGCCTTCAATCTTGTTCAGCATTACCTGGTACTAGTCTGTGGAAATCAGCTTGAAAGTGAATGCTGTTCAACAGGAATAAAGTTTCCGTTATAGAAGATGAACAAGTTCTAGAGATCTGCTGTGCAACATTGTGTCTATAGCTAACAATACTGTGTTGTGCATTTAAATTTTATTAAGAGGGCAGGACTCATATTAAGTGTTCTTACCACAATTAAAAATATTTCTCTTTAAAGAGAAAAGAACAGAAAGTGGTTGCAGACTCAATCTGGGTCACCAATTATTCTATACCATCTGGGTCTCCTAATTATTCTAACCATGACTACTCACACTTAGCCCATAAGAATTTGTTAAAATTCAAGTTCCTTTTCCTTTCACTCTTATAAGATGGTCACTTCTTTCTCCTGGCTTTGCAAAAGATGAAATGGTTTGTGTATTGTGTCTCTCATTGTAGAGATGGGCCACTGGAATTCACTTCTTTTGTTTGCTTGCCAACTACGCTCTCTAAGGGGATGCAGAAAAATTATGACTTCATAGATTATTTAGCATGTTCTTATTTTTAAATGGAAATTGGAGCTATACTAAAGTAATTTAGAATTAAATAGTTAATATATCAAATTACAGTTATATGGTATACAACTTATTTTGATCATACATATTTCTTTCATTAAGATTTTATAGTTTTTCATTTGTTTTAAATAATTCTTAGAAATGTATTTCTAAGAATTTTATGGTATGTAGATACTGAAAAGGAAAATTTTCTGATATCAATTTCTAGGTCATAGGTAATAATGTGTTTTAAATCTAAAACTTTGTATCAATTATTTATTAATTTGAAGTCTTTTAGCTTTTACTATTATTACCTTTTGTTACCTTTAAGTTATTTAATTGCATCATTTGAAGTAAGTTGTTGAATAAAGAGATTGCTTTATCTTTTCCTTTTTAATGTTTACACCAATTATTTCATTTTCTTATCTTTTTATCATACTCACTAAAATACAACTCCCAAACTTGTTAAAAATAAAAGTCATAGACAATTTCTTTATTTAGTATGCTTTAAGAACTCTCCATATAAACATCTTCTTAAGTATACGTGCAGTTGTTCATGTCATCACTAGCATTTCAGTGACTGCTTAGAACAGGTGCTCTATATATTTTTGTAGGTGTTTTCTTCAGTGAAACTCCCCTCAGACACAATCATTTCCTGCCGCTTGGCTGCTAGGAAAGCACCTTTCCTGCTAAGCTCTGCCAGTCTCTCGCTGGCTTTTTCTTCATTTTCTACAGAGTTGTGAGAAGTGTCAGTTCTCAGAGATCAGATGATGTAATTGTCTCTTGAAGTCCCTATTTTTATCTAGTAAAAACTCCAGTCAACCCGAGTTTTCATTCACATCTATGAATCTATCCCTTGGAAGAAAATGGTGGAATTTCAGAGATATGTATCTTTGTAACTGTAGGACATGGTGTCTCCAAGTCTAACTTTCAAAGTACACAGGAGCAAACGTGTCTTTGAGGCTGAAAGACCCCATGGCTGTCAAGATTAATGACAGTTGTCCTGAAAGTTTCATTACATATCATGCGTTGCCACTGTTACCTCCCCGACTTCCACTACTACTAGTGTAATTTACACAGCCGGAAATTAGGAAATGATCGAGGAGCACAAATATGACTGTGCACATGAGCGCACAAAGCATGTCACCATCACAAAAATAAGATACTCTCTTTCTGATGCATTCCTTTAAAAGATAGAAGATAATTTGAAAAAGTTGGTGCCCCTAAGGTGCCTGGCATAAAGGGTGTGATCTCTGTACAGTAGGATTACCTTGGTCAGACACTTAGGCAGCCTAAAGCAGCTGAGGCTCTGACAAAGTCACTCATCTCTGACGCTCGTGACACCTCTGTCATGGAAGTTGGAGGCACAGGGGTAACTTTGCTGAAGGCTGATGGATTCACTCCATCTAGCTTGTTAACTTGCCCAACTCATGGCCACTGATGCGTATCTGAGGTAAAACCTCCAGGATGCTAACAGTATAATAAATATTCGTTCAATGAATGAATTCCTAGTGCTACAAGGTAAAATAGTGCCTTTCTAACTGCTGTATATTCTCAAACAACAATGTTAGTGTGTGGACTCCACATTTTATCAGCCTTTAGATTTATTTTTATAGCCAGTTCTCTATAGTGCAAACTGCTACCAGGAAAACTGGGTCAAAAGTTATCTATCCTCCAGGTAAGTAGACTTTGGAAACAATCTGGCTTCTGTCAGTGCCAATATAATTAAACCAAGGGATTATGGAGAACAGATCAGTGGTTGCCAGGGCTTAGAAATAGTGGGAGGGGGTGTTGTATGGAAGGTTGAGGTGGTTTTTATAAAAGGGCCACATAAGGAACTTCTGTGGTCACAGAGATATTCAGTATCTTAACTGTGATGTCGAATGACAGATGAGATGAAATCGTATACAACCAACACACACACAGGAGTAAAACTGGAGAACTTTGAATAAGATTTGTTGATTGTATTAATTTCAATATCTTGGTTGTGATATTGCTACCACTGGTGGAAACTAGGTTAAGTGCACACTATTTCTTAAGACTACACATAAATTTATATACTTCTTAATAACAATGTTAATTAAACATTAATACCCAAAGGAAGGAGACTCATGCCCTACCACCTGTCTTTTAATGCCCTCCCATACCTCTAGGTAGATTCTTGGATGCAAATATATAAAGCACATTGCCAACTCTGTTGGCAATATCCAAACTATAAAGGATAAAGGGTACTTTGGAGATAGGGTATATAACTATAACTACTAAATCAGAACCCAGGTCTTGGCACAGATGAAATATCCTATTTCATGTATTGGAGAAAACTATACTACACAATATCTCCAGAGAATTTAAGGACAATTTAAAGAAAGAAAGCATAAGAATAAAATGGAAAAATTATAAATGATGGGAAAAATCATATTGCTTTGTTTTTATATTACCTGTATAATTTTAATCATTGTATGACTTTGAGAGTTACTTAATCTTTTTGATAATTTGTTGTCAAAAGAAAAATAGTATCTTCTTTCACAGGTTTGTTGTGGATGTTAAATAAAATGCTGCATGAGAAAGCACCTTGCACAATCTCTGATACATAGCAAGAACCTAATATATTTTGGTTGGATTAGAATTGTATCAACTGACAGGAAAAGAAACAAACAAATATAAGTCATTGGAAAGAAAAAGAGGAAGGAAATTTTTTTTATTATTATACTTTAAGTTCTAGGGTACATGTGCACAACGTGCAGGTTTGTTACATATGTATACATGTGCCATGTTGGTGTGCTGCACCCATTAACTCGTCATTTACATTAGGTGTATCTCCTAATGCTATCCTGCCCCCCACCCCCACCCCACGACAGGCCCCAGTGTATGATGTTCACCAGTCTGTGTCCAAGTGTTCTCATTGTTCAATTCCCACCTATGAGCGAGAACATGCGGTATTTGGTTTTCGGTCCTTGCAGTAGTTTGCTCAGAATGATGGTGTCCAGCTTCATCCATGTCCCTACAAAGGACAACTTATCCTTTTTTATGGCTGCATAGTATTCCATGGTATATATGTGCCATATTTTCTTAATCCAGTCTATCATTGATGGACATTTGGGTTGGTTCCAAGTCTTCGCTATTGTGAATAGTGCCGCAATAAACATACGTGTGCATGTGTCTTTATAGCAGCATGATTTATAATCCTTTGGGTATATACCCAGTAATGGGATGGCTAGGTCAAATGGTATTTCTAGTTCTAGATCCTTGAGGAATAGCCACACTGTCTTCCACAATGGTTGAACTAGTTTACAGTCCCACCAACAGTGTAAAAGTGTTCCTATTTCTCTACATCCTCTCCAGCACCTGTTGTTTCTTGACTTTTTAATGATCACCATTCTAATTGGTGTGAGATAGCATCTTATTGTGGTTTTGATTTGCATTTCTCTGATGGTCAGTGATGATGAGCATTTTTTCATGTGTCAGCTGCATAAATGTCTTCTTTTGAGAAGTGTCTGTTCATATCCTTTGCCCACTTTTTGACGGGGTTGTCTGATTTTCTTTTTGTAAATTTAACTTCTTTGTAGATTCTGGATATTAGCCTTTTGTCAGATGGGTAGATTGTAAAAATTGTCTCCCATTCTGTAGGTTGTCTGTTAACTCTGATGGTAGTTTCTTTTGCTGTGCAGAAGCTCTTTAGTTTAATTAGATCCCATTCATCAATTTTGGCTTTTGTTGCCATTGCTTTTAGTGTTTTAGTCATGAAGTCCTTGCCCATGCCTGTGTCTTGAATGGTATTGCGTAGGTTTTCTTCTAGGGTTTTTATGGTTTTAGATCTAACATTTAAGTCTTTAAATAATGGAAATTAGCATCTTACTGGAAAACTGTTAGATAAATTAAAATTGAAATAAAAGCTAAAGTCAAAAGACCAAAATGTGATATTTGGATCTTAGGCCTGATATGCAACTTCTTGAGTGACGTTTGTCCTTTCAGTTTAATTCTGATAAATCAAAACATTATAAAATATTATATTAGTATATCCAGTTATTATTATATTGCATGACACATAGGGCTCAAATTTTTTTAGCAAACAAATTACTTACTTGATAGCAGGTCAGTTGAAAAAATTGGTGGGCATTAATAACTATAAGCACTGCAAAGTAACTTCAAATAATGGAATTAGACTATATTCCTGGTAAATATTTAAAAAAATAATAATCTGATATCTTTTATTTGGGAGTTTTGGGTACTATGAGGTAAAAAGGCAAGGGAACAATGTCATAAAATCTAATAAATCATACAAATTTTTATAAAATGTGGACCCTTAATTTAAAAAATTCATCTTTGTCATCTAGTCATTTGACAACAGAAGACATTCTTACAGAAGATTGAAGATAACTATCCAGACACTCTCCAGAGGAGAGAAACTAGATGTATCATGGTATGGTCCATTTGATAGGGTGTTCCCTATGGTAAAATCCAAACTCACATTTGGTTTCAACATAGAAGACATAAGTTATTTTATCTTTGAGACTTTGAGTGGGATTTTAGAGGAGAGGTGATATTTGAGCTGGATTTGAATTTCAAAGAGTATGAAAAGGAAGATTCTGTGAACAAATATATGGAGTTTATAATATTTTGGGAGAAATCACTAACAGTACTTTGTGGGAGCAGCCTAGTTTATGTAGATAGAAGAGAAGGCTAAAATGTATTTTAGCTCCAGATACTAAAGAACCATAAAACTCATAAAAGTACTTTAAATCATGAGGGTAACACTAGATGTATGTTGCATAAACATTTTTCACTATGTTGAAGAAAGATGAAGAAAGGGAGACAAAAATATGAGGAAGATCAGTTAAAAGTTTATTAAATTAAAAAGGGTACAAAATGATAATGGCAATTGAAGAGAAAATTAGGAGAGAAGGCCAATTCAGGAAAGTGTGTGTGTGTGTGTGTGTGTGTGTGTGTGTGTGTGTGTGTTTCAAATTGATAGACTTCCAAAAATAGCTAATTATTTAAAAGAGAGAGTACAGGAAATGAGAGAAACAGAGAAATCTTACTGTGTGCTTTTTTTAAAAAGGTAGATAGTGATAGTATTCATAAAGATGATAATAATAGTAATAGTGGTAGTAGTACATGTAATATTAGTAATGGTAACAGTAATTACTTAATGTACCACAAACTCTATAAACTGAATGGCATCATCACCACTTGTCAAGTGACATTGAATAAGTTATATAACGTCTATGAGACTCTTATTAATCTTTAAACAGGGTAAGATCATCTGACATATAATTTAAGTGAAATTAAAGATCTCCATTTTAAAAATTAGAGAAAAAGTTCAAAGTCACCTATCTGATAAACAGAGTCAAGGTATAATTTCTAAGTGTATTATTCTGTCTATAAGGGAAAGAGAAGAGTGGGGAGTTGGAGAAGGATTAAGAGATAGCGGGACGGAACAATCACCATGAGGATGATGACGGTGATGATGATGATGGTGACAATGACAATGGTGGTGATGATGATAATACTTGTAGAGTCTATGTGAGGAACCAGACATTGTTCTAAGTATTTTACATATATTAATTCACGTATCACTACTGAGAAACCTATAAATTAAACACTGTCCCTATCATCTCCAATTTAGAGGGCTCCATGGTGGCCCCCAAGTAGGTATGTCCATATCCTAGCCCTGGAAACCTAGCAATGTGATTTTGTTTTTGGAAGAGAGGTCTTCTCAGATTTTACTAAGTTATATATTTTGAGATGAGACTATCTTAGATTACACAGATTGGTCCTAAACATGCCCTTACATGAGATAGCAGAAGAAAAAGCCATAGAAAGATAGAGACAGAGATTGGAGTGAGGTAGTCACATGAAATGCTAATGGCCACCAGAATCTGGAAAAGACGAGGAAGAATTCTCCCCTAGAAACTGCCCTAGAAACTCCCCAAGAAACTGCAGCACCTTGATTTTGTGTTTCTGGCCCACAGAACTGGGAAAGAATGATTTCTATTGTTTTCAGCAAACCAGTTTTTGGTAGTTTGTTACAGAATCCCCTGAAAACTAATGTGCCAGTTATCAATCTATTGCTTCTTACCTCCAAATTCAACCTTCCTTTCTGCTCTGTGGAAATTGTTGATGGGCTCTGAAAATTTCTCCTTTGCAGTTGGAACCATATTAAGCTTTGCCAGTAGATGGCAATGGACAGACGTTATAGGAAGAAGGAGCTTCTCTTATCAATCCTGGTGTTTTCCTCTCATTTATCCTCCTCCTCCTTTATCCTCTCTTCCTCTTGTTCCTCCTTCTCCTTCTCTTCCTCCTCCTACTCCTTCCCCTGCTCCCTCTGCTTCTCCATCCTTTGTTGCTTTTATGGCATGACTACCACTGGTTTCTGTGAGCATCCAGTGGAATTCTCTGGCATTGAGTTTCAGCTGCAACCCCACAGGAAGATTCCCAGTGAGACTCCAAGATGCTCCCAAGGTAGACCTCCCAATCTCAGCCTGCTCATACTTCAAAGAGTTATTGCTTGTTTGTTGAATCTGGGCACAATTCTCCACCCACCAGCTTCTGCCTAGATAATGTGACCAACTCTGTCCCAGGGCTACCCAGTGAACTTCACAATCCATTGGCTATAGCCCCATCTTCTTTAATGAGTTCTGAATCATAACTGCAGGGAGTGTGGAACCCTTACAAGTTTATTCATTCCTTAGGTATGCTCCTCAGCCCTAGGGTATTTACCCTTTATAAGTAATTGTGTTATGGTTCATAATTCTTCATATTAAATAGCCCCTTTTCAAATCACTATGTGGATCCTGTCTCTTGACTGGACCCTGACAGATATATGCTTTTCACATAAGAGAAAACTGAGGCACAAAAAGGTTAATTGACTTGGCCAAGTTGACTCAGCTAGAAGTTGGCAGAATCATTATTCAAACAAACTGGCTTTGACATTTGTTCTCTCAGCCACTGGTTTGTACCAAACTGACACGAATGAACTAGGTATTTGATACATTAAATTAAATATAGAGAAATATAGTATTTGATTATAGATACAGTATCTGGGTCATATTTATATTAGTTATTTGACAATTATAATGTATAGATTAAGATGGGTAAAGGAAAGAATTACGGATTTACATAATATAAATAAAATAATCTATAATTCCAAAAGAAATGTTTGGAGCAGTGAGTAAAAACAAAAAAGAGTGGCTCACAGGTTGGAGATGCCCACAAATTTGTTTCATTTGTCCTATAAAGTACTGTCCTTCATGGTGTCTTTGAAACATTCTACTTAGCTCACAGCATTTTAAATTCAACAGGTTTCACATAATAATAAAGCTTTTAGCTTCTCTGAAGAAAATTAGAATATCACAACCTCAGAGAGGCCTGCTCAAACTGCTAAAAATTATTTCATATCATACCACACTATTTTGTTAGTTCTGTACTTTGTTTTTTTGTGTGTGTTCTTTTGCTTATTTTTATATTATTTATATTTGTCTGTTGATATAAAAATTGTGTGAGACTGTGTCTTGTCTTGTTTATATTTGTTACTACTGTTACTCACTAGTATTTCTGATATATATCTTCTCAATATTATTTTATTAAGAATATAGAATCAAAAGCCAATTTGTTGTGAGTAAAGGGCAAGTCAGTGAAGGTAGTAAATACAGATTACTAAATATATCAAAATGACTTTTTATTTTAAAAGAAAAATAACAAAAAATTATGTTGCATACTTATATATGCATGCATTCTGATATATAAAATATTTTATTTTTGTTAATTAAACACATTAGAAATATGGAAAGATAATGACTATAACTTTTGATGTTTAATAAATATCTTGCAAGAGCATCTTCTAAGACTTGAACTAAATTGATCTATTATCAAATAACAGTCTAACAAGACATTCCATTTTTTATTGCTAAACTACTGAAATTAAATTCTATACATATACAAAACAACAAAACACCAATAGTAGTCATTACATTCATTCCCAGTTGAATCTTAAATCTAAAAAAAAAATGAAACATTTCCTAGTGCTAAAGACCTTTTTTAAAATTTCAACTCTTTTATTCTTGAAAATTCCTACATGATCAATTTCTAATAACTTAAAAATCATATGTCTGGATAGTTCCAATTTTCCTCTTTTTATAATATTTTCACATTTTGAAATGTGTCACTCATTTTTATACCATTTCTCTTTATTAAAACCTTTCTACTTTACTCTAAAAATGCAACTCAATAATTTTAAAGATAATATTTTTAAAGAAAAGGATTATGTCATATGCTTATTCTAAAAAGCACTTTTGCATATTAATTGATGCCTTTATTTCCATATTAAGATACAGAAATAAGATATATAAACTTCTTTATGTAAATATATATTTATATGAATTATACATTTGCTAAATTATATTTTAGATTTTTTAATTTATCCATTATTAATCAAAAGAGAGGCTACAGCTTCTCTATGGTGTTCTTGCAAAAAGATAAATGAAACACAAGTCAATGTTACTTTTTTTCATCCATAAATAGATACAACCATAAGTATAGATATTTAAATTCATGAACCTTGTATATACTGAAGAGATTATTCATTGCCATTCTTTGGTCAAAATTATTTTCTGGTCATGAGGAATCTATTTTTGTATTGTATAAAATCATGTATTTTGACAATTCAAAAATGATTTAATCTCCTATGTTTTTCTCTTATCTTTGTGCTACTTGCCCATATTTATTCCCCCATGGATCATTTATTTTACTCTCTACTTTATAATCTCATCTTTTTTCGAATTGTCAGCCTACATTGACCTCTTTAAAATCTGAAGACTCACATAACATGTATTTGTTTGAGAACAAAGATCTCCTATGTAGTAACTGTCTCAAATCTTCCATTTGCTTTACTTTTTTCACCTTTGCATAAAGGCTGTTTTCTCTCTTTGAGTGGGGGGGAGAACAGAAATACACAGCTGTTGATTATCACATGGACAATGGAAAAGGCCATAACTAAATACGCCCAAATTTTGAGTTTATTATAATGGAATTAAATAATTTAAAAACAAATCAAGTCTTTGAGTACAAATCTATCATAGCCATAAAAATGCTGGCTATATTTCTAGTCTTTTCAACTCCACTTCTAAAGAGAGATTTAGGTATACTCCACTTAATCTCTGTTACATTATATAGTTAAATATGCAAAAGAATGGATACCGGTAGTGTATAGGTATGCAAAAGTGTCTATAGCATATAATTGAATGTATGCAAATATTTATAATATATACTTAAATGTGTAGCAATACATGTAGGAAAGATTTGCATGTATAGATTATTGTTAGAAACCTTCCAGAGTATTTAAACCAAACTTTAAGACCTATATATAATTTTAGAAATTTAATTCTAGCAAAATTTTTAGGAGGTACTCATTAGCATACTGGAATGAAGACTGAGTAAACCTAAGAATAGGCAGATTAGGTAAATTGAGTATCGCCTCTCAGTAAATAAATCATGGTGCTGAGATTTAAACCAGGCAATGTAATACCGGCAGGCATTTGTCCTCTTAAACATTATACTATACAATGACAAATTCAGAAAATACTATTTGATTTCACTGATCAATGGACGGAGTGTCTTAGATATAAATAATAATTAACTATGAAAACACTGATATATACAGAGCAAGTACATAGAACTCATCACAGTTTTATTCTTGTCATTCCTAATAAGCTTTAAACTTAGATATAAATCTAGAATAAAGATAGCTTTTGAGCAAAGTTGAAACTGAATGAATTAAGATGGTGTCTGTATATTATAACTTATTTGCCACTTCTCATTTGCTGAATAACTCTGAAAATAATAAGAGTTAAGGCCGGGCGTGGCGGCTCACACCTGTAATCCTAGCACTTTGGGAGGCTGAGACGGGCAGATCACCTGAGATCAGGAGTTCAAAATCAGCCTGGCCAATATGGTGAAACCCCGCATCTACTAAAACACAAAAATTAGCCAGCGTGATAGTGGATGCCTGTAATCCCAGCTACTTGGGAGGCTGAGAGAGGAGAATCGCTTGAACCCAGGAGACAGTGTTTGCAGTGAGCCGAGATCGGGCCACTGCACTCAGCATGGGTGGCTGAGCAAGACTTCGTCTCAAAAATAAATAAATAAATAAATACATAAATAAGAGTTAATTGCCACATAGAAAGTACTTAATATATTTCCAAAGGTTGGGGAAATTTTTCCACTATTAACCACGAGAAAAGCCACTGCTGAGACTTAATGGTAACTTCTGATTGTTGTTCTTGCACACAAAGAGATAAATGAGACACAGTCAATCTGACTTTTACTCAGAGTTGAAATGCTGAGATCTGTTGACCTATTTACTATATAATCATAAAGCGGAGATGAGAACTACAATAGAATTCATGTCTTGAAGAGTATGAACATGTATGAATCTTACTTCAGAAAGATTATTTTCTGCACCAAACAACACTATAGAATATGAAACAAAATAACACTTGGTCTCTTTTTGTTCATTGCAAATATATCTTCTTTACTTGCTCTGTGCTCTGTTGTAAAGTATGGTATGGTCCTGTAATCCAGCTTATATGTGAGGGTGTAGAAGCAAAGTTAGAGGAGAATTCTTTGTAACCTTTCATTCTTTGGTTTTAACACCTTTGTTCTTTGCCCTCAGATGGAAACAGATTCTCATATACATTTCACTGACTCTTTAATTTCCTAGGCTTGACTTGGAATCCATTTTACAGCCTCATAATTCTTTTAGTTTATAGTATCAAAAAAAATGTCATCAATACTTATAGACCTCTTTAAATCATTTATGAAATCAGAAAGTGTAGGATAGGTCCCTTTTCAGTGCCTGTATAAGCTCACATGCAAGTGATTATATACAACATTTTCACAGCAGCTTCTCTCCCCTCCTGCCATCTTCAGGTTCCAGGACAACAGTTATAAACCCTTTTGCTATGACTCTCATAAATCTGTAGTAATAGTTTCTTTCAAAATATGCATCATACCAAATGTTAATGGCAATATATGAACTGATAGAGGTATATTTTCTTAATATCAATAGAATGTAAATATATTATAAAGTAAACATGTATTAAAAGTTTAACAGAAACTAGGTTTTTCCTTTTGCACCAATTTATTATTTAAAAGCAAGTTAACAATCTCCTTGAGCTTAATAAAGAGAAGCTTTTTTTTTTTTTTTTTACTTCTGAGAATCTCTCTTTATCTAGGATTTGTGTTTTCCTTCATATTTATTATCTCTTATACTTACAATACTTATAACATGCAACACATCTGAGTCAGAATTCCTGCCCTACGATTTATTAGTCATGGTGATACTGGGCAAGTTACTTGACTTAGAATATATTCCCTCTTCTCTTATAAAAGGTTAATAATACCTACTTCGCAGAATTTTTATAAAATTAAAACAAGTTAAAACACTTAAAATACTTTGTAGAGTGTTTAGCATATATTGTACTCATTTCATAATAGTAGGTGCCACCGTTATTGCTTGTGACATTGTGAGATCTGAAATGGCTTTAATCAATAGCTAGTATAACCTTAGAAAAACAGAATAAAAAGACCCTCAACTTTTAATTTATGACAACCTTACTTCTTTTCATCTGGCTAGCTAAAGTTCTGTTCAGCAACTTCCATAGAAGTACAATGATATATATAGATATATAGATATAGATATAACATATGTGGATAATACTCATATGTAGTCATTTATAAATAATATAAATATAAATAAATAAATACATAAAACCAATGATAGTAAAGCTTAAAGTGAGTCCAGAAAAGTTTTTCTCATTTCCCATAGGGCAATTGGGGGTCCATTGTCCGAAGAAAAAAAAAGGCATTGCTCTATAATAAGTGCCATGCACTTAAGTAGTACAATTATGCTTTAGTGGCTAGAAATACTAAAGAATATTAGTACAATAGTTAACCTATCCACATAGATAAAATGGCTAAGCACAAAACTTCCCTTGAGACTCTGGAAATGTAATTTTTACATTGAAACACATATTTTTAAAGTATGAGACCACACCCTTTATCGATGTATTTAGTATTATCAAACATTGGAGGACCAGATAAAAGAAATTTCAAATTTAGTATCTTTTCATTATGATTAGGGAGCTACAAAAACATGATTAAAATATATTTCACAGATAACAATTACCAGAAGGAAAAAACAAAGCATAACAAAACACTGGTCTAGGAGTGTCTGAAGAATGTGATTTCAGCAGAATCCATGTACAATCTTCAAAGTGACACTGACTCTATCAGAGGCCGAGTGTAAGTAAATGATCAAGCTTAACAGAAGTGCTTCAAGAGCCATAAATCAGGAAGGGTTTGAAAGTGAGGGGATTATTAAGGTTAACTGTTGTAAGATAAGGAGGTGAGAAACCTTGACAGAGCAACAAGATAGGTATCATGGCTTTAAGGTAAAAATCATTACTTGAGAAGGGGAATTTAATTTGTTCCAAAATAAAAGAACATTGATTTTCGTCTTCATTTTGTAGGCTTTATTTTCCTATTGAAATTCCAAGCTGGGGATTGAGGGTGGTGGGAATGATAAAAATACTGATGCACTGAAAAAAATCTGGTTAAGAGAAATTCATATGTATGTGTTCATTATGTGATCATTAAGAATTGAAAAATACAAGTCCCCAAACAATCTGCAACCTATTTTCATTTAATTTACATCACAGTTAAGTTTGCAACAGTAGAAAATTCACGAAATGAGGAAAAATATTAGAAGAGAGAAAAGCCCAGGGGATTGCCAACTTTTTGCAATTACCTGAGCTTAGTTATCTTACTAATGTAATTACTAATAATAGCAAAGTGATACTAATAACATCTCCAGATATGCTTTATATCTATCTCTAAAAGAAATTAGAAGGTGGTTTTTATTTTCAAGATGGGAATCGGGATTCAAATAGCTCTTTCCTAATAAAGTGGGAACGGTTTTCAATTGCCTTTGGTAGAATCTAATCTTCAAAATATAATGAAGCTAAATTGACAGAAAAACACATACACAGAAAAATACAAATACAATGAATAAACACTGAGTCAGCAAAGTGAACAGTCTAGTTTTCCCTCTAGCTTTTAAAGTGACTATTGTAACTTAGCAAGAGGTTTGACTAGATTTTTTTGTTTCTTAAAATTTACAATAAAAAAATATCTCTTGCATACTGACTTTGGGCTGTGATGTGTTAGGTACTGTATTAGGCACTAAAATTATAAATGTAAATTAAACATAGTTTGTGCTCTAAGAAACTTGCAGTTTACAAATATGTCAAAATAATGAATGCTTTATTATGAAGTGAGTATTTTAATAGAGTACTTGAATTATCCTTTAAAAATGGACATAATTATTGAATTACTTCTCTTCATTTTTTTGCTAACACCACCGCTGTCGAAAAGTTTAATAATGTAGCTAATTAAAAAAAAGTTAGCTCAGTGAAAGTCAGTGGCTTTAAAAATCATTTCCAGCTATTTCAAACTTGCATATGGTAGAATTAATACACCTTTGACCTTTCACAATTGATTTATCTTTCCTCGATACTATTATATTAGGTTTGTGCCCCTAACCTCAACCATATATCATATAGATTATGTTGTTTTACTAAGCTTTGCATTTATTTCAGAGTCTTATGACACACTAGAGGCTTGACCATTGCTACAGAAATTCTGGTCACTTCAGCTACTGAGCGTTATGTGGTATTTTCATATAAAAATCCCCGAATATCAGGGAATTTGTATTTATTACCAAGTTGAACTGTATTAGAAGAATAACACCCAGGGATGCAGCTGAATCCTGAGAGGATTGAAACTGAGGGAGTTTTATAGCCTACATACTCTACCCTCAGACACCAAGGGGCTGGTGGGATGCTGAGAATAATTTTCTTATTAAATTTTCAGCCAGTTAATTCCACTTTGTCTTACATTCTTTTAATCTTTGAGCAATCCCCAGTCTGAAACCCTTTAGGCCATCACCACACTCTGCCCATACTCTACCTTGCACCTTTGCTATACTCTTGCTCTTATTTGATTTTTTCTAATCCTACAAAACATGCTCTCTGAAAATCCTAGTTTATTGATAATAGCTATCCCTAAATCCTCAGGCTCTTCAGTTTTGTTCTTCTTTGAGTAATGATCTGTTAATGAAAAAATCGCTTTCCATGAAGTCTTTTCAAGCCCCACCTTCAATGAACACCAAAATTGTGACCTACAGTTTTTCTGCTTTGATGCCTCCAGGCTGTTTCATTTACTTACTTATGAGTAGAGAGTGATAATTAAATGCTGTTACTTTGAGACTTAGTCCACTTAACTAAAATACCTTCTCCTCATCTTTGTCTTAAACTCTTGTCACTTTTTCTAATAAAGACTTTAGAACTTAATGGTCTTTCTTTCCATACAATGTCAATTGCTATCCTGACTTCACAATTTCATTTTAATCATTGTCAAATATATTTTCCACACATCATTTCAACAACCAGTGAAGGTCCCTTCCCCCTTGTTCTGGTCCTTGAAACAATAAATTAAGACTCCTATCCTTTAGTTACCCAACTCCACTATTTTGACTCCCTTATTATCCAACTCCAGTATTCTTCTGTGTGGATTTGACTGCATCCTTTTTTCTAGCCTTAAGTTGCCCCCTGGAGATCTGCAGCTTTTGGTATGTAGTCACCTCCCATAATGGACTAGGATTGGTCTGTGTGAAAATAGGATGTGGCAAAAGTGATAATACGTAACTTCTAAGATTAGATCAAAAAGTCACTACAACTTCCATTCTCTCTATCTTCTCTATGAGCACTTGGTATGGGGAAATCCATGCTGTGAACAGCCATATGGAATGGTCCTCCTGGGGAAGCTTCACTAAGCCTCATGCAACGGCCCTCTGAATAAGCATAGAAGGGAATCCTTCAACCTTCATCAACTCTTCAAAAACTAACTGAAATGCAACTTCATGAGAGATTCTGGTCAAGAGCCATAGAGCTAAGCTTCCCACAGATTCCTGGCACATAATAACAGTTTGTTATCTTAAACTGCTAAGGATTAGGGTAATTAGTTACATAGCAATAGATTACTAATACAGTTGCTGAGCCCTGGTGGGGAAAATAAGACAACTCTAAAAATTGGGATTAAATTTTTTTGTCTGTAATTGTGTTAGTCTGTTCTCATACTGCTAATAAAGACATACTGGATTAATTGACTCACAGTTCCTCATGGCTGAAGAGGCCTCACAATCATGGTGGAAGACAAAGGAAAGGCAAAGGGATGTCTTACATGGTGGCAGGCAAAGAGAAAGCTTGTGTGAGGGAACTCCCACTTATAAAACCATCAGATCTTGTGAGACTTATTCAATATCCTGAGAACAGCATGGAAAATCCCTGCCCCCATGATTCAATTACCTACCATGGGGTTCCTCCCATGACATGTGGGAATTCTGGGAGCTACAATTCAACATGAGATTTGGGTGGGGACATAGCCAAACCATATGAGTACTCTCAATTCAGTCTTCAAGTAGTGAATTTTATTAAATAAGTCTCTCTCTAGTGTTTCCAATGTCTTTTTTATAAATTTCTCCCCCTTCATCAAAGCTCTAAACTCTTTCCTACAAAAGAACATTCTATTTTATACATCTTGATGATATGTATAAAATGAGATGTTTAAAATTGACTATAATTTTTTTCCATTTTCTTCCATTAAAATGAACTCATATGTTATGTAAGATATGCTATATATACTTATATGTCTAACTAGACATCAACTTTTTCCTATTTGTTTCTTACAGTCAACATTTATGTCTACTTCATATCCCATGGCCTCTTTTAACTCTAATTCCTTGTTCAGTTAAAGCACTAGTTAATTCCCTTCAAAGTCACACTTCTATAGTTATGTATATGTTTTACTCATTATTCCCTCTTTTCATATTATTCTTCATGAATTGCAATTTGGCTTCTGTTCTTAATACTTTATTAACTTTTTTCTTACCACAACTGTGATGGTTAATACTGAGTGTCAACTTGGTTGGATTCAGGGACACAAAGCATTAATTAACATTTGAGTCAGTGGGCTGGGGATTTAAGCCTCACTTCAATAACTTCCAGTTAGCAAACACAGATGGCCTGATCACATTGACCAACCCCCCTGTAATGCCCTCAGTAAATTTCCATTAGCTGACCAAGGCACACTATAGGATTTTAGTTCAGCACAGTTGAATTCAGTCTTTCCTAAGGCCTCTGCAGTCTGCCGAGGGCACACCACCAGCCTGCCTCTCATTTTCACATTTTTCAACCTGCTTTATATTCACTGGAAGCTGATTAGATCATGCCCACAAGATTAAGGATGCATCTGCCTTCCCCAGCCCACTGAATTCAGTCTCTCTCCCCATCTTGCAACAGTACTGAATAAAATCTTCCTTGCCTGCTGAACTTATCTGGTGCAATTTTTATTTGACAGCACCTCTGTGAATTTGGTGGAGCACCTTGGTACACTACTGATGCAGCATTGTCCTCATTTGGCTTTTAATTCCATGGGGTGAAAAGGAAGAAGGAAGAGTAACAAAACAAACACAAATCAAAGCAAAACAAAGAAAATTGTTTATAGAATTTTGTGTCTCCTGAATCCCCCAGACTATCTCTCTTCTCCTAATTTTTACCCCTATCTAACCTCAGTTGTAAAATAAGCTGCTACAGAGAAAAGTTAGAGAACGGGACTGAGGCTTTGGAATTCTATTCAAAACAAAGGATACTTTTTCCTCTACCCACTTCTTACATTTTAATGTGCCTCAGGATTCTCTCCTAGCTCTTTTCTCATTCAACAAAATTCTGCTAAATAACCTCATCTCCTGTCATACTTTTAATTGCTATCAATTAGTTATTGAGTGAGAGGGTGATGTATCTTCCACTGGAAAAGGGAAGGCTTAGATCAAATTCATCAAGAGGTATTTCCAAATTATATGTCGCTTCTTCACTACTTTACACAATATTATCTCCCATAGAAGATTCTTGCCTTCAGATTGGGGATCATTCTTACAGTGAATTAATGCCATGGGAAAGTCTGTTTTAGAAAGAATATTGGTAACTGTTGAATGTTGGTGACCCTCAACTTTATTTCAATGGCTAAAACATTTTTCTTATGGTCCAGAAACATATTTTCTATATGTATGGATGTCTGATGGACACTTCAGACCCAATATATTCAAAGTGAAATTACCATTTTCTTTCTCAAATTAATTCTGCATCTTACCTTCCCTAGAGCAATGAATGTCATGGGTCAAATTGATTCTATTTCAAAAAAATTTTTGAATATAATGACTTTTCTTCATAGACACTACTGCTACTCAAGGTCAGGTCACCAGGTTTCTCATCTGGATTTTTATGAGTCTTATTATTGTTGTATCTGTATTTCATATTTCTTTTAAAATATTTATAAATTATGATAAAAAAATAACATAGACTTTACCATCTTAATCACTTTTAAGTGTACATTCAAGTAGTTTTACTACAGTTGCATTTTTTGTGCAACAGATCTGAATAATTTTTCACCTTACAAAATTGAAACTGTGTTAACTGCCCATTTTTCCCTCTCCCAGCCCTTTATAACCATGGCTTTACTTTCCTATATATTTGACTAGTTTAGATATGTAAGTGGGGTCATACTGTATTTATCATTTTTGTGACATTCTTTTACTTCACTTAGCATAACTTCTTCAAATTTGATCCATGTTATAGCATGTCACAGGATAAGCATCCTTTAAAGGCTGAATAATAGTCCTTTGTATGCATGCAACACATTTTGTTTAGCTCTCTCATTTCCAATTCTGAAGTCTGAATAAATTGTATGAAATATAAATGTAATATCACGGCCGGGCGCGGTGGCTCACGCTTGTAATCCTAGCACTTTGGGAGGCCGAGGCGGGCGGATCACGACGTCAGGAGATCGAGACCACGGTGAAACCCCATCTCTACTAAAAATACAAAAAAAAATTAGCTGGGCGTGGTGGCGGGCGCCTGTAGTCCCAGCTACTCGGAGAGGCTGAGGCAGGAGAATGGCGTGAACCCGGGAGCCGGAGCTTGCAGTGAGCCGAGATTGCGCCACTGCACTCCAGCCTGGGCGACAGAGCGAGACTCCGTCTCAAAAAAAAAAAAAAAAAAAAAATGTAATATCACTCACTTGCTTATTTTTATAGACCTTATTCAACTTGATGTCTTCCATTCATTCTGTATCCTTATCCTTTCCAGTCCTGATTCAATTTGATGTTTTGTATTGATTCTATAATGCCACACTATTATTTTTTCATTTAATTCTCTGGATTTGGATCCTCTGCCTCCTTTGCTCATCTCTTGGTTAAAGAAACACTCTGTAGAAAATTTCCACTTGTTGCTGTCCTTCCACCAATTAAAACAGATACTTTATAACTATCCCACTTCTACTACACCTTTGGTAGCATCCTTTGACATCTGGATATTGTTAAATATAACTGGCATAGGATTAGTTAGTACTTTGATCTGTTCTTTCTTATACATATAGCTTAATCTCTCACCATTCTCCCTGCCTTGCCTGCCTTGTCACCAACACTTTATTTATGGTAAACTTCCTTTAGTTTCTCAAACTCATTAGAATTGTTCTCATTTCTGAGCTTTGGTTTATATTGTCCTCTCTGTCATGAACATTCTACCTATTTTTGTTTAGCAAATTCCTCTCATGTTTTATATAATCGCCTAAATGTTACTTTCTTTGGGAACTTTTTTATAACTACTCTGGAATGAGTCATGCACTCCTTTGCGTGTTCTTATAGCACCCAGAATGTTCCTGTTAAAGTGATTTTCACACTCTACTATAACATCCTATCTTATTCTTTCTCTCACACTAGGCTGCATATTTCGGGATAGCAATAATGCCTACATTTTTTATTATCTTATTCCCAGAAGCTAACAAAATAATTGCTTATTGAATGATTAATGAATAATTTGAATACTGAATGAATTAAATAATAAATGAGGATTCAGCTTAGCCAGTAATTTTTTAATAAACTATATTTAAAATATAGTGAAATAAATTGCATTTTATTGTACTATTAAGACATAAGATGTTAAGAATAAATTTTTGTGACATAATATAGGACATTGTTCAAAAATGTTTGAGGCAAGTTTTGCAATTAACCAAGAACTCAAATTACCAGAAATTTCCATTCCACAAGCATTGAATTTGATTAAGAATTTATCAGTGATACCAGATTGAAATGATGCATTAAAAAATTATTGATGTCTAGCTCCAATTATCTGGCTCCTTGGGTTTTCAGAACAAATATTTTCTTGGCAGGTGAATACAGTACTGCAAATCAGAAACAAATACACGTTCTTGTTTTTCTCGCTCTGGCTTGATGAATTCATTTTATGATTGAGTCCTTGATAGTTTTTACTAAGTCCAAGTATATGTTTTCACACAATTTCGGCTACTTTAGGTTACTTCTAACTTTCATTAAGCTTTACTGACTTCCTGGAAAATGAAATGTATCCTAAACTCCACTTTTATGGCTCATATGCATGGTGTTATGCCTGATCTCACTTATACTGAGTGACTGCCGGTGTTCTGGGAGCCTCACATATCCTCTGTAGTTGACAACCCATTACATCGGTATGCCCATACCTGCTTTCCTCAAATATCAGCTGCCACTGTATTCACTTGCATCTTTGCTCCACATTCCTGTATATGGAGGTTTATTTATTTATTCAACAAATCTTTCTTGAGTGCTTATCACGAAGAAGGCACAAAGGTAAAACTGCAACTGTGAGAAGTGTCATGAAAGACCATTAGTATGAAGTACAATGAACTTTTTAAATCACAGATTTTACAACTAGGTTGTCTAGGTTTGAATCTCATATCTGTTACTCATGAGTTATTTGCTCTTGGGCAGTTAACTTAAATTGTCTCTTCTGATTCTTTGCTTGATACGCTCAGGCCACAAAGGGGAAAAAATTCTTATGCATGTCTATAAATACCTGAGAGCTAACCAGAATCCTTGCTTTGAAGTTTGTAAAGATTTCATCCATGGATCTTGAGAAACAGCAACTATGCCTGAAGATAAATTCACCTATTAGGAAAAAATCATTTTTTTCTCAAGGATACCAGCTGGGAACACAATGGGCATATGTCTTAATGGTACAGAACAAGAAGAGCTCCAGGCCTAAGAAACTTCATGATAAAGGAGATTGGGATACAGTTAGCACCAAAGCCTATCTCTGAGCTGTCTGAGACCACCACTTTTAGTTATGCTGGGGCAACAAGAAAGGGAAACCAACATACCTCCACATATACTTTGTTCATTGAATGCCTTGTATATTCACCTCAAATATAAGCTATACTGTAATAGCAGTTATACAAACTTCAGGGCCTGCCACAGGGCAATAGCAAGGACTACAGTATCAACTGACACCATAGCAAACTAAAGATTATTTATTTACCAGTCTTCATCCGAACATGAAACCAACAGAGTGGACAGAAATGAATAAATAGACAACGCCAGAGCATCCCAGGAGGCAGCAGACATAGGTCCTTTACAAAGATACTTCCCCCATTTCTGGTCCTCAGTGGAGTTCTCTGCTCTCTCTTCTATTTAATAGATTTCCAAGGTACTGTGCCTTTGTTCTCAAATTTCACAATACCAGTCATCTTCAGCTCTCTACCTTTTGCTCTCTATATGATTGCCTCCATATTGCTATGCCTTGACGATCTTAAACACAATGTCCACATCTCTCTCACATAATGAGACCACTACTTTTGTAGTAAGAGAGACTTTGAATTCCTCAAGAAGAAACCAGTGCTGCCATGTTTCTTATTTGCAGAACTTAAGCTAGGTATAGATGGGTTTCTAATGAACTATTAAAATATTATAGGTTTCTATTCAGGGGAATGTGACCGGTGTTTTTTTTTAAGTGGATGACCTAATGGAGTTCAAGTGATCTTTTAATTATCACCTATGAATTGCGGAAAAAAAAAAAAAAAAAACAACTAAACTAACCTGAAAAACAAAATCGAAGATTTACACTATTTTCTAGTGGATTAAAATGCCTTGGAAGTTACCAAATTACTAAGAATAGTTTATCCAAAGAAAGCCATATGTTTTACCCTCTTATAAGAAAAGACTAATAATTTTTTTGTGACTTAGGAGTTACAGGTCTCAGGTGTTCATTACAGCCACAGCTGGCATATCTCATGATTGCTTTTCTTTTTGAAGAATGAATGTTTCTAATTTTTGTTATATACACAAAGAGAGAAATTTTATCTTTTCCATTGAAATCCGCTTCTTGCATAGTACAATGTACCATTTACAAAGGCTTAAAGAGATTTCTTGTAGTAAAGAGAACTTCCCAGCCCTAGTATAATAATGTTTGTGGACTATATATACAATTTTCCTTACAGTGGTTGCCTCAA